>NC_050575.1:208177156-208485849 GCF_011100635.1 Trichosurus vulpecula | reverse complement strand
AGCCCTGAATAAGCTTTCCCTTGGGAAACCTCGATGTAAGTGCAATGACAGCTACATTGGCTATTTCTCTCTCTGTCCTCCTCAGGCTGAGAAGAAAGCCAAGGTCATTGCAGTGATGAATGTCGTAGAAGAAACCCAGGGATCTGGAGAGTCGCAGAAGGTGGAGGAGGCCAGCCCTCCTGCTTTACAGCAACCTACTGATCCTGCTTCCCCCACTGTGGCCACCACACCTGAGCCAGTGGGGGCTGATGCTGGGGACAAGAATAATGCTAAGGCCACTGATGATGAGCCTGAATATGAGGTGAGTGTTGGGGCAGTCCATCTCTTTAGGAAAAATAAACTTTGTTGATATCTTTTCTTTTCATGTCATAGTCATTTCCAGTTACTCCTCTCCTCCTGCCAGTGTATTTCATAATTTAAAAAACAAAAGCCGAATCATTCTTATCAATAATACTATACTCATAGTCCATCTATCTCTTCAGTGAAAGGAGGGAGTGCATTTCCTCACCTTTTCCTCCCTGAGCCAGGATTGGTCATGATAATTTCTCTAGTTCTTTCCTGTACTTAACTTGATACCTCGCTGGGCTCTTCGAGTTCCTCTTTCTAGCCTCTTTATTCTCCCACTGATCACTGACTTCTCCCCCAAGGTTCAAGCTTTTATCTTCCTTAAGTCCTTCACCCTCTCAATATACTAAATTTGCTTTCACATTTCAACAACTCCAGGATGCCCTTTTGCCCCATGTCTGTCACAGAAAGTAAATGAGAGATCTTTTGCAGTGAGAGAATGGGGGTGGTATCCTGATGACAATTATAATAATAATTTTTACTTCTTTGGGCTGCAGGATGGCCGGGGCTTTGGCATTGGGGAACTGGTATGGGGAAAACTGCGGGGCTTCTCCTGGTGGCCTGGCCGCATTGTGTCCTGGTGGATGACAGGCCGAAGTCGGGCGGCTGAAGGCACTCGATGGGTCATGTGGTTTGGAGATGGCAAGTTCTCAGTGGTGAGTTCTTGGAGGCTCGTGGCTGTTGGGGGAGGGTGCCACTTTGGGCACAGGACCTCCAGCCCTCAGCCTGGGGGCAGACGGAGGTGGGTAGCATCTGAAATTTGAATGGCATGGGAATGATCTTTAACAATGCTTGCTATTTCCTGCATCCTTTCTAACTCAAGGTGATGGTTTGTGGTCTTCCACAACCTCAAGAGTTCTTGCCCGACCTTCACTCTGTTGACTTGGTATTTCTCTCAGGTTTGCGTTGAGAAATTGATGCCACTGAGCTCCTTCTGCAGCGCCTTCCACCAGGCCACATATAACAAGCAGCCTATGTACCGGAAAGCCATCTATGAGGTCCTTCAGGTGAGTGTCAGAGGCTGAAAGGTGAGAGGGAGGGAAAGGCCAGAAAGGTGAAGTTGGAGGGTTGGAAAGTTGGTGACTAGTAGAGAGAGAATAGACCTTTCTTAGATCTTAAAGGGTCTAGCCAACAAGCTGGAGTCCATTCATAGGAGGATCTTCCAAAGAAACAAGGTCTATTAGTAGGTAGCCTAGAGGACAAAAGCTGGGGAGGTGGGGGATAGATTGTTGAGTGTTAGGGAAAAACACTTGCTATCTTTTTTCTTCAAGTAAGGGGCATGTCATGGTAGAGAGTGATCAGTTAACAGGTGTTAAGTGCTGACAATGTGCTAGGCTCTGGGGATAGATATGAAGCCCAAAGTGAAACAGCCCCCAATCAAACAGTTCAGGTTAGACTTTTTTCTGTTTGGCCTTGAAGAGCAAAGGTAGGACCCATGGATGGAAGTAGCTGGCAGATTTCAGTTCACTGTAATCAAAAGTCTGCTGATGATAAGTAGTGTCTAAAAGTACAATGGAATGCTTCAAGAGGTAGTGAGCTCCCTACCACAAGAGGTCTTCAAGGAGAAGCTAGATATTCATTTGTTGCAGATGTCAAAGAAGGGATTCATGATTTGGACCAGGGTTGTACCAGATGACCTCTGACATGCCCTTCCAGCTAACTCTTAAGTCTGTGGTCTGTGAGGCCCTCTGGCTGCAGTCCCTCCTCTTCCCTTCACCTCACCCCCTTTCTACTCTGTTCTTCCTCAGACATTCTCCTCCTTCACTCCACCTGATCTGTGCTCCGCCCGCCCCCCTTCTACTCCCATATCCTGGCTATGTCCACTCCCACTGCTCTCCTCTAGTCTGGCTGTGCACCTGCGATTCTCTCCCTTACTCCAACCTGGCCATGACGCTCCCCCCCTAACGTGCTGCCCCACAGGTGGCCAGCAGCCGAGCCGGGAAGCTGTTTCCGGCCTGCCCTGAGAACGATGACAGTGACACAGCCAAGGCCGTGGAGGTGCAGAACAAACAAATGATCGAGTGGGCTCTGGGTGGCTTCCAGCCCTCTGGCCCCAAGGGCCTGGAGCCACCAGAAGGTAAATGCCAAAAGTCCAAGCCATGTACTCCAGCTGGACAGAGCTTGGACTAGGCAGAGGATTGGGGAGAAGGCGGGGGGAAAGAGTGTGCAAGAGAGTAAGCGCATGTACACTCAGAAACCAGTGGTAGTTGCCATAGGCCTCCCCTCTTTCTGTAATCAGAGCAATAGCTTGGTGGGGGAGCTGGCCCAATGGGGACCCCAGGGTTCACCCTACTTCTCCTGCTTCCCCCCTCCAGAGGGTTTGGACATTAGAAACTAGAGCTAGACCTGAGACCGTAGCCCAACTCTAGCTAGGACTGGGATGGTTAGAGACCAGCTTTGGGTCTCATTGTTCCTTACCTGGCATTTTGTTAGCCAGTAACCAGCTCTTCTACCCTCCTCCCTGTACAGAAGAGAGAAATCCCTACAAGGAAGTTTACACTGACATGTGGGCCCCAGTAGAACCTGAAGCTGCTGCCTATGCCCCACCTCCACCAGCCAAAAAGCCCCGAAAGAGCACAGCAGAGAAGCCCAAGATCAAAGAGATCATTGACGAACGCACAAGAGGTAGCCGTGGCTGCAGGATATACTGCCTGCTGGAGACTGTTGGGAGGGGGTTGATAGGCCACTGGGCATGGACAGCCACCAAAACACTTTCTACTCTTTGACACTTTCTTTTCTTTTTGTTATCTCTGCAGAGCGGCTGGTATATGAGGTGCGGCAGAAGTGCAGGAATATTGAAGGTGAGTGAGTGGATTATGGCTGGGACGACTTGTCTTCTGCCATCTTCTGGGCTTCTTGGGGAATCTACTTAGAAGATACTTGCTAGGAACCCAATGTATACAGCTGCTATTTACATAGACACATTGTTTTACCAAGCCTACAGGCATTTCCCTACTCATTTAGGGGAAAGCATCCACAAATATCCTTGTTACCTCTATATAAATCTCTTCATTAGTTGAAGGGTAGGGAGGGGGAGAACCCAAAGTGTGCAGGGTCTTCTTCCAAGTCCCTATTCAGAAATGTAGTCCCTGGCTTTAACCCCTGAAAGAGAGGAGAGCCAAGATTCTGGGTTCCAGAATCGTATTCCTATTAGCGATGCTACCAGACTATCTGAATTAAGCCAAATCGTTCCCCATCCTAGTTATTTATCATCAAAGTAGATACACCCACCCCCAGCTCCTAGGGCTATTGGAAACAGAAGCCCAGGAATGGAACTGCAAAGCTGCCTTCTTTCTATAAGGTTGTCTTGAATACAATGGTTTTGTGCCTCTAGATGTGCCAGTGCATCCTACAGAAACTTTACGAGAAGAGGCTTATTTCTGTTATTTGGCTTCCTTTCAAATGTCCTTTTAAAAATTATTATTATGAACTTAATCATAAACATGAACATTTTAGTACCAAAAGAACAAGAAAGTGTTGGGTATGAAACAGCTTTTTTCTCTTTTTAATTTTAAGAAGCATATGTTAAATTTAACACAGTAATAACAATACCATCCTCATTGTGTTCTATGGAGCCCTGTTAAGGCCAAGTAGGATTGGAGATGGGCCATGGATGAATTTTCTTGATGACCTGAGTTTGGAGATCTTGCTTCTCATAGTGAATACTCCTTAATGGCTTTGTTTTTATTTCTAGTAGACATTGCTGCTCCAGGAGATAAGAATTGGCATCCTAGATCTAGGGAACACACATTTTCCCCTCTAGTGCCCTGGAGAACTTTTCCATTTCTTTCATGACCTCTCAGCTCCTTCATGCATCACACCTTTCTCCCTTTTCCTCTTGACATGCTGAGCCAGACTGGGCAAGGCATTAGTCATATCCCACTGAGATGCCTACCTGCCTTATCTGTCCTCAGACATCTGCATCTCGTGTGGGAGCCTCAATGTCACCCTGGAACACCCCCTCTTCATCGGAGGAATGTGCCAAAACTGCAAGGTAGGGGACAAAGAAACAAGTGTTGTCATGTTGCAAAATTCAAGAGACTCTTTTCCCTACTCCAGAAATGTGGTTCCTTACTTTCCACTCTTCATAGTCCTTGGCAGGGTTGGATGAGGGGCTATGGGCCTCTTGTAATGATGGGAAGAAGATATGGAAGCATGGAGTTTCTTCTTTTGGGTTGATAAAGATTCTGTCCCATCCAAGACTTCTCCTTGGGTTCCCTGTTATTTTTCTCCTTCGAAAAATTTCTTACCTTGATGTCCTGTGTTCTCTTTTATTGGGAACCCTGTTTCTTGGGCTGTCCCCACCCCAGGGCCTTGGTGAGTGAAGGACAGAAGGAAAGATTAAGGGAAAATGCTAAGGAAGCAGGGTTGACCGAATCAAAGATAACTAGCTGACCAGTCGTCATCACCCCAGATTTCTTCTTGTTATTCCCTATTAGAGCTAGAGGGGACCCTTAGAGGCCATCTCATCCAGCCCTGTCATTCTGAGGTTATTTTGACAGAATCAAGAGAATGACCTGCTCCCACCTTGCCCTGTGAGCCTGGATTGGACTTGGGGACATAGAACCACATTTATTTCCCTCTCTTTTTTTTTTTGGAGGGGGGAAGGCAGGGCAATTGGGGTTAAGTGAGTTGCCCAAGGCCACATAGCTAGTAAGTGTGTCAAGCGTCTTGAGGCCGGATTTGAACTCAGGTCATCCTGACTCCAGGGCTGGTGCACTACTCACTGTGCCACCTAGCTGCCCCACAGATTTATTTCTCAAAGGGACCATAGAGACCATCTAGCTCAAACTCATTTCAGAGGAGAGAAAACTGAAAGTACAGAAAAAATAAGGGACTTTACCAAATTAACCAAGGGAGTAAATAGCCAAGACAGAATTTGATCCTGCTCCTCTGACTCCCACTTTAGTATCTTCCTGTTGCAGCATACTGCCCCGTTTTAGTTCTGGCTGAAGTCTCCCGGGTAAGGCTGGCATATGAAGCTAGGACCAGCGAAGACAGTCTTGGGCTGAGGGTTTGGGTTCTGGGCCTGGCTTTTGCCCCGGTTTCCTGAAGGTTGGGGGAGCTGGCCCTCATGCTGGTACTTTTTGGGTTTTGCCTCTGATGCTTATAGAACTGCTTCCTGGAGTGTGCCTATCAGTACGACGATGACGGCTACCAGTCATATTGTACTATCTGCTGTGGGGGCCGAGAGGTCCTCATGTGTGGGAACAACAACTGTTGCAGGTGAGGGCAGTCCCCAAATCCCCAGCACCAAACACATGTTCATCCCGGGTCCTCCTGCCTTGGCATTGGCCCCAACACTTAGCATCATGTCCCCAGGCACACCTTGCCTCTAGCCCCGGGCTGGCTCTCCTGCCTCTTAGGATCAGCTGACACCCTGTCCCAAGTTCCATGCTTTTTGCCTTGTCCATTTCATTTCCAGATCTCCGCCCTAGGGTTCAGAGAAGCCAGCAGAACTAAAATTATCTTTCTTTCTTCTTCCCCGGGGTCCCAGGTGCTTCTGTGTGGAATGTGTGGACCTCTTGGTTGGACCAGGTGCTGCCCAGGCAGCCATCAAAGAAGACCCCTGGAACTGCTACATGTGTGGGCACAAAGGCACCTACGGGCTGCTACGGCGGCGAGAAGACTGGCCATCGCGCCTCCAGATGTTTTTCGCCAATAACCATGACCAGGAGTTTGTGAGTGTCCCCCAGGGGCCGCTTCTCCCTTTATCTTCCTATGGACAATCAAAGCTCCTGCCCTTCAATCTGGGGTTCTTTGGCATTAGATGGAATAAACAAGAGGAACCAACCTGAGCTCAGGAATTAATTGGGGTTGGTGAATCTGAAGATGTTGAGGCTGAGGTGGGATGATTCTGGCTATAAGATAGGCAAACATTGTCTGAAGGTAAACCTCTCTTTAAAAGTCTTATGCCCCAATACTTACTTAGTTTCTTGTGCTTCTTACTTAGGACCCTCCCAAAGTTTATCCCCCAGTCCCAGCTGAGAAACGGAAACCAATCCGGGTGCTATCTCTTTTTGATGGAATTGCCACAGGTGGGTAAGGGGCTGAGGTCTTAGACACTGGGACTCCTGATTTCTTTATATGGACTTCTTAGGGCAGGGATCATAAATATGGAGTTGGAAGAAACCTTAGAGGTCAACTAGTCCAACCTCCTCATCTTGCAAATGAGGAAACTGAGGCCCAGAAAGGTTGAGTGACTTGTCCAATGTCATCATAAAACTAGTAAGTGGCAGAGATGGGATTTAAACCCATGACTTCTGACTCCAAAGTTGTTTTCCATTACGCTGTGATCACCCTCCTTTTTTTTCTAATAGTATTTTTTCTCAATCACATGTAAAGACAATTTTCAACATTCATTTTTGAAAGAGTTCCAAATTTTTCTCCCTCTCTCCTTCCCTTCTCCAAGATGGCAAGCAATCTAATACAGGTCATACATGTGCAATCATGTAAAACATATTTGTGATCATCCTTGAGATAGAAGTATCTATTTTCAGAATTTTCATTTCTTCACAAGAGTTAGAAAGAAGGTAGGGAGAGATCATGATCCTAATATTAACTACAGCTCCCTGAGGAAGCTACAAACACCCAAAGATGAGGATCCTGGCTTAGTTATTACATCTTCTGCACTGACATGCTATGTGAACCTCAAGGGGTGAGCTCCCTGACTAGTCTTCAGTTTGAATAATGTTAATAACATATATCTAGCACTTAAAATTTTGCACACTGATTTACATATATTCCAACAGCCTTTTGAGGTAATATTTATCCCCATCTTGTTAGCTGAGGAAGTTGAGACTCAGAGAAGTTATAAGCATTGCTCATGGTTACACACAGGTAGTAAGTGTTGGAAGCTGGATTTGATCCGGTATCTTCCTGACTCCGGGTCCAGCACTCTTTCCTGTATCCACTGTACATACCATGCTGCTTCTAAACTACTTTGAGGCCTCGGAAATGGATTGTAGATCAGACTTGACTTAAGATATTCTCTCTAGAGCTCAGCTCCTTGGGGATGAGGCTACACAATTGGGAGTAATTCCAGGTCTTTTGCAGACCCAATTTCAATTTAAGTCAGCCAGAGGCTTTTGCCCCAGGTTGGACATGTCCTATATCAGCAGGTCCCACTGAAGCGCCATCTAGTATGCTATTCAGACAACCTGGTCAACTCACTCCATCGTCTGGCCCGGCTCAGCACAAACTAATTCAGACTCACAGCATGTGGTGAAATCCTGATCCTTGCTCTGAGCTGCAGCTTGGTGATTTGGAATCGGGCTCCTTATAATCCAGGGCTCTGGGAATAGCCCCTGGCAGTGTTTGGGAATGGTGGAGAGGGTGGGAAAGATGCCAAGCTAGGAAGACTGTTGAGGCTTGTGTTTGGGCTGGTTTCCAAGTTCAAAGCCACGGACAACAGCCAATGGTAGTATTCTCTGCTGGCTGACCACAGGACTGTTGGTGCTGAAGGACCTGGGGATCCAGGTAGACCGCTACATTGCCTCAGAGGTGTGTGAGGACTCCATCACTGTGGGCATGGTGCGGCACCAAGGGAAGATCATGTACGTGGGGGACGTCCGCAATGTCACACAGAAGCACGTAGGTCACCATGCAGAGGAACCCTACCTGCTCGCTATCTCCTTTCCTTCTATTTGTGTTTTCCCATTTCCCCCCACTCAAAACAAAAACAAACCTTGTCCTTCCTACTCTCTGTCCTGTCTTTCTGTCCCTTCTTTTTGTGGGGGGTAGAGGAGGGATTTGGACCCATGATTTAAGTAGTATGGGAGATTCCTACGTATGGAGACACCCTCTGCCAATGCTGATCTAGCACTATCCTGCATCTTAGTCCTCGAGAATATCCTAGACCACTGAGGTTAAGTGACTTGCCCAGAGTCACATGTCTAGTATGTATCAGAAGTGGGACTAGAACCCATGGCTTCCTAACTATTCATCATGCTACACTGCCCCTCTGCCAGTTTTTTTTTTTACCCTTCACCCTTTCTCCCAGTCTGTCTCCTTGGGGCCTTTGGCAGGTAGGAGTTTGGCCAAATGCAACAGGACTAGACCAAGGGAACCGTCCAACCCTTATGGGAGGAGATAGAAAGGGATTGTCCTGGTGGAGATAGAGTCCTGGGATTATAGATTAAGAACTGGGAGGAACCTCAGAGGCCATCCAGACCAGACTCCTCATTTTACAAGTGAGAAGCCTAAGGCCTAGGGATGCAACTTGCCCAAGTGTCAGTCAGAGCTAGGGTTCAAACCCAGGTCCTCTTCAAATCCAGTGGTCATTTTACTATATATACCATACTCAATAGACTTGGATACAGCCAGATAGAAGAGCCTGGATAAAGTTGGCTCACACTGGAATAGTTCCACATTTCCAACTTTCAGGGGTTTTGACAATTATTTAAATGTTACTCTTTGTCCTTAAAATGACCGGTGATACAGATGGATAGTCCTAACCTGGACTTAGAAGTCCCCTGGAACTTAGATAAAATGAGATCCTGGAATCATTTGATCATAAATCCTGGGCTACAAGGGACCTAAGGGGCCAAATCCTCACATAATGGAAAGTGACTTGCCCAACATCACACAATACTGACAGTGAATAGAGTAGGATTTGTCCCTAGCTTCCCGTACCCTTGTACAGGAAGGGAGATCGGCCTGATTGGATCTATCTGTATTGCCTGCCTGGGTCCCATGGCTGTCTCATTCTAGAATCCACAGATTTCAAGGTGTGGATAAGACAGGCGTGGATTCGATGGCCCTCAAAGGCCCAGTTCAAAGCAGGAGGATTAGCCCTTCCTGTTCCAGGATGTTGCTGGCTCCCTGGCTGATGAAGTCAGAATGCTGCTCAGCCTCTAGACAGCCCTTCAGAGGCCTCTCCTGATCTTCAGAATGCTGCCTCTCCTCTATCATGGAGCCAAAGGCTCATTGTTGCCTCTCTCTCCTTCACAGATACAGGAATGGGGCCCTTTTGATTTGGTGATTGGAGGCAGTCCCTGCAATGACCTTTCTATTGTCAACCCTGCTCGGAAGGGTCTCTATGGTAGGTGGTCCTCACTCTGCTCTTTTTTCCTTATTGATATTTTCAGTTAATTTCCCCTGTAATACTTGTATTCTCTGACCTGGGATTCAGCTGTCTCTCCTTGGTGTCTTTGTGACCTTTTGTCCTTTACCCCCAGTCCCAATAGCCTCTGGTGCAGGCCCTCGATTTTCTCTCTCTTCTGCTTCTTGACCCTCCCTTGGGTCCCAGCTGATAATCTGGTTTTATGCTCTTCCAGAGGGCACTGGACGGCTCTTCTTTGAGTTCTACCGCCTTCTGCATGAGGCCCGGCCCAAGGAGGGTGATGACCGCCCCTTCTTCTGGCTCTTTGAAAATGTGGTGGCCATGGGAGTCAGTGATAAGCGGGACATCTCACGCTTTCTGGAGGTGAGGCTGGTTACTTATGCTGCTTTGGCTAGCTCTTGGATAGTATCCTCTCCTACCTTGGGCTTCATCTCATCCCGTCTCTCAGAGCAAAAGCTGGGGGAAGGGATCAGTGGCAGGCGAGCCTCATTGCTGAGGGCTTGCTAAGAACTTTTTCCAGAGAACATACTGAATTATCTCTTTTGTTGACTTTTGCTCCTGCCTCTGGAAACTTGTCACAAGAATTGCTAAGAAGTAATTTTGTGGTTATTGAGGATCATAAATTGAGAACTGGGCATTAAATTAGACCCCTCATTTTACAGATGAGGAAACTGAGGCCCCGATAGGCTAAGACTTGCCCAGGGTCACATAGCTAATAGTGTCCAAGGCAAAATTTGAACACCAGTCTTCCTAACTCCCAAATCTTGCATTCATTTTGCTCTATTCCCAACGTTTTGCCTGTATCAGGAAGGACCAACCAAACCATTCTTATGGTCAAAAAATTAAGGTGGAATCAAATCATGCTTCCATGGTCAGGATGGCCTGTAGAAATTAGTTTCTTGTCTCTCATTCATGTTCTTGAGGTCAGGGCTTTTCTGCTGCATAATCTGGGATTTTGATTGGACCAGAACAGATGAATTAGAATTCCCTGGGTGGTAGTTGGGATGCTTTACTTGGAGGATGGAGACTTGTGGGAGGGGAAGCATGGGTATTGAGAACAGTTGCCCATGTAGATGTGACTGCCCCATAGTGTTATCATTGGCACATGTTGCATTCTTATGTTGGTCATTCTCGTCATTGTATTTTAAAGGTAAGCAATCTAGGTGGCGCCCGCTATCTATCATAGGGCCAGTCCAACCCTCTTATTTTACAAAGAAGGAAATTCTGAATAGAGGACTTTCCCCATGGTCCCATAGCCATTAAGAGCCAAGATTCAAATCTTTGGCCTGGTGGACAAAAAAATTGCTGCTGGAGCCAGTGGACCTGGGTTCCTGACCCTGATTGACTACCTGTGTGACCTTGGCAAGGCAGTTCACTATCCTGGCCCTCAGTTTCCTCATGTGTCAAAATGAGGAGGGTGGACTAGACAGCTTCTGGGGTTCTCTTCAATTCTCAATCTACGAGCCTGTGATCCCACCTCCCTAAATGCTGTCTGATGCCAAACCTAGTTTTTTGGTGGAAGGCATTAGGGAATGGTGCTCATGACAGATCCAGCATCACTTGGTTTTCTTGCAAAGCTGCACTGGGGAAAAGTAGAGTAATATGGTTCTGAAATCATGAAATGTTTTTGAGTTGGAAGGAACCTCAAAGGCCCCCATTTTTAAGTTGAAAATATGGAGGCCCAGAGAGGTGAAGTTACACAGGTAGTAAAGAAATCCCAGTTTCTCTAACTTATTTTTGATCCCAATAGTTTTAAATTTTGACATATCATATACTCAATTAACAGGCATTAATCATTCAACTCTGCCAGGCACTAGGATAGATTCTGATGATAAAAAGATAAAAAGCAACATATAGATATGTAAGTACGGCTTATGCAATGTTAGGTGGTGCAGTGGTTAGAGCACCAGGCCTGGAGTCAGGAAGACCTGTGTTCAAATTTGGCCTCAGACACTTAGTAACTGGGCAAGTCACTCAACTCTTGTTTGCCTCAGTTTCCTCATCTGTAAGATGAGCTGGAGAAGGAAATGGCAAACCACTCCAGTATCTCTGTCAGAAAAACCTCAAATGGGCATCACAGAGAGTCAGACACAAATGAATAACAGTAACAGCACACAATATACACTGACTAAATGAAAGGTAATTCTTGAGTGGGGAGAAGCAACCAGATACTGACTTTGTCACCAGATGTAGATTTATAGCTAGAAAGGTCCTTAGAGGATGTTGAATCCAGTACACTCATTTTTACAGAAGAAGAGAAGTTAAGTGACCATCTGAGGTCAGAGGTTGAGGTTAAGTCACCTGAGGTCAGAGCTTAAGTGATTGACCTGAGGTCAGAGATTTAAGTGGCCTACACAAGGTTGTAGAGGAAGCAGATAGCAGGGCTGGGATTCAAACCTGGCTCCACTGGCTTCAAATCCAGTTCTCTTCCCCTGTACCAGCTTTTGATCTTTCGATCAATCCTGGATTTTCCCACAGGTGTGTGGCTCTGGTTCTGTTTGATGACTGAGGTGTAAGAGCTGGTGGAAGGTTCAGCCTTGCTAAAGAAGGTCCAGCAGGAATGGAAGCTGCCCTGCCTCCATTTATGGCTTGGAGGGGTTTTGTCAGTGGTCCTCACAACCCTCCTGATTCTTTTTCTTATCTTCTGTCTTGTAGTCCAACCCTGTGATGATTGATGCCAAAGAAGTGTCAGCGGCGCACAGGGCTCGCTACTTCTGGGGTAACCTTCCCGGTATGAACAGGTTGGTGAGAGCAGGGTGAGAGCACCAGCACATTTGGGGTGATTTGCATGGCTTGGAAGGGCTCAGGACCCTCGGAATGGACTTTGCTTCCCTCTCCCCTGCCCGCACCTCGGTTTCTCCTCCCCCTGTTTGCCTTCCCCCTCTCTTCCCTCATTAGCCACTGTTCTAGCCTTTCTCCTTTTTATGTCTGCAAAGGACAACGGGGAACAGGGACCCACAAAGGTTACAGCAGTTAAGCCATATTCTCAGCACAGTTTGATTACTTGGTATAAATAATTGTCCTCTCCTTCCAGGAGCCCATGTTTTTTTCTAGTAGAGAGGCTGATTTTGTGTTGATTGAACCGTATGTGTAATCTTGTTAAATGAGATCAGGTATGTAAGGTGCTCTGCAAATTGTAAAGGGATTAGACCTGTGATTTCCTTGGTATGAGGGACTCCCAGGTGAAGAAATTCTCTCTACCAATGCCAATGAAAGTTGCCACCCTCTCTACCATTTATGGTCTCAAAGGGTTGCCTAAAGTGCTGAAGTTAAGTGGCTTTCCAAGATCACTCAGCCAGTATGTGTTAGAAGTAGGACTTGAACCCAGGTCTTCATGGCCAAGTCTTTTATCCACTACATTGAGCAGCCTCTGAAAACCTTAAAACACTATATAAATGTCAGGGGTTTTTTTGGGGTGGGGGGTGGGGGGGAGATATGAGGAAACAGCAGGGGCAAGAGTCTAAACCTAGGGTTTTATCAGTCTATGGCAGTTCCCCACAGATGTGTAACTTGTCTATAACAATAAAGGTGGTTAACAGCTCATGTTTATATAACTTGTCAAGCTTTGTGCCAAGTGCTTTATATACATTATCTCGTGTAATCCTCACAGCAACTCTGTGAGGTAGATGTTATTCTCTCTATCCCCATTTTGCTGATGAGGAAACCGAGGCCCAGGAGGTCATAGTCACACTGGTGGTAAGCATCTGAGTCAGAATTTGAACTCAGGCCCCCTGCCTCCAGAGGAGTCATTGCATCATGTTCCCTAATAAGTGCCCATAATACTATGATCACAGACAAGATCATGGATTTTTAGAGTGGCAAGGAACCATTGAGGCAACGTAGTCTTCATCTTACAGATGAGGAAACTGAGGCTTAGAGAGATTGAATGAATTACCAAAGTTCACATAGGTAGTGAAGAGCAGAACTGAAATCTGATTCCCCAGTCCTACCGTACATTCCCCTGCACCAGAAGATTTGCCTGGGACACCAAGAGGCTAAGTGACCTAACCTTGACCTTGGTTGTTCTGACTTCAAGGCTGGCCCTCCAGTGGCTAGGCCCTACTGCCTTTTTTCAGTTCAGAGAATCACAGCCCTAGGGCTGGCAAAGACCTCAGAGGCATCTAACCCAAACTCCTCACAGATAAAGAAACTAAGGCCCAAGGAGTAAAGATGTCTTGCCCCAGGTATCACAAGTAGTAGTTATCACTACTATTCCCTCTTCTACTGCTACAACTACAACAATGACAACATAGGTGCCTAGTGGGGTTAGGGCCAGCTGTGAACATTTAGCACCTTGGTAAAGCAGAAAGAATTCTGCTTTAATCCATTAAGGTTTCACCTCCTTGGCAGCCCTAGACCAGTTTTTTGAAGGATTTAAAACTTGTGTTTGCACAGATGAAGATAATTTGCGGCCTAGAACGAAAAGCACTTTCAGTTTCATTGCCAAACAGGTCTTGTTCCTTCTTCTCTGTAAGATGTAAAAAGATATCTTGATGCCTCCCTGGCTGGCGGGGTGGGGAAAGCCACACCTGCTGGAATTTGCAATTCATTGGGGAAAAAAAGATGGATCTCTTTCCCCAACTTGTCCACCTTCCCTACCTGCCTCTCACCACACCTTTTGGGAAATGTTTGCTCTTGCTCTGAATTTTCTGGCAACCAGGAGGGGCCTGTAAAGAAATTGGGTCGAGTTCAGTACTGGTGCCAAACATTCACATAGGACTTGATTTGGGGGAGGGAACCCCCAAACTAGTGTGCTGTAAATTTTGTCTTCTGAAGGCCACACAAGTGCTGCCAACCTTGTTGTGAGCCTTTCTCCCTCCCTACCTCCCTCCTCCAGTCTCCTATAACAGTGACTTACTAGAGCACATGGGGATGAAATGACTGAGTTGCTGTGTGTGTATGTGTGTGTTTCCTATTCCTACTCTGTGCAGGGTGTATGCATGTATCACTGGTTTGCATGTGTATTTGTGAAGTCTATATAAACTTGCATGTGAATGGCTTATGTGTATGGCATGCATATTTTGTATGTGTGTTCCTCCCTGCCCCTATCATTTCCCTGCCCCTGGGAATCTGGTCCTTCAGATACTATAACTGTACCCTAGACTCCTGAGTTGCCAGTGACTGCAGGTATCATCAGTCCTGAACTATGCTGGGAGACCAGCTCTCACACTGAGATCAGGGAAGTCTGTTTTTATATCAATGAACTTTTAAAAACTTATACTCTTATACTTTTAAAAGTCATTCAACAAACATTTATCAAACTCTAGGGATTAGGTTACAAAGACTAAAACAAAACTAATTCCCTACTGGACTGGGGGAGATAGAGGGACAATGATAGATAGATGAATACTAAATACATATAAAAAGTATTGAAGGTCAGTGTGATTTACTAGAGGTGGCCTAGCTGGGAACATGTGGGTTCATGTCCTGCCTTTCACACATACTGGCTGTGGGATCCTCACACAGTATGTGGCTGTTTCCCATGCTCCAGTTGCTCTCCTTAAGACTCAGCAAGAACACTCCCTTTTCCTGGAATCCTTTCCCAGCCCTCATTGCCCCCCCTCCCCCCCAGCTGCTACTACCTTACTTTGTGGGGTTAATTTGGATCTAGTCTGTTGTCATTCTTGTTTGTCCTTCATTCTCAAAGAGGACTATGATGTGAATTGGGTTTAATTTAAATATAATTGGAGGGCTGTGTCTCACTTTCTCTTTCTGAACCATCTGGGCTCAGTGGCAAGATATAGGTCAGGACAACTGAAAATGGCTCTGGATGCAGTGTGAGGCCATGGCCTTTATAAGCTAAGGTCTTTATCCCGGTCTCAGTTTGACTGAGGCAACACCCATTAGGTGATTAAGGCTAGACAAGAAATCATCTAATCTGTACCTATTTATGTATATGCTGTCTCTCCCATTAGAATGTAAACTCCTTAAGGGCCAGCACTGTTTGCAGTAAGAGTTTAGTAAATGCTTGTTGATCTGTTGACCCTGGACAAGTTATTTTATTGCTTTTTGCCCTGCAGGAATGGTAGAGGAAGTAGTCCACCATGAGCTGAGTATATGAAATCACAGGTCTGGTTTAAAAAAAAAATGGAGAGCCAGGGTATAAGGCTGCTTTTCTTCTACTTCTACATACCAACCTTACCCTACCACCCCCCCACCCCCACCCCACTGAGATCAAACCCTCCCATGTATGTGACCAAAAAAGCCAAAGCCCAAGTTGGGCAGTGACGATGTCCCCACCAAAAAAGAGGAGTCATCTGTTCTCTCTGGGAAAAGATTGGTCATTACAATGCCTCAAGGATTTTCTATGTATGCATTCTTTTCCTTTATATTATCTTAGGTATTCTGTCATGGGATGGATCTTAGGTGTCTGGACTGGATGGGTTGAATCATGCCCTGTCAGCTGGATGGGACCTAAGTTATCTAACTTATTATGTTTTATAGATAAGGAAAGGAGGCCCAGAGAAGCAAGCCAAGAGACTTGCCTAAGACCAAAGGCAAAGCATTAGATTAGAACTACAGCTCAGGGATCTTTCCACCGTACCATCTAGAATCTTATTATCTAAGTCCAAGTTTTCAGGACTGTTTTCTTTACCCAGAGATATTAGCCTACTTCGACTCTCTGGCACCCAAGGGAATAAGCTAGCCGACGGTGTCCATTCCACTCTCTGTGGGGTCTTAACCTAAGGCCTGGAATCACTATATTTTATTAAGCACATATTACTTACTAGAAGAAAAACTATGTAGACAGCCTGGAATAATGAGTTCCAGGTGGATCAATACTGTATTATTCTTTGTATGTGAGTGCAAAAACTGACAGATACACACAGAAGAGAGAATAAGAGTTAGAATGTGGGTGTTGGACATATCTTCGGTGTATGGATTCACAAGATTGTAAATGTACGTGTAAAGATCTACATTGAAACAATCTTATTTAAATTTTCAACTCTGTTAACTTAAAACAGGCATCCTAAAGTCAGGACTCTTTTTTTTAAACTCAGGGAAGTACATTTTAAAATCCTGTATTTAGCTTTCACAGGACCTCATCTGCCAATACACAGATGGGCGAGTGTGAATTTCTCTACATAGTCTTAGCACAATCCTTCAGTGGGTTTGTGCAACTGTATGACCTTTCGTGTGTATTGTCAGGGGCTGGCTGGAGTCTGTCTATCAAGTGGCTGTGTCCAAGCCTAACTCTGTGTTGATTTGCCTCTTCTGTCTCCTAGGCCATTGGCATCTACCGTGAATGATAAGCTGGAGCTTCAGGAGTGTTTGGAGCATGGCAGGATAGCAAAGGTGAGGGACCAAGCATCCATCTTCTCTCCTGGCAAGCCTGGACTGAGCAGTGGGTTAGAATGGTATTTTAGAAAACTACCAGCATTGGGGAAGAAGGAAAGGTGTCCTGGAGCAGGAAAGTAGAAGTAGGGCCACAGAATGTCATCACTGTGGGTACCCAACCAGCCTGGAAAATGGAATGATTGGCAGGACAAAAGCAAGGTACCTGGGACCAACTAAGGTCCAGCCACGTGCTCTGCTCTCCCTGTCTTTACATTCACGGCCAGGAATAGCCTGTTCACTGTCATTCTTTCCTCCTGTCTCCGAGTGGACATTGAGTACTTGTTGAGGCTTCCTGGCCAGAACTTCATCTGCTCTCTGTGCAAGACCAGCCTCCCAGGTGACCCTCAGATTCCAAGGTCACCAGAAGCTGAATGAAGCACTTTTACTGAGAATTTGTTATTGGAGTTAGCATTTCTGACCATTTAAAGAACTTTTAGTTTGAGATACTTAAGGCATCTTTGTGCCAGGGGCAGAAAGCAGTGCCCTTCTTTGACCTCCAGTTTAATGCTTTGGAGACCAGACCTATTTGTCTAGAAGGGGAGCAAGAGAAGCTAAAACTAGGAGCTAGCTGAGCTAGAATAAAAGGTCAAGGCCAGCACAGGAGAGTGGGAAAGGGAGGGAGGGGCATGGAGGCACAGGATGAATCAAGCATTCTGCTCAGTCCTGCACTTTGGGCCTCATAATTGGAATCAGCTTGAATAACCGACCCTGTTCCCCTGCCCAGAGGAGATTGGGCCAGACCTCAGTAGGCTCAGAGCATAGCAGTAGTACCATGATACTCACACCTCTTCTCTTCTTGGTTTTTTCTAGTTCAGCAAAGTGAGGACCATCACAACTAGGTCAAACTCCATCAAGCAGGGCAAAGACCAGCATTTTCCAGTCTTCATGAATGAGAAAGAGGACATCTTATGGTGCACTGAAATGGAGAGGTACCCTCCCTCTCTCCCTCTCCTTTTCAGTCAGATTTCCTTGGGGGGGAGGGTGGTATGTGAGGTGGGGGCGGGGGTAAGGAGGGTCTCAGAATTCAGAAAATGGTCTGGCTCTTTTGAGTCTCCTTCTTAGACTCAGTAGGACTGACCTAGACACTGGCAAAGCTGAGATTTCCAGGAAACACATAGGAACATAATAGGGTTCATTTTCTCGTACTCTTTACTGAGTATGGGCTTAACTACCAGAACATAAATATAGACCCTCAGGAACAAAGTAAACTTTACTGGGAAATCCTAGAGTAAGGCAAGATTTTGGAGTCTTAGGTTTCTTAAGAGAGGGAAAAGTACAAGGGGAAATATCCCAATATGCATTACTAGGGAAACAATACTAGTACTAATCCAATCCCATGAATCTCTCACCTAAGAGAGACAGTGATATAACAGAAAAGGCTTTGGAACCAAGAGGATCTGGGTTCAATTCCTGCCTTGACTACTTACTTTTGTGTGACTCTGGGCAAGTCTCACCTCACTTCTCCAGCACTTGACACAGGGCCTGGAATACAGAAGGTGCTTGATAATGCATGTTTATTGACTGGCTAACTGACACTATGGAATTTGAATTTCCTCCTTTTGACCATGAGTGGTTTGGACTATAACCTCTAAAGTCACTCCCAGGTTTAGGTTTGTGATCTTTTTATCAGAGCCTCCCAATAACCTGTATTGGTTTAATAAAGTTCATTTGATCACAGCATTTGTAAGATCTTTCAGAGTCAAGATTATTTCATTCCTTTATTTGTATCCCCAGCTGCCTAGCCCATAGTAGGTGCTTAATTGATTGATCATAGATTTATAAGTTATTAGATTTTTAAGATCGATTTATAAGGAACCTTAGAAATCACCTTGTTCAACCGCCTTGTTTTATAAATGAGGAAACTGAGCAAGGGGAGAGATGAGTTTCAAACCCAGGTGCCCCAACCCCAAAGCCAGTGTTAGTTCTCTTCTCCCACACTGCCTCCCTTAGGGGTCATATCCACAGGATTTGCAATAAGTAATGGTGTCATTTTTATGAGTTTTCACAGATGGTGACAGTAATGAGAAACTTATCAGTGGTAATTTTAAAAGTTAACTTTGGGAACTTGAGAAACAATAGCTTTGGTCAACCCAGACCAAAATTCTCAGAAATTAAATTAAAACTCTGCAGGCTATCATGCTTAACAGAGATGTGTGTGTGTGTTAAATAGTATTTCCCAAAGTGTTTCATATACCTTCTGATTACACAATCCTCAAAAATTGTGGCATGTATTCAAATTACAGATTTGCTGAGTTGTATAGGATTGAAAGAAAGGGACCTCCAGGTTTACCCCTTCCTACCCTTTTTGCTAATATCTTCTTCTAGGGTCTTTGGCTTCCCAGTCCATTACACGGATGTCTCCAACATGAGCCGTTTGGCAAGGCAAAGACTGCTAGGCCGGTCATGGAGCGTTCCTGTGATCCGCCACCTCTTCGCCCCCTTGAAGGAATATTTTGCCTGTGTGTAAGGGACATGGAAGTGAACTGGGATAGTGACATCTAATCAAAGCAAAACCACCAAGAACGAGAGGATGGAGAGAAGTATCAGCACCCGGAAGAGAAAAAAAGGAATTTCAAGCAAACAAACAAACAAAACACGAAAAACCACCACAGATGCGAAAACATCCGCAAAGGCATCGCCGAGCAAAAGGGTTGGACGTCATCTCCTGATTTTTCAATGTTAAACTTTGATCCTATTTAAAAAACAAAACCAAGCTTCCCTTCCCCTCTTTATTATTATTATTATTAATATTATTATTATTATTTGGGTCAAACCTTCTAGTTTTCCACTCTTTCCAGAAGGGTTTTCTGTTTGTCTCGGTTTTGGCTTCTCGCTGTGACTGAAATAAGAGGGTTTATAATTTTTTTTAATGCTGTAAGAGGAGGAGTAGGAAAACAGGGAACTACAGCAAAAAAAAAAAAAGATACTCAACAAAATAAAAACAGCAACTCTACCATGCAGAAGAGAGATGAGGAGGGGGGCAGGGGGGGAAAGAAATATGTTATAGAAATCTATCATATATATATATAATGTGTATATATATATATTTTGGGGGGTCTTGTTTTTTTGTTTTTTGTTGGGGTTTTTTTTTTGGTTTTTTTTTTTTGGTTTTTTTTTTTGGCTTGGGTCTGATTAGATTAGGAGCACAAGCAGGAAGAGAAAACTAGGGAGACACTCGGGCAGGCGGCGGCAGCCAAGGTCACCTCTAGCCACTGAGTGGGAATTTACCAGCACCATTCCTGGTGATGCAAAGTGAAACCCAACTAGCAACAGGGAAGATGAAAACACCCCCACAATACACTTTTATACAGTATTTCAGGTGCCTACCACACAGGAAACCTTGAAGAAAATCAGTTTGTAGAAGCCGCTGTTACCTCTTGTTTACAGTTTATATATATATATGATAGATACAAGATATATATCTATATATAAAAAGGTACTGTTACTACTGTACAACCCGACTTCATAATGGTGCTTTTCAACAGCGAGATGAGTAAAAACATCACCTTCCATGTTGCCTTATGTGCAAAGGGTTTTAACCAAGGATGGAGAAAAGGGAGAGATGGTGTTTTTTTCTTTTTAAAACATTGTTATTTTATGTTATTTTAATTTTTTAAATGGTGAAGAGAGGGGGTTAGGAAATAATCCCCCATGTCCCATTTCTCCCTGCCAAAAGGGGTAGGGAAGAGGTTAAGGTTGAGGGTATTAAAGACAGTGAGACGCCCTAACAGGAGACAACCTTTCCTGAGTCATGCAATAATTTTTTTTTTTAATTTCCCAAAAGGAAAACTCCCTGGGCCAGATAGATGGTAGGGGCACGGGAGGGCTAGGTTTCCAGTTCCCCTACTTGAGTTATTCCACTGACTCCGGAGGATATCTCATAGAGGGGCATGGAAACCATCCAGAGTTTGGGGATATGTACAGCTAAAACCCCATCCTGGAGGAAATAAAAAAACATACAAAAAGTACTGGTGCTTTTCTGTCTAAGTCGCCTTTTGTGTGTTCTTTTATGAGAAGCCACCTGCCCCCTGTCCTGCTACCATCTGCCCTTTCCGTGCACAAGGCAGCCCCTGACTTCAGGGGGAGTGATGTTTTTGGTCATCTCCAAACACAGGCTGCAGTTTTGTACTGGGAGGCTGATGACAAGGTTTATTATAATTGTTATGATTCTGATTCTGTTTGTTTAAATTTTTTTTCCTTTGGGATAAAATTAAGCCCAATACTACCCTCCCTCCTCCCTTTAGGTTAAATATTAAGGTGCAGGGAGCAGGGTGGGGAAAACAGGGTGCTTTTTTTCTCTTTTCAGTGGCTTCAGTGCCCTGGTTCCTAGGAATCCTGGCTCCCCCTCCCCTCCCTTCTCAGGCCAGGCCCAGATCCCCTTTATACAGTGCTAATTTGGCAGCTCACCAGTCCCTGAAAGTCTGCCTTCTGGAATTCCGTCACTCCTCTCCTCCTTCAGCTTTCCCTTTGTTCTTCTCAAGTCTAAGGAATATCAAGAGTTGGAGGGAGGAAGGACAGGGCAGTCTCTCTCTTTCTCTCTCTCTTTCCTTCCTTTTAAATGTGATGTGAATTGTATGTGTGGTTTCTACTCTACCCCCTCCTCCTAGTACTTGGTCTGATGATGGCTGCACTCTTTCATCGTCTTTTTGGGGTTTTGTTTTTGTTTTTTTGTTGTGTTTTGTTTTCTTTACCTCGAGTCAGCCACGCTTCAAGTCCTGTTTCCAGAGACTTGACCCACTTCCTACTTTGGCAGACAGGGGCCCGGTGGCCCAGCCCAGGCAGTAGGAAGAGGAAACACTCAGTGGCTCCAGGGTATGAGCCAATGGGCAGATGCCTGCCTCGCTAGATGGGGTGTAGATATGTGGCATATAGAGATATATATTTTATAATGGGAGGGGGGATGGAGCCTCCTGGGACCTGCAGAGATGGGAGGTACTCTCTAAAGTTCAAGGTCCCATATTACCATCCCCAGAAGGATAGGACCTCTGGTGATAGGCACTATATAAATACATAGATAGGGACATATATATGAAATATAATGCAGTGGGGGAGAGGGGGCAGATGACTTTTGCTAAGCCTCTACCCTTCTCATTCCTTGCCACAGGCATAGATAGCCCCATACAAATCAATCTATCTCTTACATACAAACATACTTCTACACAGTTACAGCTGCACTGTTATATACACACAGACATAACCTTTCCCCAAGATCCAATATTTCATGGAGTAGTGCCCCGTACAACCACTTACCTCGACCCTGCTGTCCTCTTGAATGCAGTTAACCTTTTTTTGGGGAGGGGGGCTCTCCATGCCATCCAGGAGCTGTCGAGTTCCCAAGGTGCTACAGGTGGTAGGGGAGAGATTGGATCAGCTGATGTTTTTGCTAAGAGACACCCCCAATCCAAATGATAGCCTGCACTTCTCTTTAATGCCTCCCATAAAGTACGGGAAGGTCCTGAGCTAGCAAACCCTGGATCCCAACATCTGATTCCAAGGTGCAACCCAAGTCAACCTTCTCATCCATCTTTCTTGGCTTTCCACCTTAGCCTAAGGAACTTCTTGGAGGAAATAGGAAAGTGAGCCTTGGGCTAATACAAGCAGAGTAACTGGGTGGTGGTGGGGGAGATAGGTGCCTGAGGCAGGCCTTTAAACACCACAGCTGGTGTCCATCCAGGACAATGTTCAAAGACTCCTGCTGTCATTTGGGCTGTCTGGGCCTTGGTTCCCGAATAGTCTAGACCCAACTTCTGTTTAAATTGGCATCTATTAGCTACACTAAGATACCCATCCCTTTAAGTCTAGGGATGGCATTGTGACTGGTGTTGGATGTTTTCTCCTCTTGGATCATGACTGGTTTTCCACTGGAGATGAGTTTGGTGTTGGGTTTCCTATTCTTCTTTGTGGTGCTCCCCTTTATTTCCCTTCTTTATCCAGCTGGGCTTCATTTCCCTACCCCATCCCATCCTGGTTTGGGAGGCCACCAGCACCACTCTAAGAGTGGCTAGTGGAGGAGGTGGGCTGCTCTTGAGTAGTCCAAGGTGCTCCCTCCCCTCATAGCCGACACTTGTTTCCAAGGTCTTCCCAGTCCCCAGTGTCTTTTCACTGTTTCCCTTCATGCTGTGCCCAGCTTTACGCCAGCAGGGCCCTCCCAACCCCTGCTCACTAATCCTCTGCTCCTCAGCACCAAAGCCTCTTCCTTGCTCTTGATACAACATAGTCTAGTACGTTTCCCAGACTTGTGCTTAAAAATGTTGAATTTTTTTAAAAAATGATCTGGATGGACTTGGGCTGAGCTCATATTAGCCAAGCCTTATGTCCTTCCCAGTGATATTGGTATTAAAAACCTAATTAAGGGAAGGAGGACTCTTGGTAGCCCTCCAACCAAGCATGTTATCCCATCATCCTATGGGCTAGGCTTTTAGGTTTGGGGACAGTCCTGGCCCCATATCCCAGCCTGGAGATTCTTCTATGAGGAGTTGGTCCTCCCAGAATGCATTCATTCTGCCCTGGAGGGGGTTGATTTTCGATTCCCTAGCCCCTTCAGGGGAGAGGATCTCACCCTACCTTTTATTCTATTCTGGTGACCAGGCTATGCTTTCTAGATGATGGCTGTTCAGAAGAGAAGTCTTGGAAAAAGGGATTGTTACTGTGACTATCTTAGGGGCTTGGTTTTCAGTGGCTAGCCTTCCTATGCCATGAGGACCTAGAGAGCAGAAACTTCTAAAGGGAAACATCCCCCTGCCTGGCAGGAGAAAACTATCAACTCAGGAGGCATTTGGGCCAGTCCTGGATCTGGCTGAATAAAGTACTGGGCAAAGTGGCTTTGGGAGCTGCTTGCACAAACCTGTTCCCTCCGGTCAGATCAGAGGCTGGCCCAAATGGCCCCTGAGTCCATGATTGACAGGGAGCATCAGGATGCAGGGACTTGTGGGCAAATAGGTTGAATGTGCTAAGCCTTAATGTTGGAATGAAGGGAGCCTTCCGTAAGAAGTCACTTCCCTCAGGCATTTGCAGGCTCCTCTGGGTTACTGTGTTGAGTCATGGTTGCAGGTGGTAACAAAGGAGAGGGTGAGTGCCTTGAAGTAGGGAGATGAAGCTCCATAAGTTCGTAGGGGGCTCGGTAAGTTCAGCGGAGGGTAGGGAGCACTCTCAGCTCGTTTCATTCATGGGGGAAGCTTGTCTGTAAGGGAACAGTGGTCTGTAGGAACCACAGAAAGGGAGGGGACAGGATTCAACTCAAAAGTTGTTCCTACCATTTCTGTCACTTCCATGATGCCACATTTGTCAATGTTGTAGAAATGAGGGCTTCAGGGGACAGACCAGCCACCCTGCCAGTGCTTGGTAGGGCATAGTGCCAAAGAATGCAGCTGTTGACTGAGGCAAAGAGCAAATGAGGAAGTTAGTCTTTATTGGGCTGCTGCTGAGAACCCAAGGGGCTTTATGTTAGCTGGTATTAAACCCTCGGGTAGGGTCAGGGTGAGCGAGGGAAATAGATAACCTATATGTGGTGGTGGGGGTAAACCAATAGGCAGATCCAAGTTTCTGGATCCAGCCCCTTTAAAAAACAAGATGGAATAGGGGTGCCGAGTTGCCACTTCTGATCTCCTTATACCTGAAAGCAAATGCCTTTTTTCCTTTTTTCTTTCTTTTTCTTTCTTTTTTCTTTCTTTCTTTCTTTCTTTTTTTTTTTTGCAGCTGAACATCCCATTGGAAAGCAAAGTTGCTCCTGAGGTGGGCTCCCAAGGATAGTTTCTGGCACCAAAAGAGCAGGTGTTCATATGTGACTGGCAGAGTCTTGTGACTTTGGTGGGCTCATTAAATTGGCCTGGGTTATATGCTGGGTCTAGGTAGATCCCAATGGGAAGGTACGGCTTCTTCCCCTCAAGCCTTCAAAGGCACCTCCCGTATGGAGCAGCCGGCTCTCATCTTCTCTTACTTGTCTGGTAGTGAGAAGATCCAGAGTTTGCTAGTGGGGAGGAACCCTAGATAGGAATACAACCCGGGCTAAGAAGACAGTCCGGGAACTACAATTGGGAGCAAAAGAAG
Source organism: Trichosurus vulpecula (assembly GCF_011100635.1). Lineage (NCBI taxonomy): Eukaryota > Metazoa > Chordata > Mammalia > Diprotodontia > Phalangeridae > Trichosurus > Trichosurus vulpecula. Next base: position 208,461,056 of record NC_050575.1, on the reverse strand, counting down.
GAAACATTTCAGCTGAGCCATTTGGGAACGTTCTTACAGGAACACTGCAATCATTAGTTTTCATATCTTAGATAAGTAGTTAACTATATGAGATTCTATATATATATATATGTGTATATGTATAAAAGTTGATTTTGGATGCAGTTTTTAAGAATTCCTGTCACTGTTATGCCTGGTGCTGAGCTTTGTTTGGGGCTGGGGTCTCTAAAGAGCTGTTTTCAGAAGCCTTCCCAGGAACCCCCTGGACATAGTATAGGGTTGGCCCTGGCCCGCATTGGGGCAGTGGTACTGAGACATCTTGGATATCATTTGGGGTTTGGGGGCGGGGGGGGGGGAGGGAAGCATTTTCGAGTCTTGAAAACATTCTGAAACGAACAGAATAAAACAAACGCCAGAGACTTCCACAGGCAAAGCTGGCCTAGACAGCAAGCCTGCTTTCCCCCAGGACTTTGTCTGGTAGGATCTCTGTTCCTACCCCAACCTGGTGCTTTGGTCCTGGCGGATCAGTCGTTTGACCTTGTTGTCAGGCGTCCTCTGGTATGGTGGAGACATTAATCTAAATGACTAGCAGGTACTGCCCTTGTTCAGCAAATATGGGGTAATGGGGACCCCTTGGGTTACATAACCAGACCGGAACCCAGGTCCTTTCTCCAGTACCAAGTAGGACAGAGAAGGTTATCAGGGAGGGGGCTTCCCATTTTCTCATTCCCTACTAAGACTGTGGATTCATCAGGGCCAGTTGGGTGAGAATTCCACCCACCCAGCTGTTCTGGGTGACCATGGAGGGTGGTCGACCCCAGGGGTATCTGGAAGGGGAGAGACAGCTGAAGGATACATAGCACAAAGGATCAACCCCACTGCCCTAAGCACCAGCTCTTAAATCTTTACATTTTGGTAAAGGAAGGATGGGGATGAAAGGGAAGGGAGAGGGTCTACTCATTCCCTTGCACCTGTTTTTCAGAAATGCCAACTAAGATTGGCCTCTGGTGGCCTCTTGCTTAGCTGTGGCCCCAAAAAAGTGGAGTTTTGGGGCAGGGAGGAATGGGCGGCTCAGAGGCAGTGGGGTCAGAGAAGGTCCCATGACTAGCATCTGTGATTTGCCAATTTGTGTCTCCCCAACAGCTCCCCAAAAATGGAGGCCAGTAGGAATGGGCAAGTCCCTGTTGACTCCAGTAACTGGAAATTCTCACCTCGGATCAGCCCAGATTGGAAGGGGGTAGCTTTACCTGACACCAGATCAAGTGGTCTCCAGCCCCAAACCTGGGGAGATGAACAGGGAAATTGGAAACATGTCACAATTCATTTTGTAAAGTAATTTTGTTGAACAGCCCAAGATGTCAACAAAATGAGAGAGGGAAAGAAATGCCTAAATTCCTTAGAAGACACAGCGGAAGTAGGTGAATCAACAAGGTGCTAAAAAAAACAAAAAAACAAAAAAAAACACATTTTATTAAAAATATATATTGTTAAATTAAGTCTGCTGTCTGGACAATGACTGTTTGTTTTGTTTTCTTGTAGTGGAGTTTAAAAGAGACTATTATTTTACTCTGATATATTATTATTAAAAAGGCATTTTAACTTTGTACTTGAAAACTAAATGAGCGATTTCATGTGTTTTAGCTGAGGCATTGAAGTAGCGGGTGCTTACCTATTTGTGGGAAATCATGTATTCATACAGAAGAATAAACTCTGTAGAGGATTTGGTTTAAAACAAAACAAAACAACAAAACTCTTACTGTTACAGAGATCTGGCTTTGGCCCCAGAGGCAGAGCGCTTGATTCCACATTCCATGCAGCTAAATGCAGGACTTTTGTTTTTCCCAGACTATGCGTTTTTCCCCCCACCCCCACCCCAACTTTGTTTTTCTAAAAGTTCCCTATTTTGAAAAAAACAAAAACAAAAAAACACCTTTTCCCTTTCTGTTCTGGTTTCAGCATCCTTCCATTATTTTATTTTTGTTTTATTTTGTTTCAGGTCGCTTCTCTATTTATTGACAATAAATAGTGTACATTTCACAGTCTGATTCTGCGACATCACAGGGAGAGGGCGTGAGTGAGAGGATCCCGCGGGTAGGTGGGTGGGTGGTTGGCGGGAGCAGTCCCTGGCCCTCTGCCCTCGGCCCTCAGCCCTCCCCTGGTGTTCTGTTGTATCTCTGTGTAAGTGATGCTCGTGACATAGCTGTTTATGAAATAATTAAAGAGGTCAATGCGTGCAGCAGATGTAGAGAGTCTGTCAGTTCCGCCTTCATCCCATTTTTTGGTGCCCAGAAGAGTATAATAAAGATCCTTTCTAATGTACTTGTGCTGGAGAACACTTGAATAAATGGACTGTTTTTGTGCAAAAAGAAAAACCGAAAATCACCGGAATAACGTCCTTTTGTCTTGCGGCTCCTTCTTGGATGTAGTTTGGTTCCCCTACCCCAGCCCCCTGCCACAAGCTCCCATTGGCCTCTTGGCCTGTGTACATGGTACAAACTGACACACTTGTGTTCACCTAATGTTCAATTTCCCATCTACCGCTTAACTCCAATAGGCCGATGTATCTGTGTTATCGTTTGGGTGGGTGTTGCTCTCCAGCACTGCAGATCTTAAGTTATCCATGCCAGCCCATCTTACGGAACTCTTTCCCATAAGTTCATTGCAGTGGGTTCCTCCAAAGTGCTGAGTGCCTTCCTCGATTTTTCCTCCCATTGAAGGTTTACCAGAGGAGCCTATAGTCTACACACCTGTTAACCCTTCACTCTCAGCACATGACCAGCCCATCTTTATCGCACCCATTTATTTCTTTGATGATATCCGCTACTCTCTAGTTTCTGAAGCATCCTGGCACAGGGAAAGGGGGTTAGAATTTGGAGTCAGAGGACCTGAGCTTGAAGCCTGGTTCTGCCATCTGGTTTCCCTGGAGGTCTCTGAGGTCAGTCTGACCTCTACAGTAAGCTTTTGGGTTAGACAATTTCCTAACCACATAAAGCTACATTCAAGCAATATAATAAATAAGGTTTTCCCAACAATTATTATATTTCCCCACAAGTGCCATAAAAAGGACTTGTCTTAGAGCCTAGAAAGACCTGATTTCAAGCTCTGTCACTGATGTGTACCTCTCAGTACCTCTCGACAACTCAGAAGGCTATCAGTTACATGTGAGTTGTCCATCTGCATTGGTGGAGGGGGATTCCACACAAGGAGATCCCTTCACACCAGTGAAATCAGAGGTCTGGATCAAATAAAATAAAATAATTGTTAAATTATAAATAAATTATAAATGCTTGATTGCCCAAGAGATGGACATTAGTGTAAGAGACAGGCAAATTGGTTCTTGCCCTTGGCAAGAACCTCTTTTAAGATTATGGTTCTTGCATTGTCTCTCTTCCTTCTTCCCTCCCTCCCAGGTACTGCTTCATGTAGGTGATGTCTATTCCTTCCCTGCCATTCTGAAAAAGCTCTGTGATGGAGCACAAATTGGGGCTGGCATCTTCTCCTACCTCATCTCAAAGCCCGAGGCCCTTTGGATAGGTCACAGCTGCATTTTTTATCACCTAAGTGCTCAGTTGGACACCAGCCAGTAGTTCCTTTTCTGTGGCAGTGGGATTAGGCCAGGATTACTTCAATCCTTCAAAGATCTGCAATTTCACCAGGGTGAGCCTCCATGCCTTAGGGGATGGTCATCATGAGCTGCTGGAGCTGAACAAAATTCAGCCCCTGGTGCCAGACCAGAGGCAATGGGCCTCTGGACAGAATCATAGAATTTCAGGGTTGGGAAGGACCCCAAAGGCTACCTCGTCTAGCCCATGTTTGGAAAAAATCCTTACTATAACATATGTATCCAGTCTATCCTTAAATTCCTTTGAGGAAGGAGAACCCATTACTGTCACCTCCTTATTGCCAATGGCACCCTCCTTCTATTAATGGATAGTTCTAATTATTAGGACACTTCTTCCTGATGATAAGGTTAACTTTCCCTTTTTTGCAACTTCAAAAAGAATTTATTAAGTGTTATTAAAATGCTTGGCTACTGGGGATAATCAGCTTTTGAGGGGCTTACCTTCTACTAGAAGGAATCGATGAGGACACAGAAACATCAATACAAAATATATGTGAAGTAAATAAAGTGACTTTTTAGGGGGAAAGCAGGGTGCTAACTTGGAGAAGCAAGGCCAGGAAAGGTCCATTTGGACCCAGCTCCACACTATCTCTTTTGCCTTTGAGAACCCAGGGTCCCTTCCAACCCCATCGCTCTGTGGCAATAGAGTTGGACTTCAGAGGGGGCACCTTGGTAATTAGGAGATTGTTTCCTAAACTAAAGGAGAGATTTGTATTTTGCCCTGCTTTTTAAAAAGTCTTTTTTTAAAATAAATTTTCAATTAATAGGCATGTTTTCTCTCCGTTCCACATCTCTCACTGCACTGAAAGAAAAAAAAAAGAACAATCAGTTAATAGACATTTATTAATTGCTTACTATGTGCCAGGCACTGTGGTAAGCACTGAGGATACAAAGAAAGATTAAAAAAAAAGCCAAACTAGTTCTGTCCACAAGGAGATCAGTTTCTAATGAGAGAGACAACAGATGTCTACAAAGATGGAAGGTGATCTCAGAGGGGAAGGCACTAGCATCTGGGCAAGGTAGGGACCAGGAAGGAAGGAAAAAAGCATGTATCTAGCACCTACTATGCACCAGGTACTATACTAGGCACATTACAAATATTCTCTCATTTGATCCTCACAACAACCCTGGGAGGTGGGTGCTACTACTATCCCCATTTCACAGTTGAGGAAACTAAACCAAGAGAGGTTCAATAATTTGCCCAGTTAATAAGTGTCTGAAGCTGGATTTGAACTTAACTCTTCCTGCCTCCAGGACCAGTGCACCATTCATTGTGCTACCGAGATGTGTGATAGACTTCGTGCAAAAAGTGGCATTTGAACTACTCTGTGGATGACTGTGACACCTTTGTGGAATTCAGGGTGGGAGAAGTGGCTACTGCTTTTGAATTTTTTATGATCTGTGATCCCTCTCTAATCCATTTGCCGCACAACAGCCAAAATAGTCTTCACCAAACCCTAGATCTGGCTACATCACTTCTCTGCTCAAGAAACTTCAGTGACTGACTCTCTATTGCCTCTAGGAGAAAATACATACTCCTCTGCTTGGAATTTAAAGCTCTTCTCAGTCTGACTCCAGCCTACCTCTCCCCCTCCTTCACCCTCTATCTGTCCCAGAAAGTATTCATTGAAAGGTTAAGACTGGCCCCTACAACCCCATGCTTTCAATGCTGTGACTAAATTTCAACCCCAAATTTCTGATTCTACCATAACCTGTGTATGCCTAGAATGGGACAGGACCATGTTCTGTACCACCCCCTCTATCCTTCCAATAATCAATCAATTAATAAACATTTATTAAATACCTACTCTGTGTTGGGCATTGTACTAAGCATGTCAATGATACAACCACATAGTTGGGAAGTAAGCATTGGGATGATTTAGTTGTTGGATTTTTTAAAAGTTTACCTTAATGTCCATGTTTACAAAAGATGTTGATTGATTATAGATATTGGCTATTTATAAAATGAAGGGGTCAGACTAGATGACATTTAAGGTCCCTTCAATCAATCAACATTTATTTTTTGTTGTTGTTGTTTTTCCAGGGGGGAAGGCAGGGCATTTGGGGTTAAGTGACTTGCCCAAGGTCACACAGCTAGTAAATGTGTCAAGTGTCTGAGGCCAGATTTGAACTCAGGTCCTCCTGACTCCAGGGCTGGTGCTCTACCCACTGTACCACCTAGCTGCCCCCAATCAACATTTATTAAGAAGTTATTATGTGCAAGGGACTATGCTAAGAGCCGAGGATAGAAAGAAAGGATAAAGTCTTTGCCCTTAGTGAGCTGATATTTTAATGGGGGAAACATCAAGCAAACAATTATGTACAGAGAAAATATATACAGTCTAATGGGAAGTGATCCCAAAGGGAAGGCACTAATATGGTGGAGGACCAGGAAAGGCTTCTCGAAGAAAGTAGGATTGGAGCTGAGTTTTGAGGGAAGCCAAGAGGAGGCAGAGGTAAGGAGGAAGAACACTCCAGGCATGGTGGACAGCCTGTACCACGGCATGGAGTTTGGGGAGGAAGACTGTGTGTGTGTGTGTGTGTGTGTGTGTGTGTGTGTGTGTGTGTGAGAGAGAGAGAGAGAGAGACAGAGAGACAGAGAGAGACAGAGAGAGACAGAGAGAGAGAGAGAGAGAGACAGAGAGTGAGAGAGACAGAGAGAAAGAGAGACAGAGAGACAAAGACACAGAGACAGAGAGAGACAGAGAGAGAGATAGACAGACAGAGAGAAAGAGAGAGGGGGACAGATAATGGGGAAAGACATTTGAATGATGTGATATGAGGAGACAGGAAGAAAAGACAATTCTCATTGAATGGCCTTCATTTTTTCAGTGAAGTTTCAGGCAAAGCTCTCAGGTGAGGAGGTGCCATGGGAGCCTGAGGAGAGATGGAAAGGTTTGGAATAGCCATTGTGGGAAAGTGAATCTCTTAGCGAGGTGGAAAAGGGCTGCCTTGCTACAGTGAGGCGGTAAACTTATGGAACGGATTTGCTTGGCTTCAGTCACCTCAGTATTGCTACTTTTCCAGCTTTGCTCAGCAACAGAGGAATAAGAGAAAAGGCAAGGGATGTTAGGAGTAATCCAAAACTGGGATTTGGCAAAGCATGATCTGTGATAAGACCAAGGGGCAAGGGACTAGAGCAGGTTCTCCACCCCTGGACTAGAGTATAAAGGATAGTGTAGAACCAAACTAGTTTACCAAGCTGCTGAGACAGAGAAAGGAGGAAAGGGTAGCCTGGAAAGGGGTGCTAGCCTGGGAAAGAATTGGGGGATGAAGGGGATAGGGTAAGAGAATAAGCATTTATTAAATGCTCACTATGTGCTAGGCACTGTGTTAAGTTAATCTGCGTGGTTAGCCCTAACTTCTTTGCTGAATTCCAGTCTCACATCACCAACTTCTCCTTGGCTATCTCCAACTGAAGGTCCCACAGACATCTCAAGCTCAGCATGAAAAAAATGGCATTCATTATCTTCCGTCCAAAAAATCCTTCCCTCTTCCCAGCTTCCCTATTATCGTTGAGAGCACTACCATCTTCCCATTTACCTAATCTTGCATCATCATTGACTCCTCTCTCACATTTATTTCACATATCCAATCCATTTCTGAGAATGCTCACTATGTGCCAGGCACTGTGTTAAGTGCTTCACAGATATTACCTCATTTCTTTGGAGGTCACAGTGAAGATGATCAACAGGGTTTAAGGGTTAGAAAGCACAGATAAAGGAATCTCCCAGTTCACGAATATGGAAATGAAATACTTGTCAGTGATGACAAGATCAAGGGTATGTAGCTGAGATGGAGTGTAGGACTTTTGTTGTTCAGTTATTTCTGACTCTTTGTGACCCTATTTTGGGGTTTTCTTGGCCAAGATACTGGAGTGGTTTGCCATTTCCTTCTGCAGCTCATAGGATAAATGAGGAAACTGAGGCAAACAGGATTAAGTGACTTGCCCAGGGTCACACAGCTACTAAGTGTCTGAGTCACATTTAAACTCAGGAAGATAAGTCTTCCTGATTCCAGGCCCAGTGTTCTATTCACTACGCTACCTAGCTGCCCTTAGGGCAGGACTAGATCACAGTAAATAAGTTAAGGAACTAGGAAGTCAGGGTATTTGAGAGAGTATCAGTATGAATGTTGAAGCCCCCTAGTATGGGGGCAGGCACTGGGGAGGAAAGAAAGACTTTGAGTCAGACACTGACTTCATTGAGGAAGGAAGGAGAGTGCCTTGTGGGAGTTGATAGGTAACAGCTGACCGGATCTGGTTTAAGTGATAAAATTGAACAGTGTGAACCTGGAAGGAGTTGATGTGAGTGATAACGGTAGAGGAAGTGGCAATGGGCAGCAAGGAGTATTCAGACTCCTCCACCATGAACAATGAATCAGTCAAGGGGTAGGAGCAAAAATACAACCATTAGCAGAAAGGGTAAGGGAGCACCGTGGAAGAGATGGATAGAGTTGAAGTGGGACATTTGGGGGTAGCGGTGAAGGAGATAGTTGTGAAGGACTGGACAGCTGGAGATGGGGACAGAATCACTGGTTTTGGGTAGAGTATGAACAGGGAGGGGTGGGAGAATATGTAAACATGGAGGACCAAGTCCAGGCAGAGTACTAGTGGCTGGAGAGGGGCCTCTCTCTCTCTCTCTCTCTCTCTCTCTTTAAATTAATTTATTTTTATTTTTCAACATTCAGTTCCACAAGCTTTTGAGTTCCAAATTTTCTCCCCGTCCCTCCCCTCTCCCCTCCCCAAGACAGCATCACCAGCAATCTGATATAAGGTCTACATATACATTCACATTAAACATATTTTCACATTAGTCACATTGCAAAGAAGAATTGTAACCAGTGGAATGAACCATGAGAAGAAACAAACCAAAAGAGAGAGCAAATAGTATGCTTCCATCTGCATTCAGACTCTGTGATTCTTTCTCTGGATGTGGATAGCATTTTCCACCATGAGCCTTTTGGAGTTGTCTTAGAACCTTGCATTGCTAAGAAGAGCCAAGTCTATCAAAGCTAGTTGTCACACGATGTGGCTATAACTGTACACAATGTTCTCCTGGTTCTGCTCTGGAGAGGGGCTCTTGAAAGGCAGTGAATAGAATGCTCAGGACCCACCTTTGAGGTTCAGCCTGCTAACAGGTGGTGATGCTGTGTTTGGGGATGCCCAGGAGGCCTGTTTCACTGTAGACAAGAGCTGCCAGTCAAAAGTGGGTCAGGACTGGGAAAGGCCTCTGAAGAGCTGGAGAAGTCTGTGTCTTAAGGTTGGATGTGGGGACCAAATGAGGTAATATGTGTAAATTGCTTTATAAGGCTTAAGGCACCACATAAAGGAAGGCTATTGTTGTTATCATGTCACTTCTCTACTCCAGAAATATCGGTGACTTCCTATTATCTCTAGGATTGTATTGTTACTGCTGTTCAGTCCTTTCAGTCACAACCTACTCTTTGTGACCCCGTTTTGTATTTTATTTTATTTTTTTTTTGGCAAAGACACTGGAGCGATTTGTCATTTCCTTCTCCAGCTCATTTTACAGATGAGTGACTTGCCCAGGGTCACACAGCTAGTAAGTATCCGAGGCTGGATTTGAACTCAGGTCTTCCTGACTCCATACCTGGTACTCAATACACTGCACCACCTAGCTGCCCTTAAGGGTTATCTACTCCTCAATATATACTAGCCAGTCTGGCTCCTGTCTACCTTCCCCTCTCCTACACTTGGTGCTCCAGTCCAACAGGCCTCCTTGCTATTATCCATATACGACATTCCTTGTGTTTCTCTACCTCTGCATAAATCCTCCTCCTCACCTGGAATGCCCTCCCTCCTCACCTTGGCCTCTTGGCATCACTAGCTTCCTTCAAGAGAAGGCCGTCCCTCATCTCTCCAGTTGTTGTTGGCCGTCTCTCTCTCTTCACCCCACCCCCAAATGACTATTTCTTTATAAATCTTAAAGCTAGAAAGCAATTCCGGGGTCATTCTGTCCAATCCTCTCATTTTATAGAGTAGGAAATGAGGCCAGGGAGAGGGAGGAAGGAAACAAGCATTTACCTAGTATGTGACAGGCACTATGTAAGTTCTTGACCAATATTATCTCCATGGACTCTAATAACAGCCCTAGGAAGCAGATGCTATGTTGTTATCCCCCTCATTATCCCCATTTTACAGTTGAGGAACCTGGGGTGGACAGAGGTCAAATGATGTGTCCGGGGTCACATAGTTAGTAAATATCTGAAGGTATGTTCGAACTTAGTTCTTCCTGACTCTAGGTCCAGCACGCTGTCCACTGAACCACCCTGTTGCCTCTGTAGCTGGCATATATAGTGCCTTAAGGTTTCCAAAGCACTTTATAAATATTGTGATATTACAAAGTGGGTAATTAACAGATATTGATGCCAAGAGCAGTGGACTGGGAATCCACAATGGGGTTGTAGTCCTGGCTCTTTGACCGACAATAGAGCTAGGTCAGTCTCTTAGCTCACCTAGCCGTCCCTAGAGTGAGGAGAGTGGGTTGGATAAGCTTGAAGAGATCCATTTGATTCTAGCCTAGGTCAAGCTCAAGGCCAACAGTGGTTCTGGAGGGGTCAGAGTCACGGTGGTGTGTGTGTATTGGGGGATCCAGTGAATGGTCACTCACTTGTAATCAGTTCAATTGGATTAATAGCTCTGGTGAACTCCTTTGTGGATCTTGGAGCAGAAACCAGACCACCGGCGCTCCTCAGAAGCACCCTGGTGAAGGGGATGCTGGGGCTGTCCTTCCAGGGACTAGAAGGGCCTGAGCTCTCTGAATGGAGGGAAAGAGTGCCTTCTTCCCAGGAAGCTGACAAGGAGGCCAGGTCAAGTGGGAGCTGAGAATCCTGAGCAGGGAGCAGATGAGATTCATTTGGTTGGGAGGGTCCACTGAGGTTTGATAATGAGGTACATGCACACTGGTAGGATAGAGGGAGGTAAGAATAAGAGTGTGGGGGTTGGGGAAATGGAAATTCCCAGGAGGTTAAGGTGGTAGGTGGATTTATACCGTTGAGTGTGGGAGCCCTTCGTGTAAGCACCTGGTGTGTGGGAGGAGAGGGAATCAGAGAAGAATCAGAGAAGAGAAAGTGGAGGAGGGCGCTGACAGGAGAGCTCTCTTCAAGTGTTTAGAGGGCTGTCATGCACTGAGGAAAGATTAGACTCGTTCTGTTTGGTCCCCGAGGGCAGAACGAGGGGCAATGGTTAGAAGATGCAGAGTCAAATTTCGGTTTGTTTCCAGGGAAATTTCCCCAATTATTACAGCTGTCCCAGAGTGTAGTCAGTTATTCCAGGAGATAGTGAGCTCCCCATCATTGGTGATCTTCAAGGAGAAGCTGGTCTTTGTTGTTGTTCAGCCATGTCCGACTCTTCATAACCCCGTGGGGTTTTCTTGGCAAAGATCCTGTAGTGGTTTGCCATTTTCTTCCCTAGTTCTACTCAAGGGGTAAGTGACTTGCCCAGGGTCACACTGCTAACAAGTGTCTGAGGTCAAATTTGAACTTTGGTCTTTCTGATCTTTCTGCCTAGTGCCCTAACTACTATGCCATCTAGTGGCTGGACAGACACTCATTAGGTTGTGCAAGATTCTTTTTAGGTTTGAGTTCAACTAGATGGCTGCTGAGGTCCCTTTCAGCTCTCAAATTCTGCATAGCAAAGGGCGCCCAGTGCAGAGACCAAGAGCAAAGATGCTGGGGCTGGTGAATCTGCCCCGTTTCTTTATCCTCCTCCCTCCGTTCAGGGCTCAGGCCCAGTTCTTTCACAAGCTTCTCTGAGAATATCCTGCCTTGCTCTCTGAGAGAGTCCTGTCCCATGTCTGTAGCCAGAGACATAGGCACCTGGACTGGCTTGGCCTAGCCTGGAGGGAAAGAGCTGGAACTGAAATACTCCAAATTCAGAGACCATACCTATCCTCACTCACATTCTCCAAGGCTGGTTTCCACAGTGAAGTGGCTTTCATATTGCTATCATGATCCAAAAGTCCATTATTCACAAAGAGTAACTCTATAGTTACACATATATATATGTATATAATACATATATATATATGTATATGTATTTTTTTTTCTGAGAGCCAATGTGGTATAGTAGATAGAGAGCCTGCCCTGGATCCAGGAAGATTTGGGTTCAGGTCCCACTTCTGTCTGTGTGACTGTGGGCAAGTCACTTACCTTTGACCACTGATCTAGACAGCTCTCTAATTCAAGATCCAGAGAAAGGTACTGCCCTGCATTAAAAGAAGGAGTTTCCTCTTCTGGCAGAACCCAATAACAATAATGTCACTAGCCCAGTCCCTTTCTCTATATTTCTAGAGTATTCTTCCCCACCTTGAGTTTACTCACTCTTTTGCAAGGGGGCAAGGAGATTGTGGTGAGAGGGGTGTATAGAAGGCAGAAAGCACAGGATTTGGAGAAAACGGAACTAGGTTTTAGCTTCCTCATTTTACAAACGAGGGGCTTGGAGTAGATGACCTCAGGTCTCTTGTAGCTCTAAATATGTGCAATGTGAAACTATGAGATGTTGCAAAATTGGAAAGGACCTTAGAGATCCCTTCTACTTCTTTACAGATCAGGGGCCAATTTTACAGAAATTGGGGCCTGGTGAGGTTGCCTGGGCTTACACAGCTAGGCAGTAGTAGAGCTGGGACTGGAATTCAAAGTGTTCTTCACCCTCTCCCACTCAAAAGTATAGTTCATGAGTCCACACAAATATGCTTGCTCTTACTAGTCAGGTAGGCAGCTAGGAAGAGCAGTGGAGGAGTGCAGGCCCTGGACTTAGGAAGTTCAAATCCAGCCTCAGACATTTGCTAGCTGCGAGATGTTGGGCAAGTCGTTTAAACCTGTTTGCCTCAGTTTCCTCATCTGTCAGATGAGCTGGAGAAGGAAATGGCTAACCACTCCAGTATCTTTGCCAAGAAATGGGGTTATAAAGAGTTGGGGGAAAAATGATTAAACAACAAAGTTATGCTTTTTCCTTCTGGAATTTGTTTTGTTTTGGACACAAATGCAAAACATTTTCCCATTTATTCTGGTTAAATTTAATTTGATTAACTTTAGTCCATTGTTCCAGCCTCGGGAGACTTTTTCAGATTCTGATCTGAGATATAAACTGTCCTTCCAGCTCTGGGTCCTGTGCATAGTTGATAAGCTCTCCAGAAAGAAGGTCCTAACCCAGAAAGGGCAACCAGGGGTGACTGATTGTTGGGGCAAGCCCAGCACAGAAAAGATTTCAACACTGGCCTAAGTATTGACAGGAAGTAGGTAGTCTGATGTGGAGGTTAAGAAGTTCATGTGGGGGCCAGATTATGACTGGATGGCAGATGGAGAGAAAGGGGAAGATTCTACCCCTCCCCACCTTTACCAAAGTGATTTTTTTAGGCCTATCTACCTGTTTCCCTCAGGGAGGCCAAATGCCTTATCTTATCTCCCCTATGGCCCTCTCCCCTCCCACCCTACCCCAACCTCCTCCAGGAAGATTCTATCCGTCTCTTGGCTTGGCAGGCCCCAGCTCAGGATCCAGATTTGTCTCCCTTAGCATCAGATCATGGTTTACTGCACAATGTCTTCCCTGGGCAAACACACTTATCTTTCCTTCACCTTCCTCTTCTTCCAGGTCACCTAGAAATCCGGCATCTTTTTTTCAGCTCAGAATTTTCTTTCACTCTCAAGTTCAAGGCTTTATATTTTTCTAGGGTTCTGGGACAAAACTTCAGGGGTGGAGTGGGGTGGGGTGAGGTGATTAGGGCCAGAATAGGAGGAGGGTAGGGGGGAGGGGTGATCATGGAGACTTGTTTTCTGGCCCTCTTGTGGTTATAGCTAGAAATGAGGGACAGAATTGAAAAAAGGTATGCCAGCTTCAGAATGCTGAATTAAAGAATGCAGGATTTAGAATTTGAAGCTGGGGGTCATCTAGATAGACCAACTCCATCATTTTTCATGACTGTTAGAGAAGGAAAGGATCTTGGAGATAATTTACTCCATTTATTATTCATTCTTCATGTAATATCTGGATCACTCCATTCTTACAGGTAAGAGCCTCAGAAAATCTAGCCCATGATCAAGGTGCTTTGCGGCTCTACTCAAAAGCATAGATCTTGAGCCTCCACCAATGTGTGTACTCCTACTAGTCAATCAGGGGACGCACATATTCAACATAAGACATTTAGTGAAATAACATAGTAAGAAAAGAAGCAATAAAACATAGCACCCCACCCTCCATAAACCTAGGACAAAGATTCTCATAAATTAACATATTATTAATGGAAAGAGCATGTATGACGATCACACATGAGTTCGCATGGGTAGAGAATATTTGTGGAGGTGTAACTCACATCTCCTACGTTGTAGGGTGTCTTCTCGTGATGTCATCATACTTCTCTCTCTTGTTCCCCACTGGGCCTGTTCCTGGGTACTATATCGTATCCCTGTTGCTCCACGTTGGTTGTATGAGGTGTTCAGGGAGGACTAGCCCCTCTGGGGTGAGGGCTTGCCAAGACCTTTTGAGGGCTGCTTATCCACCTTTGGTATCCACCTGCCACCCAACTCTCACTTGTGGCTCCAAGAAGCTGTAGCATGTGCAGTGACAGCACCCTGGTAAAAAAAAAAAAAACAAACCAAAAACAAACCAAAACCTTCTTTGCAAATAGGTTGAACCAGGTTGAGAGTAACTGACAGGTTAGGGGGATGTTTACTCCAAGCATGTGAAGACTTCCCCCTGCAGAATGGGAGGATGTGAACAATTTGTTCCAAGGGCCATCAAGGCAGCTGAATTAGTACTATGGAACACTTGAGGCTTGATCAGACATTGAAGATGCCAAGGTCGTCCACTACAAACCAGCCATCACCGGTCATCTTGACTTTTGTCTTGCCACTAGACTTCAATGACTGGAAGAGTGAGGCTGATGGCTTTGTGCACCTTGGCCTCACTTAAATCCAATTCACTCACGAGTCGAGATGTCACTCCATGATGTCATTGGTCCTCTTCAAAAATGAAAGACAAACAAGAACAAGAAGTTCTTGGCTCCTCCTGCCTGAGTATCAAGTCTTTGATTCCTACCCCTCCCTCTCTCTCTCTCTTGCTCTTGCTCTTTCTCGTACTTACCTCTCCCCCTCCTCTCTCTTCCTACCTTTCCTCTTCCCTCTCCCTGTCTCTGTCTCTCCATCTGTCTCTCCTCTTCCCTCTGTCTCTCTTGACCTCTTTCTCCTCCTCTGTTTCTCTGTCTCTCTGTCTGTCTCTCTCTCCTCTTTCCCTTTCCATCTCTGTCTGTCTCTCTTTCTGTCTTTTCTCCCTGTCTCTCTCCGTCACTGTCTCTGTCCCTCCATGTCTCTGTCTCTCTCCCTCACCTTTTTCTCTCTCCCCTTTCTCTGCCCACTCCCCTCCACCTTTGCTAGGTTTTACCCGGAATCCTTAGGGGAGGTGCTACCTCTTCCACGTAAGATGAGGAGTGGGTTGTGTCATCTCTGTTTCAGCTTAGCCCCCAGATCCTAAGCTTCTACTATTCAGCAGGTCTTCTCACACATCTAATAATCAGACTAGGAACGAACAACTTAGCATACTTCTCTCCATAAAGGAAAAGGATCTACAGGTTTTCGTGGTCTTCACCTCTAAGGTCTACATTCTTTTAGAATGAAAAATAGCCAGTCAGCTACTTATTCTTACTACTACTACTACTGCAGTTGTTTTAGTTGTATCTGACTCTTCCTGACCCCATTTGGGGTTTTCGTGGCAGAGATCTGGAATGGTTTGCCATTTCCTTCTCTAGTTCATTTTACAGACAAGGAAACTGAGGGAAAGAGGATTAAGTGGTTCGCCCAGGATCACGCAGTTGCTAAGTGTCTGAGGCTGGATTTGAACTTAGGCAGAAGAGTTTTCCTGACTTCAGGCCCAGCAGTCTATCTATCATCTAGATGCCTCTATTATTCTAGACACAGTATTTATTTCAAAATATCAGAGTCAATTAGTTGTTTTCTTATTTGATTTTTCTTTTAACTGTCTAAAAACACACTTTGTTGATGTACTTTGTTTTCATAATATAGCTATTATCCCTCAATCCAGATTGAAGCTGCACATTTGACCAAGGAAACAATTAAGGAAAGACATCCAATAAACAAACCTTGTTTGACAAGCAATGTACATAACATTCTGTCCTAGCAGTCCCTCACTCTCTGCCCTGAGGGAAGAGGTGTATTTGGTTATCCAGCCAACTAATTGAAGCCTGCAGGCATTTAGCCTGTCTTACTTCTTTCTTGCTAGCAGGATCAATTTCTCTGTTCTAATTCTCTACCTGATTTAGGGTGAGAATATTCCCTTTAACTCCTATCCACTCTGTGCATGCATCCTATGTGAATAATTTTAAAGGCTACTTCACAATACAGTGCAAAAGGCTGTCTGAGGCTGAGGCACCATGGTTTCTTTAGGATCTCCCAAATCTGTCTAGTCTTGCCACTCAAAAGAGTCTGAGCAAGGGCAAAAGCTAAGCTGAGAGGGTAAGGTCATTGTCTCCCTCCTGGCTAATACTGACACCTTTATTATATTTACAACAAGCCCTCCGGGCTTTGAACTGCCCTACTTCTGCATGAGAAGATTGAGGCGTCTAGAGGTTAAGTGATTTATATGCCCCAAATCACCCAGGTAGAAAATTCCAGATTCAAATTAGATCATCTGGCCCAAATCCGTTGTTTCCATGACACTACTCTACCCATAAGACCATAAGATGGAATTTCACAACCTTGGGGAGCCATGCACCACTGCAGGGGCATAAGATTCTGGGGGGTGAAGAGCAGGGTTAAAACAATTACCAAAATTATTACATATTTTTGAGGACAACTCTGACTCACTTTTTTCAAATAGATTTTTGTTTTCAATCACTTAACTTTCCCCCTGTATCTCACCCACACATCCATCCCTCCTAACAAATAAAAGAATAGAAAAAAAGATCCACTAAAACCTATCAGTATATTGAAAAAAATTGACATTATGTACAATGTTTCACACCCATAGA
This sequence comes from Trichosurus vulpecula, assembly GCF_011100635.1. Taxonomy (NCBI): domain Eukaryota; kingdom Metazoa; phylum Chordata; class Mammalia; order Diprotodontia; family Phalangeridae; genus Trichosurus; species Trichosurus vulpecula. The sequence continues at coordinate 208,444,454 of NC_050575.1, read as the reverse complement.
ACCTCATTCCCAAACCTCTACAAAGCAGTGCGGGTGGAGAGAGCAGTGACTTCTGATATCTCACCTTTGGGGCCAAGTTGTTTCTTCATAGTTTTGCAACATTTTGATCATTTTGTGGCGGTTGGTGTTTCTGTTTAAATTGTTGTAGTCATTATGTATATATTTTCCTGGCTCCACTTCACTTTTCATCAGTTCATGTGAGTCTTTCCATTCTTCTCTGATTTCATCAGATTCCTTGTTTCTTGCAGCCCAGTAATATTCCATTATATGTACTACCACAATTTGCTTAGCCGTTCTTCAATCAATGGACACCTACTTTGTGGTAAATACCGCAATAAATATTTTGGTGTGTATAGAGACTCTCTGGCAGCAACCTTATGCCTAACAGTGACAACCACTTTTTTCACTAAAAGCAAAGTTAAAATCAAAGTAAACGAAAGTGAGACTAACAAGGAAAGTTCACTCTAATAGTAAGTATAGCAGTGGTTATTTGATACATGTGCAAATGGAAGCAACTAGGTGGTGGGATGGATAGAGGGCTGGGCCTGGAGTCAGGAAGACCTGAGTTCAAATCCAGCCCGAGACTTAACCCTGTTTGCTTCAGTTTCCTTATCTGTAAAACGAGCTGGAGAAGGAGTATCTTTGCCAAGAAAACTTCAAATGGGGTCATGGAGAGTTGGACACAACTGACTGAACAACAACCAATGTGCAAATGAAGTCAAACTTGAGACAGGTCAAATTTGAGTCCGACTCCTGTTGAATCTCCATACAGGCAAGATCTGTCACCACTTCTGTCAGTTGGTGTAGTCTCAGAACATGTATGAGTTGTACTGTCATGCAATTTAGGCACCTCAATGTGAAGTGGGTAAACTATGAGTCAAATGTACCTGTCAGTTTTTGATTGCCAATATGCATTCCTGACCTCTGAAACGCATATGGGCTGAAAGCATCATGATTCTGTTATGTTGCTCAACATCGTTCATTTTGGTTAATTGCAATATATAATAAGCTGGTTTAAAAAAACACTTCAGCTTACAAAATAACTCGCTATAGACAATTGCATAAAATTCTCAATAATTACATATTAATGTAATTTTCTTAAATAAAATTGTTATTGCCATTTTTTTTTTCCATTTTGGACCAGACTTGTGACTTCATTAATACAGGGAGCTCTCCATTAAGGAGCTCCCTCTGATAATACTAGTCAGGACTTTCTTTGCAAATTATAGTCTTGACTAGAGAGCTGCCTAGAGAACTGAGAGGTTGAGTGATTTGCCCAAGGTCACGCAGCCAGTATGTATGGCAAGGGGACTTGAGCCCAGGTCTTCCTGATTCTAAGGATCTCCCTGAATCCCACACACTGTACTTCCTCTGCTACTGTTTTTTTAAAATACCACTTCATGATGGATAAATATATAACTGGTTTGAAGAAGAAAATCTATAGAAGCCGCTGAAATTGCAAAGGCTGAAACTGCAGAGATATTTTAAGTAGCAGAAATACAGAAACATATTTTAAATTTTATTTTAACAAAATATGAGTTAAGAAGATTATTGTGTGGGTTGTTTTTTGAAAAGTGTTGGGGATATCACATTTAAAAAAGGGATGGGTGTCACTACATAAAATTTGTAAGTCACTCATTAAGGGGAGTTTAGAGTAGCCAGATCAGACCAAGAGATCAGAATCTCTATATAATTAATCATATTTATATACCTCTAAATTTACAAAGCTCTTTTCTCAGAACAACTTTGTAAATTGTGTTAGCATAAGTATTCTAAAATTCTATGAGTCTTTTATTACACTCATATTATGTGTAGCAGGGGCTGTCCCCCACATGTATCCTGTGGCAGAATGCATATTCCTGGTCTCTTCTCCCCCAACCCTTCTTCAAGAGAGACTTTAATTCCTGTCAGGAGGGAGAAGCAGGAGCTTGGGGCCAGAAGCTTGGTCCCTCCACTCTCTTCAGAGAGAATAGGCCTAGAATTATATCCGTCTGTTCCCTTAAATATTGTTAGTCTAGGATGTGGTTTTCAGGTTCAAGTTAAACTTCTGGTCAATGTTCATTTTGGGGGGGGAGGAAGCAGGATCCCAAACTTTATATCCAAAACTTGACCCCTTTCCCACCAAATACAAGTTCCTCAATGAATACATATAGAACAAGAAAGACATCTATTCAAGTAGGTAGTAAAATCGAGATCAGTGAAATTATACATAGGAGAATATCTATCACACAATACAAGAGTGAAGGGAAGGGAAGGGAAAATTCCCCAGTCTATAGTGTTGTAAGCTGGTGATAGGGACATGATGGAGACTGTCAGCTCCTCTCATGTCTTTCCCAGTCTTATTTTCCCTTTAGCGACCTGAAGTGTGGTTGACATTGTCCATCTTCTCTCTCCAAGGTAGAAGCCAATAGCCCCAGAAGAAACTGAAGAAGCCTTCCTTAAGACTCTCAAGTTGGAAGAATGCAAACTTCTTTCTCCCTCCCTGGGCAGTTCTTCAACTGCAAGGCATTGACCACCAATGAAGAGAGAGTCTTATATCAATGGGCTTTGGGATTCAGTGACACGGATGATGAAACTGAGGCTCAGAGAGGTTAAATGACTTTTAATCTATCAAACAGCAAACATTTACTAAGCACTTATTATGTATCAAGAACTGGGCTAAGTGCTGGGGTTGATAAAAGAGGCAAAAGACAATCCCTACCTTCTAGCAATTTACAATCTAATATGCAAACATATATATATGTATACATATATATATATACATATATATATATACATATATCAAGCTATAGACAGGATAAATGGAGCTAGTTAGCAGAGGGAAGACACTGGAATGAAAAGGAGTTGTTTGGGATGTAAAGAAAGTGGGGTTGGGGAGTTGGTGGGGTGGAGGTGGGGTCAGTAGTGTAAGTAGAGGAGGGGGAACATTGTAGGCATGGGGGACAGCCAGAGAGAACACCCAAACCTCCGAGAGAGGAGTGTCTTGTTTGTGGAATAGCAAGGAGGCCAGTGTCATCGGATCCAAGAGTATGTGGTAGGGAGTGCGGTGTAAATGGAAAGGTAGGCAGAGGCTAGGTTATGTAGGGCTTTTAATGCCAAACACAACATTGTGTATTTGTTCATGGAGGCAGTGTTCCTTGCCAGGGTTTATCCCTGCCTCTCTGGACTGTCTCTATCATGAGCAGCACAGAAATCTCTTCGCTCTGGCAGTTCACTCTCCTCCTAGACTTCTCACACTGGAAGTACCCTCCAGCCCGGTGTCCACTTCCTCTGTCCTCCTTCTCCCTCTCCTGCTTTCCACCTTCCTTTTACGTGTTGTCTTCCCACATTACAAAGTTAGCTCCTTGAGGGCAGGGACTGACTGTCTTTCTGCTCGTGTGTGAATGCCCACTACTTAACAAGGTGCCTGGTACATAGTAAACATTTAACAAATGCTTGTTGACTTGGTGGTTTGTCTATGGTCATACTGCTAACAAGTATCAGAGCTGGCATACAAACACTGGAGCTCCTGGCTCTAAGCCTAGCAGTCTTTTCATTACACTATACTGTCTGTCAGGGTCCCTGGAATTTCCAAGAATAACTTGGGTCTCCCAATGGATGAAATACAGGCATCTCTTGCTTAATACCATTTATTTGAGTCTGTTAAAGCACAGTGTTAGGTGAATCAATGTTAATGGGGGACAGTTAGTTCCTTGGGAACAATGAATACGCACACAAACTAAGTACTTACATGAAGTAAGTAATGCAAATGATGGCAAAGTGATTGACGCTCAGGGGAATGAGTATAGCTGGAGTTCAAACTGTAATTAATACTAATAGCTAGTATTTTTATTGGGCAACTAGGTGGTGAAGTGGATGGAGTGCTAGGCCTAGAGGCAGGAAGACATCTTCCTGAGTTCAAACTTGGCCTCAGACACGTACTAGCTCTGTGGACCTTGATCGAGTCACTTAACCTTGTTTGCCTCAGTTTCCTCATCTGTCAAATGAGCTGGAGAAGCAAATGGCAAGCCACTCCAGGAAGGTCCATTTGTTTTGGTTTTTTTCCCCATTTAATAGTATCTTATTTTTTTCCAGTTGCATGTAAGATAGTTGCCAACATTCACTTTTATAAAATTTTGAGTTCTAAAATTATTTTCTCCCTCCCTCCCTCTCTCCCTCCCTCCCATCCCCCACCCCCAAGATGGCAAGCAATCTGAAAAAGGCTATATGTATACAATCATATTAAACATGTTTCTACATCCATGTTGTGAAAGAAGAATCAGAACAAAAGGGAAAAACCACGAGAAAGAAAAAAACAAAAAAAGAGAAAATAGTATGTTTTGATCTGCATTCAGACTCCATAGTTCTTTCTCTGGATGTGGATAGCATTTTCCACCATGAGTCTTTTGGAATTGTCTTAGATCATTAAATTGCTGAGAAGAGCTAAGTCTATCATAGATGATAGTCACACAATGTTGCTGTTACCGTGTACAATGTTCTCCTGGTTCTGCTCACTTCTTTTAGCATCAGTTCATGTAAGTCTTTCCAGGTTTTTCTGAAATTCACCTGCTCATCATTTCTTATAGCATAATAGTATTCCATTACATTCACATACCACAACTTGTTCAGCCATTCCCCAATGGATGGGCATCCCCTTAATAGAAAGGTCCATCTGGCAGCTGAGTGGAAGACAATCTGGAGCAGAGAACACTTGAGGCAGGATGACCAATCCATGATATTTCTGGTTATTTCCTCTTACCATGCCTGCTGAATCATACACAGAAAAAGGAAAAAGATGTACAATTTTTTTAAATAAAGAAAATGAATTGAAACTACACACGTCAAATGACTTCCTGTGACTTTTCCCCATTACGTAGAAAAACATTATCTCTGTTGCTGTTCAAGTGAATAGTTGCCGAGTCAGTGCCCGAAGGTATTTCCTGCAACATCTCAACTCTGCCATTTTGAGACCATGAACTATTTCTATGATTTCATTCACTATTTAAAGCTATACACTATAAGACCTAGAAGGGAACCTAGGGGTCATTAAGTCCAAGCCTCTAACTTTTCAGGATAGAAGACCGAGGCCCAGGGAGGAGTGTGGTATATCAGCACTTAAATGGTGGCACAGTGGATAAAGTACCTGGAGTTGGGAAGACTCATCTTTCTGGGTTCAGATTTGGCTTCTGACACTTACTAGATGTGTGGTTCTAGGCAAGTCACTTAACCCTGTTTGCCTCAGTTTCCTCACCTGTCAAATGATCTGGAGAAGGAAATAGCAAACCACTCCAGTATCTTTGCCAAGAAAATCTCCAAAAGGGATCATGGAATCAGACATGACTGAACTACCAAATGTTTGTAAAACACTTCACCTGCGTTGTCTCATTTGATCCTTCGCAACAACCCTGGGAGGTAGGTGCTGTGATTATTATCCCCATATTACAGAGAAGCAAACTGAGGCAGAGAGAGGTTATGTGATTTGCCCAAGGTCCCATAACTAGTGTCTGAAGCAGGATTTTAATCCAAGTCCAATACTCTATCTACTGGCCATCTAGCTGCCTATAGTGGAAAGAGCTCTGGACCTGATGATGCCAAAGAACCTCAGCTTAGTCACTTGTTGAGTACAGCAGGGGCAAGTCATTTAACTCCTGTGGGCTGATTTCCCCTGGTATAAAAAGGGGAAATGAGACTAGATCATCTGCAGGGTTTCTTCCTGACCTAAAGCCTAGGAACCTAAGGAGTGACAGCTCGCCCAAGGTAACAAGGCTAGTTTGTAGCAGAGGTGGAAACTAGACCACCCTGATTCTCAGCCCTACATCCTTTCCATGATACCATACCCAAGCTGATCTCAATAATTTTGAACTTACAAGTGGGTTCCTTGGCTCAGAAATGAGTCAACTGAAGAAGAAGGAAGGTAGATGGGAAGGTTTTGTGATTTCAGTGGCATGAAACCTTGTAGATCAAATATAAGCTTCTTGAGGTTTTGTCTTTTTCTTTACATTCCTAGCTCATGCCTGGCCCACAGTTGGGGGACGAATGAATATCTGTTGAATAAATGTTTACTGAAATGGGTTCTTGGCCTTTTTCCCCTCCATAATGTGGAAAACTTTATCTTCGGTACTAAAGAGACTCTCGCTTAGTCATTTCAGGAGGAGAAAGATTTTTCCCATCAGTCTCTGGATTTTCCCCTATAGTTGTGCCCACTTTTCTATCACTTGCTGTTGCCATGATCAAAACACAAAGTCTTTCTATGGTTATACATAGGCTTCCTGCCAAGGTGGAAACCAATGCCAGGGTGTGGACAGCCCTGAGCTTACAGGGAAGAGCAGGTAAACTGATGTGTTTAGATGGAAGAGGAAGTGAGAAGCAGAGAAATACTCTTCTGATAGCCCTTCCCAACAAAGATTATGTATGGGAAGGGGCATAGGGAAGGAAACAAACATTTTTAAAGTGCTTACTATGTGCCAAGTACTTTACAATATTATCTCTTTTGTACCTTATAACAACTCTGGGATGTAGGTGCTCTTACTAATCTCATTTTACACATGAGGAAAATAAGGCACAGAGATGGGTTAAGTGAATTTCCCAGGGTCGCACAGCTAGCAAGTGTCTGAGACAGGATTTGAACTTGGGTTTTCCTGTCTCTAAGTTCAGAGCTCTATCCTCTGTCCCACCTTCCCATGTGCCAAGGCTGTATACCTGGAGTCCCAACTGTAACACTGTGGAGCTACTCCCTGGTATCTACTGGCAGAGTAAAATGGGAACTATTATTGTATTCCAAGCCCTATGTTGGTCATGTTGGATGTTTCCCAGTGTGAATGTCAAGCAATTTGAGGACTTTCATTCCAATGTTTGTGAAATAAAATCTATTAGGTTCATTTAGTATTCACAGGAAATAGTGAGATGGCGGGGGGGGGGGGTGGGGGTGTGGCACTAACCAGTCGTGCAGCCTTGGGCAAGCCTTGTTTGAGCCTTAATTTCCTTCCCTATTAAATATGGGGGTGGTGGATTTGATTTTTTTCTCAAGGTCTCTTCTGAGTAGATGATTGTATGACATGATCATCTGGCAAGGAACCATAATTTCCTCTATTCATATAATTTTTAAAAACATTTTTAAACAATTAACATTAACATTTTTTTAACATTCCAACTTTGAAGCATAATGTCTACCCCAAATAATCATAACTCCTAAGGGAGCTTCTGGGTAATATAGCCGAATTCATTCATTTTGATAAAGCCCTACTGGTGACAAACCCTATTGAGAGTCCTGACTGTAGTGTTTCTTGCTCCCGCTCCTCCCCCCCCACCCCGCCCCATCTTCTATAAGGTGCCAAGTGTGAGTTGGGGTGGGGGGCTGGAATGGAGGGTGGTGGATGGCTTTTGCCGATGTAAGGACCAAGCTAGAAGACTGCAAGAAGTCATAAGCTCTGGTTGGAATCTGACAAGGGAGAAACAGTGTACAGCATTTCTCCCTTTACGGCTGTGCTGTTTCCAAGATTTGAGCAAGCGGTGGGTGGGCGATTGCTGTTTTGCTCCAGTGCCCCCCATCCCAGTCCATCAGGAAAAGATGAGAAACAGAGAGAAGACAGCTAGCACACTGAGCAAGCCTATGAAGGCACAGAGCAAGCATCAGTTAGGGGAGCCAGTGGTGGCGAGACATGATTTCTCCTTCTAGTGTGATTCTGATAGCGAGAGGTCTTTGGGTGGGGAGAGAGGGAAGTTCAGACTCAAACATAAATGGCCGTAGCTCACTCAAGCCATGTCACGTTTAAACCCTGTATGTTTCATTTCTGATTTCATTTCAGCAAATGCTCTTTCATCTACAACTGCGTAGTCCTTTCGGAGGCATGCAAAATTGGGTGAATAGGATCTTGTGGGACGACGCTAATGTGCCAAGCTATAGGCGTGATTTCTGAGGGAATTAATTTATACGCCTAAGGCTCGCTAAGAATCTCGGAAAGGCAACTACAGGGAGGCCCTTCATACTAAGCTTGAGGCTACAGTCTGGTGGCACATGCTCAGTCCAAGCTAGCTGGGCCAGTTTGAGCTTGGAGCGCCACCTGGTGGCCTACAGAGATATTGCACTCTATGAAGCTGCTCCTGCCACACCCCACGTTCCCTATCCCCAGGAGACCCGTGAAGGGGGATAAGGGCATCATATCTAGGCACACTTATTTTACATACAGATGAGGACATGAAGACACAGAGAGCGGACGCGACTAGCCTCAGGTAGCACAGATACTTAGTGGCAGAGCCAGGAACAGAACCCAACTCTATGAATTCAGTGCTTTTCCCACTGTATCTCTAGGATAAGATACAAAGTCAGCGTGGTGGGCAAAGCCCTCCCCGACCTAGCTTACACCACCTTTGCACTGCCATTTCATATTACTGCCTTTCACATCCTCCCCGTGTTCCAGCCTGCTAGGGCCCTCTATCTCCTGCCTCCCTATCTCTGCAAAGGTAGACCTTTCTGCGTGGAATTCGTCCCCTACCCCTAGTTCTCAGGATCTTTTCCTTCAAAGCACAGCTTGGCAAAGAGCCAATTCCTACAGAAAAGCCTTTGCCGATCTTTCTTAATTGTGAGTGAGTACTCCTCAGTTGTTAGTTAAGTCATCTAGGTGGTGCTGTAACTCTGGGCAAGTCACCCTCTGCCTCAGTTTTCTCATCTGTAAAGTGGGGGTAAATAACAGAGCCTCGAAGAGTTGTTGTGAGGCTCAAATGAGATAGTATTTGAAAAGCGCTTTGCAAAACTTAAAGCTATTATTAGTAGTACTCTTGCTATCCTCAAATTATGTTGTGTATCTTTTTACTTAACTGTACTTTTCCTGAAGAACGTAAGATCCTTAAGAAAAGTAGCTGTTTTCATTTTGCCTTTGTATCTTCAGACTCTGATCATGGTGCTTGAAGACGGTGTTGTTGTTGTTGTTTTTCGGTCCTGTCTGACTTTTCGTGACCCCATTTGGGGTTTTCTTGGCAGAGATGCTGGAGTGGTTTGCCATTTCCTTCTCCAGCTCATTTTACAGTTGAGGAAACTGAGGCAAACAAGGATAAGTGACTTGCCCAGGGTCACACAGCTGGTAGAAGGCGTTTAATTAATGTTTGTGGAATTGCATACTGCCCAGCCTCCATTCATTCAACAAATATTTACTGAACACTTGCAGAAAGTACTGATAGGTACTTGGGATGGTGGGGGGAGGGTGAAATAGAAAGATGAATACCACTTGCCCCTTGCACGTTGCATGCCTACCAAGAACAAGAACCATTCTGGGTATAGGCTGGAGTCCCAGCTGTTACACTGTGTAGCTACTCCCTGGTATCTACCGGCAGAGTGAAACATGACCTGTTATTGTATTCCAACTCAGGGTATAATTAATAACAATAATAACTAACCTTTACACAGTGCCCTATGTGCCCTGACACTTTGCTAAGCCCTTTTAAAATTAAATCTCATTTGATCCTCACAACAACCCTGGGGGGGGTAGATACCATTGTTATCCTCATTTTACAGATGAGGAAACTGAGACAGAAGGTTAAGTGACTTGCCCGGGGTCAACACATCTAATAAGTGTCTGAAGCAGAATTTGACCTCAGGTCTTCTAAGTCCAGGCCATAGCCACTGTGCAACCTAGCTGCCCTTTATTCATTTCCATTTTCCCATCATTGCCAGTGTAGAACTGGTTTGTATTTGTCTCAAAACCCCAGTACTTGGCCTATAATAGACATTTAACCAATGCTTTTGTTTCATGGCACTGTTGTAGCACCACAGCATGGGGGGTGGAGAGTGAGCAGGGGGAGAGAGAGGCATGATACCCTCTGCCTCCTAACTCTCAAGAGCTGAGCAAAGACTTACCCACTGGTACCCTATTACTGGGGTAACCATATTTTTTTCTGAGCCCCAGATCAGAACATGGGCTCTGACAAAATATATTCCTTTTAGAATAAGATCATTGGTTTCAATCTTGAAAGGACCTTTAAAGGCCATCTAGTCTAATCTATTCATTTTACAGATAAAGAAACTGAGGCCCAGAGAATCAACTTGCCCAAAGTCACATGGGAAGTTAAGTTATAGAAAAATAATTTGAATTTGTTCAAGGGATAGACTATCAGGAACCTGAAAAATTAAGCCAGGTTCAAGGTTAGGTCTTCTTTGGGTACGTTTTCTCCTCCAGTGGCACCGAGAGACAAGCTGAACTAGGGGAAAAGCACAATGGATTAGAAGATGAAATGTGACGGAAAAGGAACTTCCACTGATTGTGTCTCCTCAAGCAAGGGGAAGCTGGGTAGTGCAGTGGGTACAGCCCTAGATTTGGAGTTAGAAGACCTTTGTGATGGCAGGCAAGTCTCTTCATGTCTCAGGGCACCACTGTCCTTTTGTGTAAAATGAAGGGGTTGAGTGAGATGCCCTCTAAGATTTCTTCCAGCTCTAAAATCCCCTTCATTTCCCAGACCTCTTTTATAATCTTATCATTCTCTTTGCTAGAAAGTGACAATTGCTCGGATTCGCTACCCTTCAAGTCCACCAGGTGGCAGAATGGTCCTACATTCAGAGGACTATTTCTAGTAAGATGGCGTTTGAAGCCTTCTGGTCCTAAGGGCACCAGGGAATTGTCCAGGGATGTTAAATGAATTAGCCTCCTTATCGGCTGCCCCTCATTGGCCTTTACATCCCAGATCTGGGACCATTAATTTCCACCCCTGGCCAAGGGTGGCAAAACTGAGAGTTCCTTGTTGAGGATGCCTCCTTGTAAGGATGTAAGCCTCCCCGTGGGCGCCACATCTGGGACCTTGAGGATCCTTCCTTGATAAGGTGTGAAGTATCCTTGCCTAGGTTCTATTGGTCCATTGACGATGACTGATGAATTTGTGACTAATAAGCAGCTGAGCCTTTGGCCTTGGTCTTTAAAAGGGACAGACAGATCTGAGAAACACTGTGGGGAGAGCATCTAGAAATAGAGGAGACTTAGGGTTGGAGGAGTGGGAGGGGAGCCTGCTTGTCCATGAAGCCTCCAGGAAGGAAACTTTGGGCTCTAGATATAGCGACTGAGGAGAGCAAAGTAACAAAGCAATTCTTGGAAGAGGAGCCTTGTAATGGAAGAGAGAAGTTCCCGGAATGGTTATCTGGGAGGGGCAAGAGAGCTGGTTGTGGACACATGTCAAAAGGAGCAACTTCCACTCCCCTACCCCCATAGTACTTTATTTTTTTCAATTACATGTAAAGATAGTTCAACATTCATTTTTGTAAGATTTTGAGCTTCAAATTTTTCTCCCTCCCTCCTCTCCTCTCTGATATAGGCTATACATGTACGATCATGTTAAACATATTTCCACATTAGTCATGTCATGAAAGAAGAGTCAGAACAAAAGGGAAAAACCACGAGAAAGAAAAAAAAACAAAAAAGTGAAAATAGTGTGCTTCAATCTATATTTTGACTCCATAGTTCTTTCTCTGGATATGGTTAGCATATTGTGAGTTCTTTGGAATTGACTTGGATCCTTGTATTGCTGAGAAGAGCTAAGTCGTTCATAGTTGGTCATCGCACAACGTTGCTGTTACGGTGTCTGATGTTCTCCTGGTCCTGGTCCTTCTCACTTCACTCAGCATCAATTCATGTAAGTAAAAGGAACGACTGAAAAGCTCTGAGATTGAACCTCACCTATGTAAAGGGAGAGTCTTGGTTACATCATCTTAATCTTGATCTTGAAAAATTATCCCATCCAATGCCCCGACTGCTTCCTCTATCACCTTGTTACAGCAGTGATGGCTAGATATTATCACATTTGAGCTTCCCTACAGCCCTGTGAAATAGTTTATACAAGGAGCTGAGGCATGAAATGCTTGGCCTTTTGGGGACCACTCTATTGAGTCATTTTTCATTTGTCTGACTGTGACCTGATTGGGGATTTCTTGGCAAAGATACTGGAGTGGTTTGCCATTTCCTTCTCCAGCTCATTTTACAGATGAGGAACTGAGGCAAACCAGGTTAAGTGACTTGCCCAGGGTCACACAGGCAGTAAGTGTCCGAGGCTGGATTTGAACTCATGAAGATCAATCTTCTTGATTCCCAGCCCAGTGCTCTATCCACTGTACCACCTAGCTGCCACAGGGACAATGAGACCAACTCAATACTTGACAAGTCCCTGCCTAGAACCACCATAAGAAATCCCAGCCACCCTGAGAGATCTTCATTTCTGGCTCATGTTGTAGCCTGTCCCACCATCACTCTAGTCTGTTCCACCTTCACAATAGTTGCCCAGCCCTTTGTCAGGGACGTGCAGACACTAGCTTGAAATGACTCGAGAGTCAGTTATTGATTTCCACTGTGAGCATTTACATCTCAAATATCAGCTGTAAATCAGGACTTCATTTATTGTCTTGTCGATTGTCTAGACTTAAGAAAGTGATGTTAATAATGCAGATGAAACATAAAAATAAGACATGACTTTTTTGGGGGAGGAGTCAGTTGTTAAACATTCACCAACACACCCCTGCCTCCTCCTCTCTCCCCTCTCTGCTTTCAAATTCCTCTTTATGTTTTATCTTCTCCTATTAGAAATAAGGGCAGCTAGGTGGCTCAGTGGATAGAGTGCCAGGCCTAGACTCAGGAAGACCTGAGTTCAAGTCCAGCCTCTGACACTTACTAGTTGTGTGACCCTGGACAAATCACTTAATCCTGTTTGCCTCAGTTTCCTCATCTGTAAAATGAGCTGGAGAAGGAAATGGCAAACCACTTCAGTATCTTTGTCAAGAAAACCCCAAATGGGGTCATGAAGAGTCAGACACGACCGAACAACAGTTAGAAAATAAACATATTGAGAGGAAACATCATCTTTTTTTTATATCCTCAGCATTTTGCCCAGTAGTTGGAACATAGAAAGTGTTTAATAAATGCTCTATATTTGAAGTAATTTGCCACAAAGTACAGTCAAAAAGTGACAGAACCAGATTTGAACCCAAATCTTTTTTGGAGCAGAACTAGGGGTCTTTCCATTATACCCTAGTTGTCTCTATATCTGATTAGTGATGTTCAGGCTGAGTCCAGCTATAATGTACCTTCTTCTGGATGATTCCCCCACCCCAACTCCCTGGGGCTTCTGAGCCCACTTGAGCCCTATTCTCTCCTGACAAGTCACTCTGTAACCTCCCTTAGCCCTGTCAAGGAAATCCTATTTTGTATGTTGTTTTCCAAGCCTGCTGTCCTGACCAGGAAGGTATCTCTTCAAAACTAAGTAAATATCATGGGTCAGGAAGTCAGTTTGGATCAGACTCATTGATGGGTTTCCTTGGCATGGCTCTGACTTGCTTTCTCTAGGACCAAGTCTCAAGGCCTAAGAACTGAAGCCCAGGAATGATGCCATGCTTACATCAGCCTATGATTCATGGTATGTAGACTTTTTGTCAAGTAGAAGTTCAAATCTACAGGCTATTATTAATTGGGGAGAAATTCGATTTGCCAGACCTGATGACTCATTGAACAGAAGCCTCTCTTTAGTGTCCTTAGTCATGTGTTCCAGTAAATGTCTCTTGCTCTCCCCCCATTATTCCATTGACTGTTGCGTATGTTCCAGTTAATGGACTCCTCCTGCCCCTCTTCACTCACCAGTGATGGCTTTTTGTATCCTAGCCCAGCTGCGCTTCAACATTTGTTCTCCCTTTCTCTACTGCTTAGCTTGCTTATTATAAGTTCAGTCTCCAAAAAGAGTCTGAAAACAGTATCTGAACAATTGAGGAGGGTTTGATGCTACCCTGCTAGAGAAGGTTCGAGAGAGGCTTTGCCAGAAGCTAGATGACCTTGAGTGCAGAATTTTCTGTTCAGTTACCAGCAAAGATATCCAATTCATACCTAGCTTTTAGACTGGGGCAGTCCCAAAATCAGATCCAGTCATTAGATTGATTTCTTGTAGTTTGGGCATGGAGATGGTGAGGATATTTCTTTGGTCACTGTTTTTGTGTCTCTGAGAATAATTTCCACTTGCTAGAGGCTTTTCCAGTAGTTCATTTGGTGTGGAACCACTGAAGTAATTACTTAGAATGATTGAATACTATGAACAATAAATAAACCAGCTGATCACCATTCCAGAGGGCAATCTATAATAGGTGAGAATACTCTGAGACCCAAAGCCCTTCGGGCACAGTTCCAAATTGTTCACCAGAATAGTCGGACCAGTTCACAATTCCACCAACAATGTATCAGTGTTTGATTTTCAGGGTAACCAGGGGTGTGCTGGTAAATGTTTAACAACTGACTCTCAAAAAAAGCATGCCATTTTTTATGTTTCATCCGCATTATTAACATCGCTTTCTTAAGTTTAGACAATCAACAAAAAGGTGACACATCTAATTCCTTAAGACCTATGGAGTCTCTCTCTATCTGACATCCTCTGTCTGTCTCTCTCTCTCTCTCTCTCTCTCTCTCTCTCTCTCTCTGATCCTATTACTTCCTTTCCTTTTTTTTTTTGCTGGTTGGTTGTTTCCTCCCTCCAAATATTTCTCTTCTTTTCCCTCTAGCTTTCCCTGCTTCTTTTCTCGTCCCTTAAATCTCTTCTTTCCTCTTCTAGCATCCATTAATTGGCATACACGTATACACACATACATGTGCGAGTATGTATGCACATAAACACACTCATGTATGTGTACATATGTCTGTATATACATGTATATATGTATATACACATATGTCTTTGAGGGACGTGCTGCTGGACCCACAGTGGCTAAGTCATACCCTATTCTAAATCCAGGCATCTGGACATCTGGACCAGGTTTGGTCCTTTTTGGGAGCCTGTCCCCCAGTGAGAAGGAGTCTGGGAGCCTTATTGTAATGATTTTCATTAAACCTGTAACCCGTGATCTTAGGGATAATTTTACTTATAGCTTTGATTATAGCTTATCCCAAGGTTTACCTAAAAAGGGAGATTAAAAAGATGCTCCATGCAAAGAATCAAGCATGAGATGGATTCTACACACAAAAGGAATGTTAAATATAAAAGACTCAGTGCACTTTAACAAGGTAACAAAAACAGGATTCAATAACTTGACTTGTTAAAGTTTGCCAGGAGGCTGATGCTTAAACTTCATCAGAATATAACGCAGTTTGCAGCACTACTAATTAGGCCCTTTACATTTCACTCTGGTTGGACATTGTCCCAAAAGCTCCTGGTACACATCTGTTGATGAAATAGTCAGATTTGGGCCAGTTCTCCTGTCAGCAGCCATCCTCTCTGACCCATAGACTTTCCCTGATGCCAGCGTGCTTCCATTACCATCACAACCAAATGCTCCTCTCACTGGACCCAGAATCTCTGGAGTCCTTGAACTTACAAGGTTGACCCCAGGCTTATACACGTCTACTTAAAGAACCATGTTTTGTCAGTTGCTCAGGAAAGGAAACATAAAATGCAAAAAGCAGCCTTTGGCCCAGTGCAATCTCACTTGGTTGAGTTTATGTTCTACCAAATGGTGACAGGGAGGATGGGGTGGGGGAGAGAATGCAGCCCATCCTCCCTCACAGGGATTATAGAAACAGAATACTTACCACACAGGAGTGTCAGAGCCCCAGAAAGCCAAGCCTGAAGTTGCCCATCAATTAGGGAATGGCTGAACAAGTTGTGATATATGATTGTGATGGAATACTTTTGTGCTATAAGAAATGAGGAGGAGGATGCTCTCAAAAAAACTAGAAAGACTTACAGGAACTTATACAAAGTGAAATGAGTAGAACCAGGAGAACATTCCATATAGTAACAGCAATATTGTAAGATGATCAACTGTGAATGACTTAGCTATTCTCAGCAATACAATAATCCAAGACAGCTCTGAAGGACTCATGATGAAAAATGCTATCCTATCCTTCCCCAGAGAAAGAACTGATGGTGTCTGAATACAGATTCAAGCATATTTTTTTATTTTCTTTTTCTTCAGTATTTTTTGTCTATGTTTTCTTTCACAGCATGGTTATTATGGATATGTTTTGCATGACTACACATGTATAACCTATATCAAATCGCTTGCTTTCTCAATGAGAGGAATTGGGGAGGGAGGAAGGAAGAGAATTTGGAATTCAAAGTTTTAAAAACAAATGTTAAAAATTGTTTTTACATGTAACTGGGGGAAAAATAAATACTAAATAAATACAAGAAAGAAAGAAAAGAAACTAGCAGCAACTCATGGTGTCCCCCGATCGCTACATGCTTCAGATGGTTGCAGAACACTTGGCTTTTTTGCACACTGGATCCTTATGGTGATCTGATTACTTTGGGTTGGCAAGAACATTTGTTCTACCATCTTAGAGTTACCCTGCCCTTGGGGAAGGTTCATGATTTGTGTAACAACCATGTTAGTTCTCCTGCTCTCCTTGTCTTCTTTCTGTTCATCATTTCCTTAATCTTCAATATGGTTAACTAATTTGGTCCAATCTGATAGGGGTAAAGTCATTCCTCAGAGTTGATTTAATTCACAATTCTTTAATTATTAGTGATTTAGAGCATTTAAAAAACATGGTTATTAATAGCTTGGATTCTTTCCCCTGAAAACTGCCTATTCTTTTCCTTTGATCATTTGTTATTTGGGGAATGGCTCTTATTCTTATAAAGTTGACTTAGCTCTGTCTATATTTTAGAAATTAGACCTTTGTCATAGAAGCTTGCTGTGAAGAATTTTTCCCAATTCCTAATTCTCTTCTAATTTCAGATGTATTAATTTTGCTTGTGCAAAAATTTTTTTAAAAATTGTAATAACAATTGTCCATCTTACATCCTAAATCTCTCTGTCTGTCTCTCTCTCTCTGTCTCTGTCTGTCTCTCCCTTGTTTGGCCACAAACTCTTCTACCATCCATTGGTCTGACAGATACTTAGTTCCATGCTTCTCTAATTTGTTATCATGTCACCCTTAATGTCTAATTCATGTACCCATTTGGATCTTGTCTTGGCATATGGTATAAAAGGGTTGATCTATACCTTGTTTCTGCAAGGTAGCACTGCATTTTAAGAAGATGTAGCACGTATGAAAAAGATGCCTCATATATATTAAGATATTATGGGGTCTGACCAAATTTCCCTTAGCCTACCACTGGGCTCATTTTTCTTATTTACTTCTATCTTCTTGAGCTTTAGAATTATCTGGGGCTATGTTTGAATAATTTATTTATCATTAACAAACTTGTAATCTCTTTCTCATAGCTTAATTAGTTTTAGCCTTCACCTAAATCCATTAAATATTAGTTATTTTATGAGCTTAAGAAACCTACTTTTGAATGAGTAATTACTCTTAATTTTTAAATATTAAAATAATTGAGGACACAAATTGTATTAATGAATTCAGTAATAATTATGAAGTCATATATAATTATTACAACATTTTGAATTTGGAAAGTTTATAATCAGAATCGCCTTAAACCCTTGATATAACTGTAGCTGATTCCTCTTTACCTGTCTGGAAACACTTGCATACCATTTAGCTTATTTCAGATACTGATTGAAGTTTCTAATGAGTCTTCAAATTTCTCCCCAAGGCTAAATTTAGTCTCTCAGAAGATAATCTAGATAGGTCCTTTTTCTTTGTTCTCTCTTCAGTAATAATAGGAAACAGTCTTTTCAAAATAAACTGTACTTGCCAATTCTTCATAGACTATTCATAAAATTCTTTCTATAAATCTCTTGTACAATCCTCATAAAATAACACTTAAGACAGTTCTCACAAGAAATAATCCCATCCTCACCTTCTCTCTTTCTGTCATCTCCATAGATGACAGATCTTACAGATCTTCCCAGATTTAACAAGTATTTAGAGATGTCCTTCCTGGTTCCAGCTGACTATAGAAACTTTGGGGACAGCTTCCAACCATGTGTGATTCAGTGTTTAAGGGCCTGTACTCTGAGATGATGAAGAGTCCCCTTATTGGATGATGAGTGAAGGACCTGATGACCCAATGGACTCTTTTAAAATTTTATATTTTTTTAAATAAAAAATAAATTCTTTCTTCCTCTTTCTTCCCTATTGAAATCCAAAAACCAAAAACTTTGTAACAAATATACATAGCCAAGCAAAACAAATTCCCACATTGGCCATGTTTAAAAAAATATATCTCATTCTATACTCTGAACGTATTACCTTTCTGTCAGGAGGTAAGTAACATGCTTCATCATTATTCCTCAAGAATTTTCTTGGTGTTATATTGATCAGAGTTTTTAAGTCTTTCATAGTTGTCTTTACAATGTTATTATTATATAAATATTTTCTACTGGTTCTTTTCATTATCCTTTGCATAATTTCATGTCTTCCCAGGTTTCTCAGAGATCATCTATTTTCCGTGGACCCTTTAAAAGAAGAGACAGCTCCTGGCTGGGGTCTTCTTAGCTGAAACCCTCCAAGTGGCATCATGTGCCTCCAGTGAAGGGATAGGGAAGGATAAGTCCCTCTCTATCTCAATAGAGAACAACTTGGCCATTACTCTTTACATGGAACATAGACTCAGCTAGCTGTCTTTTCCCCCTTTGGATTTGTTTTTTCCTTATTTTAGACAAATAAATATCTTACTGTGGGTGTGTCTAGGATTGAAGACCACTTTGTGAGTGTGAAAGACCTGGGGGTCATGGGTTGGAGCTGGCTGGAGGAAAGAGAAGCTTCTTCATCAGAGAACCAAAAAGAGAATTAGTCCAAGCCTGTTCCATTTTACAACCATATACATACCAAGAGTTGCTTGGACAATATTTGGTTGATATGAAATATAAAATGTTTAATTGGCAACTTTGCAAACTATTTCACATTCTGATGAATTTTAAGTGCCACCTTCCTAACAGATTGTACTGGTAGTTATAAGCTAAGCTACTGAATCCTGTCCTGTTAATGCATACTTGTGAATTGGGATATGTATAGCCTTTCTTGTATGTGTGTGTAGGAATAAATTACCTATCCTATACTGGATTAATATTATTCATTTAGTACCTTTTTCACTCCCTTGTTTTGAGAAATCTCTTAGACTTGTGAGTCATAATCTAATTTACCATAATTAAAATTTCCCCTGGGAAGCCGAGATGGGGGATTTAATGAGCCAGTTGGCATAAGAAAGGGGAAGAGGCCTGCTCCATAGGATCTAACCCAGTCCACTGGCTGAATTAGGATGAGTACCACATCCTCTGTGTGTTAAGCCAAGTGGTAC
Source organism: Trichosurus vulpecula (assembly GCF_011100635.1). Classification (NCBI taxonomy): domain Eukaryota; kingdom Metazoa; phylum Chordata; class Mammalia; order Diprotodontia; family Phalangeridae; genus Trichosurus; species Trichosurus vulpecula. The sequence goes on along the minus strand of NC_050575.1, from coordinate 208,425,323 downwards.
CTCAGTACTAGATAGATAAAATACATATGGTCTCCATAACTCGATAGGAAATGCACCGTGTATCAAGACATTTTTCAATTGCCAGTTGCTACAAATAGAAGCCAGAAAGTAAACTCATATAAGGAAGTCTAAAAACTAAGGGCCTGGAAAAGAATGATGGTAAGCCTTTGGGTGTAGATCAATGGAGGAACAAACAAGCATTTTAGCTATCAGGTTAGAACCACAGATCACTTATATAAAAACATACTAAGAGTTTGGGAAACCCATCACAAACCTGGTACATAAACACTTTTGCAATTGAAAATAAGGTAAACAGAGGCACAAAGTTCTGAGCATGGTTGCTTTATTAGCAAAGCACAAATTTGCCAATAAATAGAGTTTTAGCCTCCTCATCAATAGCTAAGACCCCAAGGGGGGCTTATAGACCATTTTTTGTCGACAAAAGCAGGAGCATCCCATAGTAAAAGGTAGTATCATAGATGGGGAAAACAATATGATTGGCTGGAGATTGGATATACTAGCAACTACCCTTCCTTTCATCTTATTATTGATCATCCACCTATGAAGCTAGTTAATGGTACATGGATAACAAACCAGATTTCCTTGAAAGACAGAGATAACAGATCAGACTTCCCTGAAGGACAACTAGTGGGATAGAGAGAACAGATTACAGATAATAAGATATCTGTTATCCAGGTTTGGGATTAACCTGATGGGAAACAGTCCTGTTTAAAAAGGAAATAACAAAATAGGAAAACTGAGTCGATAGAATCCTAACTTCAGCTATGCCAAGGCCATCCCTTCAACTTTTCCCAGACACAGACATTCACCTGTAGCTTGTGGCATTTGCCCTCAAATGGTGCATTTCTGACTTAATGATAATTCAGACATTTATGCCTGAATTTAAAACTCAGAACATTATTAAATTACAGTCCCAAGAGATTTTTGCCTCAAATAGCAAGTTTCACTAATCATAGCTTGGGGACAGATAAAATTATTATTATTATTATTTCTCTCATGTTGTTGCAATAACAGTTAACAATAAAAAGTTTACTAGGCCTTTCAAAAAAATGAATAAACATCCTTTTCTTCTCTACTTTAAACTCTTCCTGGTATAAAAATCAATCATTAAAAATCAAGAAAATAATTGCATTCTGGAATTCCACATAAATAATGAATATATGATCATTCACTCAAAAAACTCAGAAATACATTGGCTAATTAGTGTAAATCTCCAGACTAACAGATACCCATCTATTAAAGTACTGCATATTAACTCCTTAAGGCAAAAACACATCTTTAAGGCTGGAGTCTGTTAAGACTAAATTTGTTCAAGATGTAATTTCAATATATAATATTCCAGGTATAATTTCATAATTTTCATAATCACAAATCATCCCATGTATCACTTCTATCCTACAAAAGAACTTGTAATCTCTCCTCCCTCATTCAAAGAATGTAATGGAAGAGGAGGTCCCATTTTCTCAGTAAACCAATTTGTTAATTTGGAATTTCACAACACAGCAAATTTTTTAGGAAGGCTGATAAGATTTTATGATTTCGCCTAAGGAGATGGTCCCAAGGAATCTGGCAAGTTTACAAATAAGAAGATTTTACAAGGTTGTCTTCTTTTTTCTCTTTTCCCACAGAACAAATAATTATTATACTTTGCTTTTAAAATATACCCAATTAAATACTTCACAGGTTTTTAACATATGACAACAGCCTCTAAGAACTTAATAATTTCACAGTATCCAGATTAAAAGGAGTTAAAGTTTCCAATGATACAATTGCATCACCTTCTCAACAGCATTTCTTATACAGTGATTTCCCAAAATCCATAATACAAAAAATTTAGGAAAATAATGACTACCTAATATCATGAAACAAAACTTATTGCCAGTCAAATGACATTAATTCAGTTGAACGTATTTCTCAATTATCTTACATAGAAAATTACTCATTTTGTCATATTTAGCATTTTATACTAATCACATTTCAAACCCAAGGTAGAGTTATAGAGTATGAAGTAATTACATTCAATTAGAAAAATAATAGTAATAATAATTAGCATTTACATAGTGCTTACCATATGCCAGGCACTATGTTAAGCATCCCACAATTATTGTGTCATTGTGATCCTTACAACAACGTCAGGAGGTAGGTTATCCTTCCCCTTATAGATCAGGGTACTGATGTAAACAGAGGCAAAGTAACTTGTTCTAGGTCACATAGTTAACAAATCTCTGAGACCAGATTTTGGCTCAAATTTTTTTTCTGAGCCATGATCATCTTAATGCCAAATAGTAGATGTAGTTTGTATTAGGTTCTAATTTAACCACAATTATACGATTTAATTTTGGAACAAAATTTCATACAAATCAGATCTGGATTTTTTTTTTTAAATTTTTGTTTGGAGGGAAGAAGGAAAGAAAGGCAATCGGGGTTAAATGACCTGCCCAAGGTCACACAGCTCATAAGTGTGTCAAGTGTCTGAGGTCGGATTTGAACTCAGGTCCTCCTGACTCCAGGACTAGTGCTCTAGTCACTGTGCTACCTAGTTACCCCCAAATCTGGATTTTTAATCACGAATGGTGACATTTAAAGTCTCAAAGGGCATTGGTTGGCAGTCCTTAAAAATTTAGAGCCCATTGTTATCAATGAGCTGAATTTCAAAGATTTATGGTGAGACTCCCAGCTACCTATAACTTTCTCTTGATTTCCTTTTAAATCGAGTAAATCAATTATTTATGTTTTCTTAACCTAAATCTACTCAAATACTTAAAGAGGGTGACCTCACCTTTCCCCAAGGCATCTACTAGTCTCTGTAGTTTTTTTTTTAAACAGAAAGGACTTTACATGAGGGCCTCACATTCATATCCCCCTGCTTTTAGGGACCACAAGGATTTTATATTCCTCACACAACAATTAAAATATACTCTTCTAATGGACCTTCAAGGATATGATTTTAGGTTACTACCCTCAAATAATTCCTTGTTGCAAATATATTACTATGTTTCCATATCATAAAGAATAACCGCCTAACATTTCTCACAACTTTCTTATCTCAAGAGAAGAGAAACCTCTCAAACCTATTTTTCCAAAACTCCAAACGTCATTTACTTTCAAATCTGACTTGCTGAAACTTTCTTTCTTTCTCTGTATATCCCTCTGGTGGACTTTGATTAAAGCCCTTTAAAACTGGACCTTTTTTGTTTTCCTTTCATGTCCTGGTCCAATGCTCTCCCGCTTTTTCAGTTTCTCTTCTTCTTCATTTCCCAATCATATCCCAGACTATCTATGAACTCATCTTCACTCCACTAAATTTCTTCTTTAAAATTTAGTACAATTTTTTTTCTTCCGTAATCCCAGTTAATCGCAATATTGTTGTCTTTGGGGTTCTTAAGAGCGTACAAACGTGTTCTTATCCAATGTCTCTTGATGTTTTTACATCAAGTTTACCTAAGCAATTAGTTCTGTTGTATCATTTTCAGAAGAAAAAATAGTGATAACACCAAAACACTCTTCTAAATTAAATTTTACTTATTCTTTAGTTGCTCCCTGATTTAAACAAACGTTTCTCTTTTCATGGCCAGAGAAAGAATTCTGTAGGCAGTTCTCAAGTACCAGACAAATTTAAACTGCAAACTGCAACCTTTTTTTTCTTTCTCTGATCAGTGAATTCACTTTCCCCCGGCACTAAAAAAAATAAATCTGTCATTCTTCAAGGAAAGAGTGATAAAGGTCTAATTATTATTTCCATGTAACTTCCTCAGTTTTATTCTTGTTTTTCCTTAAAACAAATTCTAGAATGTTACCCCAAAAACTCACTAAAACATTTCGTCATTTATAGAAAAACATTCAAACCATATTTTTGGAAATTCCCAATGGAGAAATTACATTTCAGTCACAAATTTAGTCTCTAATTAATTTATGATGCCATAAATTTCTGCATACTGGGAACAAAGATTCCCTCATCTGTGTCTCTTGTCTGCCTTCTAAGTTGAGTTTAGAAAGGCAGAGAGAGAGAGAGAGACTTTCTAAAGAAAATAATTTTACTCTCTCCTTTGGCTGACCAGGCCACAGAAAAAAGCTAGTCTGACTTACAAAACACAGATAATATAAGACAGACAGAAGAACACTTAAAAATTGGTGTATACAAGTAGAAGTACCTTTTTAGGCCAGATTTGGGACTTGAATTTTATATCTTAGGCCAATTTTGTTCTATTTCAGTTAACCTCCCCTTCCAACTGGGAAGAATCCCTGTTTCCAGCCTTCTCCAAGCCCTTCCCTAAATGGGAAATATCTGTTTCCAGCCTTATTAAGGATTTCCCTAAAGAGGCATCGTTATCACACATGCCTTTCAATTACTCCCTGCCTGAGCCAGGAGTCTCTCTTGACTACAAGGGGTAATTCCCTTAGGAGGACTTCCTGGGGTGTCTATTGACAATTATTACCGAACATTTGTTTCAAAACACAAACAGTACATTACATGAAAACAAAGAAGCAAAATTGCAACTTTCCCAACCATGGGGAGACCTTACCTTTGCTCAGAAGAGTTGGAACTAAGGGGACAGTCAGTTCTCAGGCACAGTCCTCCACAGAGAAATCCCCCTGGTGAAAATTTCACTAGATTGTTCTGGGGGAGTCCCCCTAGGAGGTTGCCCTGGGGGCCCATCTCCCTTCCTTGGTCCCTGTGGAGTTGCCAGCTATGACATTAGAAATTCAGATAAATTGAAGCACAAAGCATGAGTATGATTGATTTATTAGCAAAGTACAAATTTGCCAATAAATAGGGTATTAGTTAAGACCCCAGAGTGGGCTTACAAATCATTTTTATAGACAAAAAGAGAAGCATCCATAGAAAAATGTAACATCATAAATGAGGAAAACGATATGATTTGCTGGAGATCAGGTATTCAGGGGTAGCAACAACCCCTCCTTCTATCTTGTTGCTCATTGATTGCATCCACTTGTAAGGTTAGTTAGTGATACATGGTTAACAAATCTGACTTCCTTGAAGGACAAAAATGGTAGATTTCCTTGATATAAGAATAGATCACTGATTTCACAGAAAAAAACTGAATTCTCAATTTAACTTAGAGACAATGAATAATTTCCAGGAAAACTGAACTTCTAAACTCAACTTAGACAATGTATAATTTACAGATAAGCTGAACTTCCAAACTTAACTCAGAGACAATAAAATGTGACTTAGGCAGTTACAAAAATGTCAGTGGTAATAGAGAATGAAATCAGTTATGAAGTAGAATCAATTTGATTTTTTTTTCAGCATAATACAGAGGTAATGGGACTTCAGTTAGACACATATCCAAGGAAGCTAGGCAGCACAGTGGATAGGGGGCTGGGCTAGAGTCAGGAAAACCTGGGTTCAAATCCTCCATCAGATGCTTACTAGCTATATGACTCAGAGCAAGTCACTTACTGGCTGTCTGTCTTAGTTTCCTCATCTGTAAAATGGGGATGATAATAATTAACCTAACTCCCAGGGTTGTTGTAAGGATTAAACGAAATAATAATGGTTTGCAAAAGCAATTCCTAAAATCTGAAATGGTTTTAGAAAGAAATTTATTAGGTCATTTGGTAGAAGAGAAAGAGGCAGAAAGGAGATGTGGCTTCCTCTCATCAAGGCCCTAGAAGTTTTACATATATAGGATTTAGACAAGGGGGCTGTACAAGAACCACGTGCACACAGTTAAGCAAAGTTGCCAAGGCAGCTTGAAAGCAAAGTAGATTGAGATAAATATGAGTAACTGTAAATATATGATAAAATTTGGGTGAACTCAAAACACAGGCTTGGGTGGACCCATCACAAGTCCTGGGTGTCATAACCCAAAATAAGAAAGTTTTGGGTAGATCCAGGACATGGGGGAAACCAAAGTACCTTGTCACCATCTCTAGCGTTTCTAGGGAGTTACTGGGCTCAGGAGATATTCTGGGTGCAGACAACTTTTAATCACATAGGATTGGATTTAGATAGTACAATAATTTTCCCCAAACAATATAATAAATCATTTTTCCTCTAAGTGCTTATTCCAGTGTTTGATGCATAGTAAGCATCATATAAATGGTAGCTATTATTATTAGCTATTACTATGTGTGAACTCTATCTCTACCACAAGCAGAGAAGCATTTTGACTTGCCTAAATGACAATCTCATCCTTCAGATGTTGGGAGAACAAACAAGGGGCCCTTCTGTTCTGGAACTGATTCTCTGATAAGGAGGAAATTGTACACTGTAGTGGAAATGATGGGAACTTTGGGAGAGGTGACCACTCTCCTCTAGGAGATGTGGCAAAGGAGAGGACAACCAAGCACAGTCTGACATAAGCCCTTGATTTTTAGGGAGCAGATTTCAAAGCATTTAGAGAAATAATAGGAAGAATCAGATGGACTAAAATTCTACAAGTAAAGTCAAATGAGAAAGGATGGGAAGCTCTTAAGAATGAAATTTTGTAATATATACAGGCAATAGGGTATAGAAATCTATCTTGGCCCTGCAGGAAAATAGAAGGGAAAGCAATAAGAGAAGGGTGGTGTGTGATAGAAGGGAGGGCAGATTGGGGGAAGGGGTAATCAGAATGCATGCTGTCTTGGGGTAGGGTGAAGAGAGAGATAGGGAGAAAATTTGGAACTCAAAATCTTGTGGAAGTGAATGTTGAAAACTAAAAAATAAATTAATTAATAAAAATAGGCATAAAGAACATAAAACAATGAAATTTTAAAGATAAAAGGAGAATGATTCTAGGGAAGAGGAAAAGGGGGACAGATGATCATGAATTTAGAGCTGGCAGGAACATCAGGTCACTGAGTCTAAAGAAATGTCTTCAGTTATTTGAAAAACCTGATGTGAGTACACGGAGAACTCACCAATCAACTTAGATATTGGAAAGAAATTTACAGATGGTGGCTGCATGGGGAAATTAATGAGGATACCTATCTGGTCTGCTAATGAAAACTAGTGTTGGGAATATTCAAACTTGGAATGAGTTTGTACTAAATGTGTAAATGAGTTTGTACAAAGTGTATTTACTAAAATGTATTTATAACTTCAATAATGCAGCTAGGTGCCACAATGGATAGAGTGTCAAGCCTGAAGTCAAGAAGACTCATCTTCCTGAGTTCAAATCCAGCTTCAGACACTAGCTGTGTGACCTTGGGCAAGTCATTTAACTCTGTCTCAGTTTCCTCCAGTATCCTTGCCAAGAAAACCCCAAATGGGGTCATGGAGAGTTGGACATGACTGAAAAACCAACCGAACAATAACAAGACCTGTTTAAAAGATATTGACCCAACAAATATTCCCCCCCAAAACGACCTACCAGTACAAAACAAATCCTACCGTAACCAGCTTCCCTGAAAATAGTTATACAAAACTGCCTGTGGTCATGATTTGTACTGATATAATTTTCTAGTTTTTGTGATTTATCAGAAAGGAAGGATGTGAACTTCAAGTCTGATTAGAGTATACTACTAACAGTTTCCAATGTCTTTTCTTGCCTTTTATTGATGTCTTTGTCTCAGGAGTGCTTTTTAAAATAGATTTTCATTGATATATTTTGTTTCTTAAAATCACCTGGATTTTCTCCTTTATTGCCTCCCTCCCTTCCCACAGTTCCATTCCTTTCGACAAATAACTTTTTTTGACAAATAATTTTTTTGAAGAGAAAAGAAAAAAGGGAAAAAAATCAGCAAAATCAAAGAACACATTAAAAATATGTCACAGCCATTGTTCCAATCTGAGAAATGAGGAGGTTGAACTAAGACATCCTCTGAGGCTCCCACCACATCTATGATCCATATTATCTCATTCAGTCTTCACGACAACCCTGGGCAGTAGCTGGCGTTATTATTGTCATTTTACAGGTGAAGAACCTGAGGCAGACAGAGGTTAAAAGGAGTGGCCCAGATCTTAGAGCTAATAAGTATTTGAGACTGAATTTGAACTGAGGTCTTCCTGACTCCAGGGCCAGCCAGCATTCCATCCAGTAGGCCACCTAGCTGCCTCTAGCTGGCCTTTAATAGGGTTAAGTGTAAAATCTGAAGCATTAATTCAAGAAATAACTTTTAGAAGCACATGACTGGGGAGACAGCACAGTTAGGCAGCAATCTGGCTGAAAAAGAGGAGGTTTTGTGGAGAGCTCGGTGGGGTCAAAGCTGCTGGTGTGAAAGGCAGGCAAGTAGATGTCATGCTTGGCTGCATTAGGAAAGGCGTGGCAGGCAGGGATTTGGAAGGGATAGTTCCATTTTGCTCCCTCCTTGGCAAACCACATCTGAGCTAGAGCTAACTCATATACAGTGCTTTAATTTTTGCGAAGAGCTTTTCAATTATTTCATTTTGAACTCACAACAATTCTAGGAGGTACGTGCTATTTTTATTGCCCTTTTACAGATAAGGAAACTGAGGCAGACAGTGGTAGGTAGGTAGAATCCTGGGGTACACATGTTAGTGAAGATCTTCATGCCTTAACTGAGTAGGATAAAGAGCTGGAACAGACCTTGGTGATTATCTAGTCCAATTCCCTCGTGTTACAGATGAGGCCAGAGAGGAAAAAGAGTCTATATAAGGTCAAAAGATACTAAATGAAAGATCTCAGATTGGAACCCAGGTCTTAGATTCCAGAACAAGTACTTGTCCCCCCATACCACTCTCTGTGGCAGGCTGATGGGTTTGACCTTTTGGAACAAGTGGGACTCCAGTGCACCCGAGTACATAGCTTCCCACTCAGCTCATTCAGTCAAAGGCTGGCCCTGCTTTGCCAGATCCTGGGTGATGTTAAATGGGTTTAATGGAAGGGCCCAAGCCTGACTCCATTCATGCCTGTTCCCCTTCTATGACCTCAGGACTAAGTGACCTGTTGGTTGAACATTTTCCTGAGGCTTTTAAGAGCCCTTTTGTCCTCACTTTGAAAAGCCACCAAATTGCCTGGGGATTGGTATCCTGTCTATTCAGGAACCAGATGGAGCTCTCTCTGGTGAGCAATCGGCAGAGAATTAGATTGAATTTGGGGGGAGAGGTCTCTCTAGCCCTCTGAGAATGTCTGAAAGGCCCCTCCTCTCAGCTGTTCTCTCTGTCCCCCCTTTCCTTTCCACTTTCCTCTCTCTACTTCACATTCCATTAGCCGGCTTGTCTTTTCCCATTGTCAGCCTCTGAGACATACTTAGGGATGAGCAGCATCTGCAGAGAGCAGCACTCCATTTCTTAGACTTTTACTTTTCATTTAATTCACCTGGAAGGCAGTTGGCTCAAGGCTGTATTGCACAAAGGCCAAAAGAAAATGAGAATCATTCACATGCCTACGTTTATGAGGAGTATCACCCCTCCTCCTCCCTTCTTCCTCCTCCCTTTCTTTTTCCTCCCCCTTTCTTCTTCTCCTACCTTTTATCTTCCTCTTCCTCCTCATCTCCTTTATCTTCTTCCTCTCCTTCCTCCCCTTTCTCCTTTTCCTCCTCCCCTTCCTCTTCCTCCCCCTTTTTCTTCCTCTTCCTCATCTCCTTTCTCCTCTTTCTTCTTTTTCTCTTTTTCCTCCCCTTCCTCTACTTCTCTTCTTCCTCCTCCTTCTCCCTTTCCTCTTCCTCCTCTTTTTCTCCTTCTCTCCTTTCTCTTTTTTCTCCTCCTCTTCTTCCACCCCTTTCCTCCTCTTTCTTCTCTTCCTTCTTTTCTTCCTCCTCCTCCTCTCCTTCCTCCTCCTCCTCTTTCTCTTTCCTTTCTTTTTCCTCCTCCTCCTCCTCCCCTTTCTCCTTCTCCTCCCCTTTCTCTTCCCCTTCTCCCTTCCTCCTCTTCCTATCTCCTTTCTCCTTCTCTTCCCTTTCTCCTCTTCCTCCCTTTCTTCCTTCTCCTTTCCCTTTTCCTTCTTCTCTTCTTCCTTTTCCTCTTCTTCCTCCTCCTCCTCTTTCTCTCCGTCCCCTCCTTCCTCTTCTCCTTCCCTTCCTCTCCTCTCTTCTTTTTCCTCCTCTTCTCCTTTTCTTTTTCTTCCTTCTTCCTCCTCCCCTTTCTTCTTCTCCTCTCTCAATTTCTTCTTCCTCTCCTTTTTCTTCCTCTTCCCCTTTCTCCTCTTCTTCCCCTTCTTTTTCCTCCTTCTTCTCTCTTGTGAGAACCCCTTCCCACCACTCTAGTGCCATTCTAGAACAACTACGTCAGATAAATCCAGCTCTTCAAAGTGAATACAAAACAAAACTCTTCCCTTAGAAACTTGATCTTTCAAAAAGCATCCAGAGAAGACAATGACATTGAACTTCCCCTTGTCCCTTGTCCTCCCCTTGGATCCTTTCCCCTTAAAGACCATGCCTAAAACCCAGTTCACCCAGGCTCTCATTGATTGGCCCACAAGCACCATTTAATAGTTGCTGTTTGGGCCCAGATGGCTCAGAATGAATGTAAATAGTAATTGTTTCTCTTTTGGCCAGAAACCCTGAGGGTCTTTTCCTCCCAATTTGATTTTTTGACTAAAGGGGCCATCCCTTGGTTCACTTCTGAAACAGCCCTAGTCATTGAATGGGCATTGCCTCAATCAAAGTGAGACCTGGGAAAGACCTTAGCTTGAAAAGGCCAAGGATCCCCATTGCATCCTGGGCCATCTCCAGTGGTCCTGATCTATATCTGGCCACCGGACCCAGATGGCTCTGGAGGAAGAAGTGAGGCAGCCCTCCCTTACTTAAATCCAATTCACTTGCAAGCTGAGACATCATGTTCCTGATGTCATGGCTCTATTCCAGCGTGAAGGATAAATCACAACCACATTCCCACACTAAGTTTTGTTAGGACGACTCCTTCAGAAGAGTCAACGAACAGAGCATTCTCTGTGCTGCTTTGGGCAGGGGAGGGGTAAGGACAAGAGCATACATCCAATCATATTCCCATTTACTTCAGCTGAAAAATGTCAATACATTTAATGACATTTGTCTCTTTTAAAAATACTTCATGACCAGCACATGGTCCATGGCAGCATCCGGATACCATTCACTTCCTGAGTTAGGCTACGTCCTGTGAGAAACAACATCCTTCCTTGGCTGGGATGGAACATCTTGGGTGGCCTTTTCTACATTATTATGGTTTCCAAGAAAATGTAAAGTTCTGTTATAACATTGTTGACCATCATATACTTACTCAGTTGTTCACCATGGAAGTCTTAGGCTCTCTGTTTCATTAAGTCAAAACCCTCCCAAATGTGGCCCCGCTCTACCTATCAGACCTCATTTCCCACTGTGTCAGCTGCCTGCTTTATCAGGGCATTGACTCTTCAAGGACTTCGGAGGGGAGGTCTTGGCAGGTCGAAAGTGGACACAGAAGCCATCAGTGGATAATTTATCTTGGCAGTCCTATTCATCTTTCTCAGACTCTATGTCCCCATCTTTTTTCATTCCCTCTTGGATGGCCCAGCCTATATTTTTTTTTTAGGCACCTCTACATACAGGCAAAGCCCAACCTTGAGGCAGCTAGGTGGTACAATGCATAGAATGCTAGGCCTGGAGTTAGGAAGAACTGAGTTCAAATCATACTTCTGATGCTTGTCAGGTGATCTTGGGGAGTTACTTGCCCACTTTTTGCCTCAGTTTCACCAACTGTAAAATGGGTATAATAATACATAATATAATATGATATAATATGATATGATATGATATGATATAATATAATATAATATAATATAATATAATATAATATACAATATATGATATAATAATAATAGCACTCCCCTCTCAGGGTTGTTGTGAGGACCAAATGAGATGATATTCGTAAAGCATTAAGCATAGTGCCTGGTTTGTAGTAGGTGCTATATAAATGCTAGCTACCATTATTAGACGCTTCCTAGCTGTGTGACCCTGGGTAAGTCACTTAACCTCTGTCTGGCTTGGTCTCCTCCTCTATAACCTCACTTGCCTCCTAGAGGATCAGAGAAGGTGATATCTGTAAAGTGCTTTGCCAACCTTAAAGGGCTATACGTAAATGCTGGAGATCCTGCTGAAGATGACGATGCCCTTACCTGCTTCTCACATTCGGTGTTCCACAAGTGCTTGCAGGCTGATTGCTCATTTGCATCTAAGGCTGTGATTTGCTCATCCATTTCTAATCAAAGTATTAAATGCTGTGATGAAAGGGATCAAGTGGCTTTTTTCCAAACTAAGTTTAGATTTTTTATTTTTAGTCTCAAGCAGCTTTTTGAAAGGGATCTTCTATAACAAGTCCTGTCTTTTCAGTCCCGTAAAATCACAGGGAAGTCTATAGACACGAGATTCCTTTAGGTCTGTTTGTTCTTCAAGCATGTGACTAGGGAGAGAAAAGTATAGACTGGGATTTTCCTCCAACAAGGTGTCACCCACGAGTGTGAGTTAAGCACAGTTTCGTTGTCAATGTGACTGTTCAGGGATCCACTGAGTAGCATCATCATAAGCCTGCTTGGGCCAGGTGGGTACACAGTGGTCCTGATCATGCTGTTACAATTATGCCACAGGGACGGAAAAGGGGGTGGGTGGGGAAGAGGGTGATGGGGAAAGAAACGCCAGCATCCTACTCAAAAAGCCTGAGGTTTTGAGGAGGGAGGGAGGGAGGGAACACGAGTTTAGTAAGCATCAACCATGTGCCAGGTGCTGTGCTAAACACTTTAGAATCTCACTTGACCCTCACAGCAACCCTGGGAGGTGGGTGCTATTATGATCCCCTTTTTACAGTTGAGGAAACTGAGATAGGCAGAGGTGAAGGGGCTTTCCCAGGACACACAGTTAGTAAATGGCTAAGGCTGGATTTGAACTCAGACTTCCTGACTCTGGGCTCAGCATTCTATCACCTGCAGCCAAAAGTGAGTTGCTTGTCAATCTTTGCATTTTGTCTCTTAATGTTAGTTTGGTTCCACACACCCCCCCATCCCCATTTCTCCCCCAGGCTAAATCTGAACCAGCTGATGATTTTCCTTCTCTTTTCAGTGTCAGGTAGCTTTCCGCTGCTAAATTCTTGGTGTCCACCTGGCTTGGCTTTTGGTTTATGCTAGGGACCTCTGCCCCTCTCCACCTAAGCACGGATAGACCAAGAGCTGGAAGAGACCTCAGAGGCCCCCTAGTCCAACCTTCTTATTTTACAACTGAGGAAACAGAGACCCCTGGAGATGAAGAGATTTGTCCAAGGTCACACAGTACATAAGTGTCAGAATTGAAATTTGAACTCAGTTCCTCGGATTCAGAGCCAATACTCTTGTCCTTGCCCAGGTGTGTGTGCTATACCACCCACCTGCCTCGGCTCAGGGATATCTCAATGTCGACCGACTCTAAAAGCATCTGGCCGACAGTGGCAGGGCCACTTACCAAGCTTCAAACTAGGTGGCACAGTGGGGAGAGTGCTGGGCCTGGAGTCAGGAAGACCCGAGTTCAATTCCAGCCTTAGACAGTTAGTAGCTGTTTGACCCTGGGAAAGTCACTTAACCTCTGCCTTCCTCATTTTTCTGTTTGTTTTTGGCAGAGCAATTGGGGTTAAGTGACTTGCCCAAGGTCACACAGCTAGTAAGTGTGTCAAGTGTCTGAGGCCGGATTTGAATTCAGGTCCTCCTGACTCCACGGCCAGTGCTCTTCTCATTGCGCCACCTAGCTGCCCCCTTCCTCATTTTTCTTAACAGTAAAATGGGGGTTATAATAGCACCTACCTCCCAGGGTTGTTGTGAGAATCAAATGAGACAGTATTTTTCCTGGATCATAGAAGGTACTTAATAAATGTTTGTCCGCCTTTCCTTCCCTTTCCCCAAACAGGAAGTTGTCATAGACCATGGAACCATAGTGGTTGTTGATCAGGGCCTCAAAGAACCTAATAATGCTCCAAGATACATTATCATCTTTTTAGAGGCAACAATCTTCTAGCTCAGGCAGAACTTGAAATTGGTGGCTCTGACTTTAGGTAGCATCTCATATTAGTCCGACTCTGTTGCTCGGTAGATGGAAGGTCTCCTAGGGCTCCTAGCCCAGTGCAATCTGCCGGTGAATGCCCACCCCTAATGTATCCACATGGAGGCCAAGGTAGACCCTGGGTTGTCCCATCTGTCAGGGAGGCTGCTTGCTGGGCTAGTCCCTAGCTCTGCGGAAATAATCTAGTGATGGCAGAAATACTTCTTCAGGAGTTCAAGGATACTTCTGAACTCCTCAGAGCCAAAACTGTTCAGCAACTTGATTGATTATTTGGTTCCTGTGGGGGCTTGGAACTATTACAGAATATGTCATCTTCTTTCAAACCGAAGTAAGGACTTGGCAGGGAAAATTCCTGTTCAGGTGGATCAATTTTTGGAGCCCATGGCCACATCCATCCACGGTGAGTTAGTATGGGTGGATGTGGGTATTGACTTGTCCACACTTATCTGATGTACTCTGCCCTAATTAGGCCACATCTGGAATTTTGTGTTCAGTTTGGGGCAGGATAGGAAGGATAATGATAATTCTATTCAATAAACATTTATTAAGCACTTACTATAGGCCAGGAATTGTGCAGGGAATACAAAAAGAGGCAAAAGACAATCTCTGCCCTTGAAGGGTTTACAATCTAATGATAAGCTGGAGAATGTACAGAGAACTACTAGAATGGAAGGCTCAGTTGAAGGAAGAAGCTCGGGGTGATGGAGACTGCCTTCAGGGTAGTTATGAAAAAGGATTAGAGTTATTCTGTTTGACCCCAGAGATTAGAGCTAGAAACAATATTTGGAGGCTGTAGAGAGGAAAATTCAAACTGAGATGAAGGAAAATCCAGAGAGACAGAGTTTCTGGGTAATTAATAACCAATTTATTAATTAGGCTAGCTCACAATCAATAAATTGATGGTCAGTGCCTTCTCTAGGCAACCAAAGACATTAAGGGAGACCCTGAAATGCCTTAAATCCCTTCTGAAAGGAGACTCCCCTGACAAGTGAAAATCAGCTGTGATTGGTGGATATAATAATGAGGTGGTGGGCTAAAAGTCTTCAGCTCCTCCCACTGAGACCATGGTTTGATCATAGTTAATTTGATCATGATCAATCCTTTAGGATAATAGATGTCCATGTTCTGTAAAATTTGGACTTGGTCAAAAGGCTGCACTTAATGACCTAGAAGGCCACATGTGGCCTTAAGACCGCAGGTTCCCCACCCCTGCCCTAAACTCTAATGGAGGAGATCAAGGACAGTGGTTCCTTTCCTCAGGGTAAGGGCTCCCCCAGACTGGATTCTATTTATACTCTAAACAGAAAACAGGTCTCCTAGTTGGGTGGGGTCCCACCCAAAATTAACGAGCATGTTCCTCGAGGACTAGGAGCAATCTCGTCAATCAGCTGTGCCCTTCAGAAACTTAATGGGAGTTGGGCCTTTATAGGAAATAGATAGAAAAAGAGTGGATCACAAATTAATAATTAGTTATCAATATAATGATATGATATTAATTTCTCTCAAAACTTCAAATAAAGAAAAATTTTCTAAAAATTAAAGCTATCCAAAATCAGAATTGATTGCCTTGGAGGTAGTGAGTTCCTCACCAGATGTCTTCAAGCAGAGGCTGGATAATCACTCGTCAGATGTATTGTGGAGACTTTTTTTTTAAGATGTAGGTTGATCTAAGCAGCCTCTGAGACTTCTTCTATGGTTCTGTGATTCTGTGTTTGAGTTATGTCCTCTCTTTGGTCATGGCCAGATTTGAGGTGGCTCCTCCCTCGTTCTCCTGGCCTACACACTAGGAGTGAGTGAATGGATAAGGAAGCAGTTATTCAGTTCTTACTATGTGGCAAGCTAATAGCTGGGTATACAAATAGAAAAGTCTGGTAGTCCCTGCTCTCAGTAGGCTCTCATACATACACACATGCATATACAATCTCCCCTATTTAGACTATATATGCATAGGTGTGTATATATGAAAGTTTCATTGATGTTTATATGTATGTATGTGTGTGAAGGTTTCATATACATACACATACACACATACATGCATATAGCTAGACATGATATATAGATAGGTGGCTAGACAGTTGTTATTGTTCAGTTATTTCAGGCATGTCTGACGCTTTGTGATCCCTGGACAAATACTGGACTAAATTTCTTTTTAAAAATTCTGAACTTAACAAATATCCCCTAAAATCGGTATTTTTCTATACATATTAGAACAGAAAAAGAGGACTGTATGAGAAACAGCAAATTTCTATTATGTCCAGCTTGTATTTCTTTCTAAGTATATAATAAATTCAACACATAATGCTAAAAGCTGTCCTGTTTGTGATTCTTTCTGGCCTTCCTTCTGTTCTCTTCCATCCACTTAAAAATGCTTTATTAACCTTCTTTTGCTTTTTAAAATTTTCTTCCCCCCCACCCTAGCCCTAGCCCTCTTCTCCCTCTCGTTCCCCTCCCCCTAAATTAAAAAAAGAAAGACAATATTTTTGTAATAAATATGCATAGTTAAGCTAAACAAATTTCCACACTGTCTGTATCTGAAAAATAAATGTCTTATTCTGCATCTTCAGCTCTGCCCTCGACTACCTTTCGCCTTCTGGCCAACGGGCCACATTTTCCTGACTCTTGCAATAAACTCCAGGCTCTCATGCAGTGTAGGTACAAGCTATGGTGGCCTCCAGGGCTTTCCTAAGCTTGCTGATCTTGACTGTTCCCCAGTAATACCATGCTACCCTGGGCAGCCACATCAATACGGATCAGGAAACCTACAAACAGACCTGCTGTGCATCTAAGAGGGGAAAACATTTCTAGATGCTCAGCCCAAACATGACCTGTTCTCTTCCCTTCTTAGTCAGCTAGTCAATAGACATCAAGTGCCTACTACAACGTGCCAGGCATTGTGCTAATCACTGGAGATAAAAAGAAAGGTAAAAGATGGCCCTGTCTTTCTCAAAGAGCTCACAGTCTAATGAGGAAGAAAAACATGCAAAAAACCAAGTACAAGCAAGCTATAGATGGGATAAATTATAAGATAATCAACCTCAAGGGGGCATACAATTTGGTCGAGATATAAAGGAGGTAATGATTGGAAGATGGCCTGCCAGATCTCTTAAGGCCTGTATGAATATTGGGTTATGTCCAATATTCAGACCATTGTAGGGTCTGACTGCATTAGCAATATGATAGGGGCTCATGGGCTTTTTCAGGTGTTGGAGGTTGAATCAGAGAACATGCCAGTAGAGATTTCTTATTTGCTAATGCTGATTTATTAGTCAGACTACATATAAAAACACGTAAGCCCTTTGTTGCCTATACAGTCACTGTTGGGGTTCCCGTGCTCCCCAAATCTGGCATAGGGTTGCCAAATAGGAAGTTTCATTGACAAAGGGTGGGGTGGTGTTGAGGAACAATTGCTAGTGTAACTCTTTTCTCAGTCACAACACAAGAGAATAACCAGAAAGGAAGCAAACATGGTTGTGTAGGTGAAAGTCAACACTTCATTAATAGCAGCAGGGGAACCAAGCATTGTATAAGCATGAGAAACCGTTCAGAAAAACAGCAATAACTTAATTTGTATAGACTCATGGCAAAGTCCCCATGGACTGGTGCTCCTCTAGACTTTCAGAGGTTCCTGACTTTGAAGCTTTGAGACCTGCTGGACCAGAAGGTAGTGGTTCATCTCAATGATGCCCTCATTGACTCCTCAGATCCTGCTCATACTGTCACATTGGTCCAAGCCATCCTCCAGCATCCACATGAGCACAATACACGTCAAATTGGAGGTATGCCCATTTGAGGAAGAGGAAATGGAAAGTCCTAATGAAAAGTCAGTGGAGAGTTTGTGTGGATTCATTCAAAATGAGTGATATACCATAGTGGGGGTGGCAGACATTTTCCTTCAGCTGAAATTTTTTTCACTTTGCTGTATACATATAATAAATATGTGTAAAAATATAAACATATGTAAATAACTATATAAAATATGTAAACATATAAATATATGTAAATAAGTATATAAATTTAAGTATATGCAAATAAATGTAATACATATTTAAATGTTCATTTTTGCAATATGAGAAATAAAGGATTGGGGGACCTTAGGTCCTAACAGCCTGGTACGCAGGCATCACTAACAGTGGGCAGGGGAAAGGCACCAGTATCTCATGCTACAGCTCTGGTTTTGGATGGACGTGTGTACTGAATACCCTCAGGAAATGACCATTGGAATCATGTGAGAGGGTGACTCCCCATTGACTTATTATTAGGGACTTCCAAAAGAAAAGAGGACCAAGGACAGAACCTTTGAAAGTGCCCTGTTAATGATTTGCAGGAAAGAGGGGAAGCTAGCAAAAAAAAAAATACAAAGGAGCAGTCAGATGACGTAGGAGGAGAACCATGGAAGTGAGGGAATTAAGGGAATTAATGAATTCTCTTTCAGAGAAGGTGAGGGAATTAAGAGGGATGGATTCAGGAAGACTGTCAGACTCTATATAGAGGCCAATACAGATGAAGCAGGATGATCTAGTTATGGAAAGAGTGTTAGTGTTGGAGTCAGAAGACACGAGTTAGATTCCTGGTTCCAATACTTAATAGCTATGTGACCATACATGAGTCACAACCTCTTTGAATATCAGTTTTCATATTTATAAAATGGGATTATTAATGCTTTTAAAATACCTTCAGATTTTTTCAGGGTTTCTTAGTTTCGATGAACTATAACGGATGGTACTCTTGGAAGAAAAGGAGGTGAGGATAGGTTGGTAACTGTAGGTGATGTAAACACATAAGGTACTGATAAAATTTATTTTTTTAAAAACTTGTCAGATGTGTTGTAGAGACTTTTTTTAAGGTACAGGCTGATCTAAGTAGCCTTTGAGATTTCTTCTATGATTCTATGATTCTGTTTTTTGAGTTATGTTCTCCCTTTGGTCACGGCCAGGTTTTTGGTGGACCCTCTACCCTCCAACTTTATAAAAGTTACTATTATGAGGACAGACTAAAGGCCAATAGATTTATGGAAAACAAAGTAAACAATGGCCTTGGAAAGACTTTCCATAGAGTGATGGGAATCAAAGCCAGATTTCAGAGAGCTGTGGAGTTAGTTGGTGATAAGGAAATGGAGGTAAAGAGTGTAAGCTACTCTTTCTGCAAAGTTGGCAGTGATACTTTCCGCCAGTATGGTTCAGATAGTTCCTTCATAAAAGGGTGAGACCAATTTATGTCATTGTTGAGAAATGCGTTGCTTTCTAAAGATTTGAGGGAGGTAATATTACCTCTACCTTTTACTTATGTAGAAGAAAGGGGACCCCCCCAATAGTTGCCTTCGTGGCAATCCTGAATTCTTAGATGAGGGAGAGTCCTTATCCAGCCCCTCCATGGAAGAAATGGGCAACCTCTCATCAGAGGCCTCTAAAGGGGCACAGATTTGGTATCTTCTCCCCCTTTAGGGGGTTCTCTAGGGAGACAGATGTTCTAACTGGTGGGCTAGGGAATAGGAAGGATGTGGTGGTAAAGGGAAAGTCTTGGTATTGACACTGGCAATTGGGACAGGCTGCAGGCAAGAGGGTAACAACATCTTTGTTGCTTCCCTGCATAGACACCTGACCCATGATGAGGATGAATAACTGTTGGAAGTGAAATCTTTGGTTCTCTGGTTGTAGTGTTCCTTGTACTACTCCTGTTTATTGCCACCTCCTCACACTGAGACAACTACTGTGAACTGCAAAGATTTAGTATCACTCCAGCATCTTCCAGCATCTACATGGAGCAAATAGTTAAAATCCGAGTTACATTGCTTTTCTCCTCCTCCTTCTCCTCTTTCTCCTCCTCCTTCTCCTCCTCTTCCTCCTCCTCCTCCTTCTCCTCTTCTTTCTTCTTGTTCTCCTTCTCCTCCTCCTCTTCCTCCTCCTCTGCCTCCTCCTTCTCCTCTTCTTTCTTCTTGTTCTCCTTCTCCTCCTCCTCTTCCTCCTCCTCTGCCTCCTCCTTCTCCTCTTCTTTCTTCTTCTTCTCCTTCTCCTCCTGCTCTTCCTTCTCCTTGCTCTTTTCCTATTCCTCTTCCTCCTCTTCCTCCTCCTCCTCCTCCTCTCTCCTCCTTCTCTTCTTCCTCTTCTTCAACTATTTTCTTTCATCTTGACTAAGCTCCTTCTCCAGTGCTGGCTACACAAGGCTTCCCTCATCCCCAAGAAGGAGACTGTCCAGTGATGGTCCTAAAGCTAGTTTAATAGGAGAAGTTCCTTTTAGTTAGAGGGTAACAGCGGCTATAGCATTTATATATTTCATTAAGGTTTGCAAAGCTCTATATATGCTTTTTCATTTGGCCTTCACAACAGTCCTGGGAGATAGGGACTATTCTTCTCATTTTAAACATGGATAGACTTGCATGAAATAATGAAGAGCAAAATGCGCAGAACCAAGAGAATGTTGTACACATTAATAGCAATGTTGTTTTAAGAATGACTTTGAGGGGCGGCTAGGTGGCACAGTGAGTAGAGCACTGGCTCTGGAGTCAGGAGGACCTGAGTTCAAATCCAGCCTCAGACGCTTGACACATTTACTAGCTGTGTTACCTTGGGCAAGTCACTTAACCCCAATTGCCCTGACCTCCCCCTCCAAAAAAAAAACCCAACAAGGGTGACTTTCAGTGAATAAGTCGTTTTGTTTATCATAAATACCCAAATTAACTACAAAAGACATATGAAGGAAGACGCTATCTGCATCCAGAGAAAGAACTGATAAAAAGAAGTACGTATAGTATGATTTTACAAATTTATACATATTTGTGTCTAACAGTAACCATCTCAGGGAGGGAAGGGGAAAAAAACTTACATGATTACTATTATATATTTAAAGGGAATAGCAAGTTGTACATAATAGATTTACAGTTTCATGTGCAATTATCTTTTTCATTATACTATTATGAAAATACTTGATTTATGCCATAAGGTAAAATTTAAAGGAATAAAAATGATAGATAATGTTCAGTTGTTAAGATATTTTATTATCTTTTTTGCCATATTTGGCATTCAGAGCAAAAAAGATTAATTTTCTGAATAACCTAGTCTACTTAATTAAACTGTAAGTGCTCTCTGTCTGTCTTTCTCTCTTTGTCTCTGTCTCTGTCTCATCAGAGATTCCCACTTTAAAATTTTTTATTTTAATTGCTAATATTTGGTTGATTTTTTAAAAATGCCACAGTTACTTCCCGATACCTCTTTCTTTTCTCCATCCCCTCCACCCCAGCCCTCCCTTATGTCATAGAAAAACAATAAAGCAAAACCAAGCAACATTGTGACTGTGTCTGACAGAGTACACAATGTTCTGTGCTCATAGCCCCTCTACCTCTTGACTAAGAAGAGAGCAAGCATCTGTGTTCTGGAACTGATATAGATAATTGCATTTAGTATAAGTTTAGCAGTCTTTTAATGTTGTTTTCACTTACATTATTTTATTTATTATGTTGTGACATTTATAGATAGTGTGTGACATTTCTGTGTACACCATGGGACACTGCAGTAATGCTAAGTAACCCATATCAGTGCATGTACTGTCTTCCTTGAGCTTAGAGAAAGGCAGTATGTCATTAGTGGTTTGCAAATGAAATGAGACAAAAGAAAATAATTAAGTTTATTGACATACAATAAACCTCACAACTTTTAACATTAAAATACTTTTAATATTCAATATTGTCCTTTTCAGTTGCTTTTTTTACATGATTTAGCATTAGATTCACAACATTTTGACATTTATTCTTTAATTCTTTAATAATTTAATTCTTCATTATGAAATTCTGCTTTTATCACAATGAAAATTAAGAGTAATTTTTACAAATAATCCATTTTTCTCAAATCTATCCTTCAATGAAGGTTTTCTTTTTTTTTCTTTTTTAAAGCTTCTACAAAGGTATATTAACTGAGAAAATAGAGCAAAAAAAGGCAGCTAGTGGCACACTGGATAGAGCACTGGCCCTGGAATCAGGAGGACCTGAGTTCAAATCTGGTATCAGATACTCAACACTTACTAGCTGTGTGACCCTGGGCAAGTCACTTAACCCCAATTGCCTCACCAAAAAAAAAGGAAGAAAGAAAGAAAAGAGAAAATACAGCAAAAACAGAGATACAAAATACCACCCCTCCCCTCCAACCAGGGCACACTCTCTTCTTAGTCCTTGAGGAAAGTAGGCTCAAATATAAAGAGGTTACTACAAAGCTTTCACTACCACCAAGTTCATTTCCAAATACTGCATGGCTGATGGACAAACTTATTCCCTTGCTTGTGGAAAACGGCCTTGGTTGTTGAACACGTTAATTACTGGCTTGAATCCTTGGCATTTCTCACTCAACTCAGTTTCCAGGAACTTCTGTATGGACTCCAATTCCTGGCCATCTGACAGCTCACTCTTCCAAACTTTCAAAGTTTACATGGTCATAGCCATTTCTAATACTCCTTTCATTAAGTGCAGGACCTAGTATGACAGAGATGTGACAGAGACAGAAGCAATGGTAGGACCATATGCCCATGGCTTCTTGGTGATTCTGGGTGAGAGAGGATTCAAGGCTCTTCCCTTATGCTAAGGTTCACAGCAGTTCACCCTCTTCACTTGAATGTAACCAAAGAGAGATAAAATATCCATAGATTTTCATTTTATTCTTTTTTTAAAATTAATCTGTTCTTAACACAATTTCTCTCTCCCCTCAATGAACAAAAATTTAAAATAACAAATAAAACTCTCAATATATAGCTGCATAGTCTGGCAAAATAAATCCTCACATTCCCCATGTCTGAAAATGTATGTCTTTTTTATCATCTCTCTCTGTCAAGAGGCTAATGGGCTGTTTCATCTTCATTCTTTTTTACTCAAGATTTGTCATTGTATTGTTTTTCTCTATAATGTTATTATCATTTTATAAATTAATCTCCTAGTTCCTCTCTCTCCACTCTGCATTGGCTCATAGAGGTCTTCCCAGTTTGAAATTGTCCATTTAATCATTTCTTTTGGCACAATAATATTCCATTACATTTTTATACCACAACTTGTCTAGCCATTCCCTATTAGAAGGAAACTCCCTTGGTTTCCAATGTTTGATTACCACTAAAATAGCTGCTGTAAATAGTGTGTGTGTGTGTGTGTGTGTGTTTGTGTGTTTATGAAGATAGGTCCTTTTTTTCTTTCTTTGATTTCATTAGGGATATATGCCTAGCAGTGGTAAACTGGGTCAAAAGGTTAATAACAATTTAGTTGCACAGTTTAATAACTTTGGGGGCATAATTCCAAGTTGCTTTCTATAACAGCTAGGCCAAGACACAGTTTTGCTAATAGTACAATAGTATACCTGTTTTCCTACAGCCTTTCCAATATTTTCCTCTTTTGTCATCTTTGCCAATCTGATGGATATGAAGTGAAACTAACTACCTGTTTATATTCTTCCATCATTTCTTTCTTGAGGAGGAAAGGCCCTTTATCTTAGAAATTTGAAGTATTTTGGATATAAGACCTTTATCAGAGAAACTTGTTGCAAAGATTTTTTTCCGAGTTGCCTATTTCCTTTCTAATTGCAATTAGATTTATTTGTTAATTGTTTTATATCATCAGAATTGTCCATTTTATCTTATGTGATCCTCTCTATCACTTGTTTAGTCATGAACTCTTCCTTTATCCATAGATCTGAAAGATAATTTCTCCCTTGCTTGTCCATAGGCTTTAAACAGGATTAAAATCTGGCGATTTCTCAGGCCATTGGGGAATATTATCTCCATTTTTTGGAATAAATTTCTTAACCTTTCATGATATGTGGTATGTTACAAGGTCATGTTGTCATCTTCCACCCTCTTTTGAGAATTTAATTCAAGAACAAGTATGCATTTCCGTATATCAACATATTTTTCAGAGTTCATCACTATTTTAATGGAAATAAAACTTCTATATCCTTTGGAAATAAAATCTTCAAAACACTTTTTTAGGGTACTTATTTTGTGGCATGCTGAAGATGCCCAAATCTTACAGGCTCACTTAGATTTCTGACATGACTTTGGTATAGCCTTGAATGACAAAATGATTTTGATTGCCGTTTTTCCAATTGTCACTACTCCAGTCTTTGTATTGACTTGCTTTATGACATACATTTTTTTGTTTTATAACAATGGTTAGCAGGTGTTTTTTGACTGGTCTTCTTGATGTTCTTAACAACTCCTTCAGCTGCCAGATCCCTCTGGAGGTCTCTGCTTGTTTTCTGAAGATTAATTAGCTGATTTTGCAGCAGCAATGTATAGTTTGTCATGTCTTATTATTGTTTCATTTTTCTGACAACTTTTCCTTTGTGCTTTAGTGTGATTGATCCTGTTGCATTTCAGACTTGAATGATCCTTGAAAAGATCACCTGTGGGTGATTGCTATCTTGAGTTTTAGGAGTAACTCTCTGAGGTTGCATTTCTAACACTATAGGTCATGATGAGCCCCCATTAGTATGTTTCCCATTAACAGCTAGCTAATAGATGCCATTAGCTTTCAATAAAGATATTTATTTACTAGGATGCTATAATAAGAAATAGTAGCTATAAAAACATTTTGCCTAAAACTTATGGCAGTCTTCCATAAAAAACGTACAACATCTCCGGGAAGAATGGGCTTAAATTTAGAGTGGAGTGGTAGTGAGGCACGAATGTAGGATACGCATGTGACAAATGTAGGTGAAACATGTGTCCAGGGCAATTCACAACTCCTGATATTGTAGGTCCTGGAAGTAATTTCTCTCTTAACAGTACTTATGAAGATTTCCTTCGCTGTATCATCTCTGCTGGACTAGTTTCTCAGCTAGGTTTTCAGAGTTTCTTCATGACAGATTATTTTCATGGTTCTATTTTCTTTACTCTGCATTAGTATATGCAAATCCTGGGATCTTGGACTTTGGTGGTCATTCAGACCAAACCTTCATTTCACAGTTGAGGAAACTGAGGCTCAGAGAGAATAAGGGACTTGTCAAAGGTCACACAGGTAATTGTGACCTCTAAGTATTTTCTTTTCTAGATTAATCATACCCTATGGTTTTCCCATGTTTCTCTGAATTCTTCATGCCTATCTTTTTTGCACTTTCAGTTACACGTGAAGATAGTTTTCAACAGTCATTTTTGTAAGATTTTGAGTTCTAAATTTCTCTCCCTCCCACCTTCCCAAGACAACAAGCAATCTGATATAGGTTCTGCATGTATAATCATGTTAAGCATATTTCCACATGAAGGAAGAATCAGAAAAAAAGGGAAAAACCATGAGAAAGAAAAAACAAAAAATAAGGGAAAATAGCATGCTGTGATCTGCATTCAGACTCCATACTTCTTTTTCTGGATGCAGTTAGCATTTTTCATCATGAGTCTTTCAGAGCTGTCTTGGATCATTGTATTGCTGAGAAGAGCTAAGTCTGTCATAGTTGCTGTTGCTGTGTACAGTGTTCTCCTAGTTCTGTTCACTTCACTCAGTATCAGTTCATATAAGTCTTTCCAGGTTTTTCTGAAATCTATCAGCTCATCATTTCTTATAGAACAACTGTATTCCATTACATTCATATACTACAACTTGTTCAGTCATTCCCCAATTGATGTGCATCCCCTCAGTTTCCAGTTCTTTGCCACCATAAAAAGAGCTGCTCTAAATATTTTTATACATGTGAGTCCTTTCCCCATTTTTATGATTTCTTTGGGATACAGACCTAGTAGTGGTATTGCTGCATCAAAGGGTATGCACAGTTTTCTAGCCTTTTGGGCATACATACCTACCATTTCTTATAGTGTGGTAATCCATTTCATTCCCATGTCACAATTTGTTTATTCACTCCAGTCTATTGTTTCCTATTTTCATTCTAGTTTTTTTTTGTCACAGAAAAGGCTGCTATGAATATTTTCATATATATGGATGTTTATTTGTTTCCTTAGGACTATATGCCTGGTAATGGGATCATTAGTTAAACAGATATGAACCATTGGTTAACTTTTCTTGAATAGCTCTAAATTATTGTCCAGAAAGATTAGATCAATTCATCCCTTAAAGGCAGGAATTTTGTCTTATACTTTTCTGTATACTCTGTAGTGTCTGGCCCATAAATGACTTTAAGATGAGGAAAATTGTGGTAATTACCACAAGAAAAGTGTGAATAGGGTAATAGGGGAGTACAGAAAAATCACTTCTGGCTGATGTTGATCAGAACTTCATCAATCAACAATAATCAATGAGTATTTATTGAACACCTACTATGTGCCAGGTACTGGGGATACAAGTAAAAAGAATGAAATGATCCTTTCTTGAAATGAACTTTTATTCAACATTGTCCTTTATGGAGGAATTGTCTTAAGTAACTAAGAGTCAGAGAAAACATATTAACGTGGCTCTGCAGAACAAACCAGTTTTGTTCTGAGAGGAATAAGGGGAAGATGGGGAAAGAAAGAATAAGAATTTATTAAGTGTCAAATATGCCATCTTGGGGAGGAAGGGGGAGGGAGGGAAGAAAATCTGGATCTCAAAATTATGTAGAACCGTGTGTTGTAAACTAAAAATAAAAAAAATTTAAAAATATATAAAAAAATAAAAAAAATAAACATGCTTAGATCTACAAAAAAAAAATATGTGTCTGGCATTATGCTAAGCATTTTACAAATTTAAAGAAAGTTGATCCTCACAACTATCCTGCGAGGTAGATGCTATCATTTTACAATTGAGGGAACTGAGGCAAAAAGAGGTTAAATGAGGTGCTTAAAAATTGGAAACTGGGGGCAGCTAGGTGGTGCAGTGAGTAAAGCACCCATCCTGGAGTCAGGAGGACCTGAGTTCAAATCTGGCCTCAGACATTTGACACATTTACTAGCTGTGTGACCTTAGGCAAGTCACTTAACCCCAATTGCCTTGCCTTCCCCTCTCCAAAAAAGAAGAAATTGGAAATTGAGGGGATACCTGTCAATTGAGGAATGGCTGAACAAGCTGTGGTATATTATTGTAATGGAATATTACTGTGCAATAAGAAATTATGAGCAGGTGGATTTCAGAAAAACCTGGAAAGACTTACATGAACTGATACAAAGTGAAGTAAGCAGAACCAAGAGGACATAGTACACAATAACAGCAATATTGCACAATGATCAACTGTGAATGACTTAGCTATTTTCAGTAATACAATGATCTAAGACAATTTCAAAGGACTCATGATGAAAGATGCTATCCACCCCTAGAGAAAGAACTGATGGAGTCTGAATGAAGATTGAAGCATACTATTTTTTTATTTTCTATATTTTTTCATGTCTTTTTCTCCCTTTGGGTTTGTGTCCTCTTTCACAACATGACTACTATGGTAATATGTTTTGCATGATTGAACATGTATAACCTATATCAAATTGCTTGTTGTCTCAGGAAAGGGGGAAGTGGGGGAGGGAGAGAGAAAATTTGGAACTCAAAATTTTTAGAATAATCCATATCAAATTGTTTACCATCATAGGGAGAAAGGAGGAGAAGGAAGAAGGGAGAAAATTTGGAACTCAAAATTTTATTTAAAAGATGAATATTAAAAATTGTCTTTACATGTAATAAGAAAAATAGTATTAAAATAAAATGAATGTTAAAATTGTCTTTACATGTAACTGGGGCAAAATAAAGTATTATTTTTTTAAAAAGAAAGAAAACAGAAAAATGACTTGCTTAGGGTCACATAGCTATTAAGTGCCTGAAGGCGTATTTGAATTTAGGTCTTCCTGATTCCAGGTTCAGAAATCTATCCACTTTGCTACCTAGCTACAGAAAAAAAGTGAAGGAAGGAATAATATTTGAGGATGCTTAGGCAAGCGTTTTGCATTAGGTTTTGGTTTGTAAAAAATCTCTATTGCTACTTGAATGTTAGCGCATTATGGGACTAATACCAGTGTGAATACTAGTTTGAATTTCTAGAGCTAAAATTTAGAGTCAGCCCTGGTAGAGGAGAAAGTGTTCCAGACTTTAGATCAGGAGACCTACCTTTTGCCCCTTCTGCCATTGACATGCTTGCTGAGTGGCCTTGGACAAGTTTCTCAAACACTTTGGGCATTCATTTCCTCACCTATAATATTAGGACTTAGATGGCATCATGTCTAAGGCCCTTTCCTGCTCGCCAGTTCTTTTTTCATGATTTAACTAGGTCAGTCCATTCCTCACCCACTTCATGGCAGTGAAAAGTATTATTGAGCTGAGAAGGTCTGTTAAGCCTTTGGGAAACAGGGCTAAGGAATCAGCATCGAATGCAAATATTAGGCCTGAGCTGGTGCTCTGACATGGGGATTAGCAGCTGGATAATAATGTTTATCTGTTCATCATTCACAAATATTAGAAGGTACCAGAGCCCTCCTGAGGCCAGACCCTTGAAAGCTTTAATACTGACTCAGTTAATTAAAGTATCTAAACTGGAGATTTCCTTGAACTGCAATCCTGGCTGCCTCTACCTCCATGGGCTCCTCCTATGTCAGGACTTCCTACCTTACTTTGACCTGAAATAGTGGTTCTTCAAGTGTAATCTGAGGATCCATGGGGGATTCTGAGAATCTTTTGGGGGTGGGGTTCCATGAGGTTAAAACTATTTTTATATAAGATATTTTGATTTCAAATATGGCAAACATAGATAGATATAAAGTATATAAAAGAAAGCTCTCAATGGGGTGGGGGAGGGGATTGTCCTTGACAATTTAAAGAGTGTAAAGGAAACCTGATGCCAACAAGGTGGAGGACTGCTGACTTGGAACTCTTGAGATGGGGACAGAGACAAGATGGTGGCTAGAAAGCAGGGACTTGCCTAAGTTCTCCCCCAAATTCCTCCAAACACCTGTAAGAATGGCTCTGAACAAATTCTAGAGCTGTGGAACCCACAAAATAGCAGAGGGAAACAGGTGTCCAGCCCAGGAGAGCCTGGATGTTCACCGGGAGGGCTCAATCGCATGCTGGGAGTGGAGGGCAGTGCAGCGTGGGCCATGCCAGGACAGACCAGACCTGGAATCAGCCAGCTGGAACAGGCCTTGGGGCCATGAAACAGTGAGCTGTGGCAGTTACCAGACTTCTCAACCCACAAATGCCAAAGAGCAGGTTAGAGGGAAACTGCAGGATCGAGATCAGAGCGGTCCAGCTACCAGCTCTGGAGGTGGACGAAGTGGTGCAGTGGTGGCCATAGCAGCAGCAGGAAGTTCCTGAGGTTGCTCCAGGAGCTCCAGCATCAGCTGCTTCCTGAGTCCTTGGCTCACAAGGTGAGAGGAATCTAGCAGCGGATCAGAGCGGGAATGCAAGGAGTGCTTTGTGGGCACAAAGGCAGATTGTCTTGCTGCTCAGATCTGTATTGTGGTCCTGGTTGGCAGTTCTTGGAGGAGGAGGAGCGCTGTTGTGACAGAGCCTGGGATGACAGTGGAGTAGAAGTAGCTCTGAAAACAGCAGTGCTTGGACCCTAAAGCTCGGGACAAAGTACTCTGTACTCTACAAGCAGTCATATCCAGGCAAAAAGCTCAAGGGTCAAGTAGTTGGCTGGGAACATGAACAGGCAACGAAAATGAACTCAGACTCAAACTCAAACTCTAGATTACTTTTTTGGTGACAAAGAAGACCAAAACATACAGCCAGAAGTCAAAAAAGTCAAAAAGCCTACATCAAAAACCTCCAAGAAAAATATGAATTGGGCTCAGGCCATGGAAGAGCTCAAAAAGGATTTGGAAAAGCAACTAAGAGAAATAGAGGAAAAATTGGGACAAGAAATGAGGATGTTGCAAGAAAACCATGAAAAACAAGTCAACAACTTGCTAAAGGAGACCCAACAATACTGAAGAAAATAATACCTTAAAGAACAGACTAACCCAAATATCAAAAGATCTCCAAAAAGCCAATGAGGAGAAGAATGCCTTGAAAGGCAGAATTAGCCAAATGGAAAAGGAGGCCCAAAAGACCACTGAAGAAAATACCATCTTAAAAATTAGATTGGAGCAAGTGGAAGCTAGTGACTTTATGAAAAACCAAGATATTATAAAACAGAAGCAAAGGAATGAAAAAATGGAAGACGATGTGAAATACCTCATTGGAAAAAACAGTAACCTGGAGAAGAGATCCAGGAGAGATAATTTTAAAATTATTACACTACCTGAAAGCCATGATTAAAAAAAAGCCTAGACATCATCTTTCAAGAAATTATCAAAGAAAACTGCTCTGATATTCTAGAACCAGAGGGTAAAATAGAAATTGAAAAAATTCACCGATCACCTCTTGAAAAAGATCCCAAAAAGAAAACTCCTAGGAATATTGTCACCAAATTCCAGAGTTTCCAGGTCAAGGAGAAAATACTGTAAGCAGCCAGAAAGAAACAATTTGAATATTGTGGAAACACAGTCAGAATAATATAAGATCTAGCAGCTTCTACATTAAGGGATCGAAGGGCTTGGAATGTGATATTCTGGAGGTCAAAGGAGCTAAGATTAAAACCAAGAAGCACCTACCCAGCAAAACAGAGTATAATGTTCCAAGGCAAAATATGGATTTTCAATAAAATAGAGGACTTTCAAGCTTTCTCAATGAAAAGACCAGAGCTGAATAGAAAATTTGACTTTCAGATACAACAATCAAGAGAAGCATGAAAAGGTAAACAAGAAAGAGAATTCATAAGGGACTTAATAAAGTTGAGAACTGTTATGTTCACACTCCTACATGGAAAGATGGTGTGTGTAATTCATGAGACCTTTCTCAGTTTTATGGGAGTTGAAGGGAATATAGACAGAGGGCACAGGATGAGTTGAATATGAAGGGGTGATATCTAGAAAAATGAAATAAATTTAAGGGATGAGAGAGGAATATATTGAGAGAGGGAGAAAGGGAGAGATAGAATGGGGTAAATTATCTCACAAAAAGTGGCAAGAAAAAGCAGTTCTGTTGGAAGAGAAGAGGGGGCAGATGAGGGGGAATGAGTGATTCTTACTCTCATCAGATTCAACTTGAGGAGGGAAAAACATACACACTCAATTGCATATTTTACTCCACAGGAAAGTAAGGGGAAGGGGACAAAAAAAGGGGGATGATAGAAGGGAGGGCAGATAGGGGGAAGAGGTAATCAAAAGCAAACACCTTTGAAAAGGGACAGGGTCAAGGGAGAAAACTGAATAAAGGGGGACAGGATAGGATGGAAGGAAATATAGTTGGGCTTTCACAACATGAGCATTGTGGAAGTGTTTTACATAATGATACATGTGTGATCTATGTTGAATTGCTTGTCTTCCTAGGGAGTGTGGGTAGGAAGGGAAGAGGGGAGAGAATTTGGAACTCAAAGTTTTAAAAGCAGATGCTTAAAAAAAGTTGGTTTTTTTTTCTTGCATACAGCTGGGAAACAAGATATACAGGGAATGGGGCATAGAAATCTATCCTGCCCTACAAGAAAGTAAAGGGAAAGGGGATGGGGTGGGGAGTGGGATGAAAGAGGGGAGAGCTGACTGGGGAATGAGGCAATCAGAATATATGCCATCTTGGGATGGCGGGGAGGGTAGAAATGGGGAGAAAATTTGTAACTCAAAATCTTGTGGAAATCAATGTTGAAAACTAAAATATTAAATAAAATAAAAACAACAAAATAGAACTCTTGAGATCTATAAGTCCATGATTTCCTCAGAGAGCTGAACTAGGGCAATACCTTTCTCATTGTATAGAGGCAATGTGACATAATGGAAAGTGTCAGACAAGAAGTCAGGAAGACCTGGGTTCAAACCCTGCTTCTGACACTGGCTAGCTTTGTGTTCAGGGGCAAGTCAGTTTCCCCAATATGAACCTCAGTTTCTTCATCTATAAAATGGGGGAAGTGATACCTCTAGTGTCTAATTCACAGAGTTGCTATGAGGCAAAGGGAGTTGCAAACTTTAAAGCGCTATAGAGATATTCATTAATACAATATTGTTATTGTAACAGCCTTGTCGTGTAGAGTGGAGAGGCGTGGGCCTTGTGGGGACTAAGAGGAACTGTACAATAGGAAGTACGTGAAATGGGCCTAGGAAAGAGGCCTCAAGGAAGATCAGCTAGACACAAGGACATGGCAGTGGGAGGGATGACCTTGGTGGCACCAACTATTGGCTTCACTCATCCTGGTCTATGGGAGATGAACTGGCCCCAATGAAAAGGAGCCAGAAGTCCCTGCTTCTGATGTACCCTGAATAGAAATTCAGAGGCCCTCGAGAGTTCTAGTTCCCTATGCCCAAAGGGCTATAAAACCATGCATACCCTTTGACCCAGCAGTACCACTTCTAGGGCTGTATCCCAAAGAGATCACACAAGTGGGAAAGGGACCCGCACGTACAAAAATATTTATAGCAGCTCTTTTTGTGGTGGTCGAGAATTGGAAATTGAGGGGATGCCCATCAACTGGGGAGTGGCTGAACAAGTTGTGGTATATGAATGTGATGGAATACTATTGTGCTATAACAAATGTTGAGCAGGTGGACTTCACAAAAACCTGGAAAGACTTGCATGAACTGATGCTGAGTGAAATGAGCAGAAGCAGGAGAACATTGTACATAGTAACAGCCACATTGTGCAATGACTGACTTTGATAGACTTAGCTCTTCTCAGCAATGCAAGGATCTAAGACAACTTCAAAAGATTTATGATAGAAAATGCTATCTACATCCAGAAAAAGAACTATGAAGTCTGTAGAACAAAGCATACTATTTTCACTTCAAAAAATTTTTATTTTTTCTTTCTTGTGCTTCCCTTTTGTTCTGATTCTTCCTTCACAACCTAACTAATGTGAAAATATTTTAATATGAATGTATATAGCTTATATCAGATTGCATGCCATCTTGGGGAGGGGGGAGGGCAGAGAGGGGGAGAAAATTTAGAACTCAAAATCTTATGGAAGTGAATGTTGAAAACTAAAAATAAATAAACAAGCATAAATAAAAGAGTTCTAGTTCCCACTGAAACTGGAGTCTAAGCCCCATCCTGTGAAAGGTCTCATATCCCAAGTGCCTGAGTCTTCATCTAAAGGGCCCCGTGGGTGTATGCATCAGACATCACTTGCAATACTCTCTGAGAATTGTAGAGAATTTGGAAATTCCTTATTTGTCTTCTGTAACTTGAAAACGTGTGTTGTACTGTCTATGCTCCTTTGCCTGTTTGCAGAAGGAGCCACCATGGGGGCTAAGCAAACCAAACTGTGTTTTTCTTTGCACTTGTGAAGCAGCTAGATATCGCAGTATATTGAGTGCTAGATCTAGAGTCAGCAAGATCTAAGTTCAAATCTATCTTCAGACCCTTAATGATTATGTGACACTGGATAATTCACTTAAATGCTGCCTCATTTTCCTCAACTGTAAAATGGGCATCATACTGCACCTCCTTCACAGGAATGTCGTGAGGATTCAATGACATAACATTTATAAAGCACTCAGCACAGTGCCTGGCACATGGTAGGCACTTAACAAATGCTTGTTGACTTCCTTATTTCCTACATTTCAAGTAGCATATGTAACACCTGAGAATTCCCTGGGAGAAGCTGTTTTGCTATGGATTGTTTTATTGCCTTTACTGATTCTATGGCGAGAGTAAAACAATGTATACGGTATCTAAGCACATTTTGTCTATTCCTTTTGACCAATGCCAAGGTCACATAATCAAAGTTCAGTGAAATACAGGGCTTTGTGGTAGGATAGAGACCCAGAGTTGATTCTGTTGGATAAATGACACAGTAATGCCCATCCCTTTACATAGCGAATGGACTTATTCACCCGGAGGGAGGTGCAGCTAGGAGATAGGTCATCTGCTTTCTAAGAACCGTGAAAAGCTTGGAAATTCCCTATTTTCCTTCAGTCCTGGGATGGAGTCCTGTAACCTCCAGAGTGAGAGCTAGACTCAAACTGATTCTTACCATTGAATGGCATCAGATTAGGCACTAGCAGCACTCCTCTGATACTTAAAGTATCATAATGGTGCACAGTCTGACTGCTACCACGTGCTTTGTGAATAAACTGACATATCCTTGTTAACCCTTCAACAAATAGAAGAGTACATTGAAGACAGTTGTTCAAGCTTATTCTGGGGGTATTTGAAGGATACCAGGACAGGGCTTAGTTGGGATCCCTATGAACTATGTAGCATTAGTCATAAGCCCTTTTCTCCAGAATGGGGCAAAACTCCAGAGTAGGAGGAGATGTCCTGTGTGAGGAAAATGATTTGAGCCTTGGGAGAGACCATCACATTAAAAGGCAATGGAGCTGTCATCAGATATCATGGGATAGCCTCAGTGGAAGAGACCTCTATTTTGGCAACTTAGGGTTAGGAAAAAGACTGCTAAGTAAATCGTAAATAATCAGTTGGCTCTGAAGGTCTAAATTCTCCTGCAAAGTATCCCTTGGTGCCTGGAAACTTCACTAAACAGGACATAGTTCTGGGGGTAGCAGGAATGAGGAACAATGTAACCATTCCAGGAGATGGACCCAAGAGCAGCAGAATGGAAAGCAATGCAGACATCTTTGAAGCAACCCCACAAGGACATAATCCCAGCCATTGGAGTGAAGCATAGCAAACTAATACAAAATTGCTACTTGGGAGTCTCCCAGGCCTCTTCCTGAACCAAACCTGTCCCAGGGACCATAGGAGACCTGAGAAATGTCCCCAGTGGATCTCTGCATAGTATTATCACTGTTTTTTAATCAGTTATTTCATTTGTTCCTTTATTCAAACATTCTCGAGCTGCTGGTGATGAAGGCATAGTGAAGAATATGAAGATAAATATTGAACATCTCTGCATTCAAGTATTTGAAGGGATGTCACATGAAAGAAGAAGTAGAATTGTTCAGCTAGTCACAATGGGGTGTAATTAAGAGCAAAGGTTAGGAGAAGCAGAGAGGATAATAGTGCCCTTGCATGGGACGGGGAAGGGGGCCACAGTTAGTGCTGGGAGTGAGAGGAGTTGGGAACAGGAAGTGATACGACAGCTTTGGGAGCAGAGATGCCATGCTCAAGGGCTGAAAGAGTGATGCCCTAGTGATGGTGAGGGAAGGTTTCTTGCTAGGCCAGCTGCTAGTTCACTAACCCAGCTCTATGATAGGTTAGGTGTAGGAAGAAAGGAAGGAAGGATAGATGGAAGGAGGGAGGGAAGAAGGAAGGAAGAATAGATAAATGGAAGGGGGGGAGAAGTGGAAGGTGTCAAGACCCTTCCCCTCTTTTCTTATTATTGTGAGACACCTTATTTTCCAGGGTTAAAGCCCAGCAAACAAGCTGTGCCCTGAGCTTGACATGACAACAGTCCTTTGTGCTCCCTCTCTGGATGAAATCTGCAGAAGCTAAGTCACAGAATTGGCTCAAACTAGTCCTAGGTGCTCCCTGAGCTTGGGCAAGCATCTGCAGGAACCACATCATGAAACCCTGCCATGAATAGACTTTTTGTCACCAGGCAAACTTGCCATGTTGCTGCCCTTACACCTCATTGCTGCTGTTATACCTCGTCGCTGCCATTACGCCACACTGCTTGATTATTTTTTGGGGGTGGAGAGTTTTATTATATTTTGAATTTATTATTTTATTTTCCCCCAGTTACATGTTAAAAACAATTTTTAACATTCGTTTTTAAAACTGTGAGTTTCAAATTCTCTCTCTTCCTCCCTTCCCACCCCCACCCCACCCCCATTGTGAAGGCAAGCAATTCAATATAAGTTATACATGTTCAGTCATGCAAAACATTTCCATATTAGTCATGTTGTGAAAGAAAACATAAACCCCAAAATAAGCCAACCCTCAAGAAAAATAAAGTAAAAAAAGTATGCTTCATTCTGTATTTAGACATGAGTTCTTTCTCTGGGGATGGATAGCATTTTTCATCCTAAGTCCTTCAGAGTTCTCTTGGATCACTGTATTGCTGAGAATGGCTAAGTCATTTACAGCTGATCATCTCGCAATATTGCTGTTACTTTGTACACAGTACATTTCACTTTGCGTAAGCTAATGTAAGTCATTCCAGGTTTTCCTGAGAGCATTCTGCTCATCATTTCTTACAGCACAATAATGTTCCGTCATAATCACATACCACAATTTGTTCAGCCATTCCCCAGTTGATGGGCATTCCCTCAATTTCCAATTCTTTACCCCCAGAAAAGAGCTGCTATAAATATTTTTCTGCATATAAGTCCTTTTCTTTTTTGTTTTTTATCTCTTTTGTGAGACAGACCTAGAAGTGATATTGCTAGGTCAAAAGGTATGCATGGTTTTATAGCCCTTCGGGCATAGTTCCAAATTGCTCTACAGAAAGGTTGAATCAGTTCACAACTCCACCAACAGTGCATTAATGTCTCATTTTTCCCACATCCCCTCCAACATTTGTCATTTTCCTTTTCTGTCCTATTAGCCCAACTAATAGGTATGAGCTAGTACTTCAGAATTGCTTTAATCTGCATTTCTCCAATCAATAGTGCGTTAGAGTATTTTTCATATGACTATAGATAGCTCTGATTACTTCATCTGAAAGCTATTCCTATCTTTTGATCATTTATCAATTGGGGAATGGCTCTTATTTTTATAAATTTGACTCAATTCTCTATATGTTTGAGAAATGAGGCCTTTATCAGAGAAACTTGCTCTGAAAATTTTTTTCCCAGTTACTATTGCTAACTGTATTTCCCTCCATCCTATCTCTGCCCATTTATTCTATTCTCTCTCTCCTTTCACCTTGTCCCTCCTCAAAAGTGTTTTGCTTCTGACTGCTCCTTCCCCCAATCTGCCCTCCATTCTATCACACACACTCATTCTCTTATCCCCTCCCTCTCCTACTTTCCTGTAGGGTAAATAAGATAGATTTCTATACCCAATTGAGTGTGCTTGTTATTCTCTCTTTGAGCCAGTTCTGATGAGAGTAAGGTTTACTCACTCCCCCTCACCCTCCTGCTCTTCCCCTATACCATAAAAGCTTTTTCTTTCCTCTTTTATGTGAGATAATTTATCCCATTCTACCTCTCCCTTTCTCTTTCTCCTAGTACATTCCTCTCTCACCCCTTAATTTTTTTTAGATATCATCCCTTCACATCCAACTCCACACCTGTGCCCTCTGTCTATGTATATGCCTTCTATCTGCCCTAGTAGTGAGAAAGTACTTATGAGTTAAAAGTATCATCTTCTCATGTAGGGATGTAAATAGTTTAACCTTATTAAGTCCCTTATGATTTCCCTTTCCTATATACCTTTTTATGTTTCCCTTAACTCTTGTATTTGAAAGTCAAATTTTCCAAGATATACGGGCAATGGGGTATAGAAATCTATCTTGCCCCACAAGAAAGTTAGGGGGAAAGGGGTAAGTGGGGGAGTGGGGTAATAGAAAGGAGGGCAGACTGGGAATAAGAGTAATAGAATGCATGCCATCTTGGGGTGGGGGTAGGGGAGAGATGGGGAGAATATCTGTAACTTGAAATCTTGTGGAAATGAATGTTGAAAACTAAAAATAAATTAATCCAAAAAAAGTCAAATTTTCTATTCAGCTCTGGTCTTTTCATCAAGAATTCTTGAAAGTCCTCTATTTCATTGAATATCCATTTTTTATCTTGAAGGATTATAATTAGTTTTGCTGGGTAGGTGATTTTTGGTTGTAATTCTAGCTCCTTTGCCCTCTAGAATATCATATTCCAAGCCCTCCAATCCTTTAATATAGAAGCTGCTAAATCTTGTGTTATCCTGACTATGGCTCCACAGTATTTGAAGTGTTTCTTTCTGGCTGCTTGCAACATTTTCTCCTTGATTTGGGAGCTCCAGAATTTGCCTATAATATTATTGGGAGTTTTCATTTTGGAATCTCTTTCAGGAGGTGATCAGTGGATTCTTTCAATTTCTATTTTACCTTCTGGCTCTAGAATATTAGGGAAGTTTTCCTTGGTAATCTCTTGAAAGATGATGTCTAGACTCTTTTTTGATCATGGCTTTCAGGTAGTCTAATAATTTAAAAACTATGTCTCCTGGATCTATTTTCCAGGGCAGTTTTTTTCCATTATTTCACATTCTTTTCTATTTTTCATTCTTTTGGTTTTGTTTTATTGCTTCTTGATTTCTCATAAAGTCATTAACTTCTATTTGCTCCATTCTAATTTTCAAGGAATTATTTTCTTCAGTGAGCTTTGGTATCTCTTCTACCATTTCGCCGAGTCTATTTTGTAAGGTGTTATTTTCTTCAGTACTTTATTTTGTGTCTCCTTTACCAAGCTGTTGACTCATTTTTCATTGTTTTCTTGCATCACTCTCATTTCTCTTCCCAATTTTTCCTTTACCTATCTTATTTGATTTTCAAAATCCTTTTTGAGCTCTTCCATGGCCTAAGACCAATTCATATTTTTCTTGGAGGCTTTGGATTTAGGAGCTTTGACTTTGTTATCTTCTTCTGAATATGTGTCTTCATCTTCCTTGTTGCCATAATAACTTTCTATGGTCAGAATTTTTTCTGTTCTTTGCCCATTTTCCCAGCCTATTTTTTGACTTTTAATTTTTTGTTAAAGTAGGGCTCTGCTTCCAGGGTGGAGGGCACTGTCCCAAGCTTCAAGGGTTTTGCACAGTTGTTTTCCGAGATACTTCTAGGGACCTGTAAATTTTCAGTTCTTCCAAGGAGGTATGAGCTAAGAAGAGGTGTGTTTAGTACTCTCCTGACCTATGTTGTGGTCTATGAGTAACCACAGGTACTCTTTTCTCTGACAAGGGTCCCCATTCCACTGTGACAAGCTCCAGTGTGCTAGTGCTCTTCCTGGCCCTGGGACTGATACCCAAGACTGTGACCTGGATCTGTGTATGGGCAAAGCAACAGAGTCCTGCCTCAGTGCTAGCAAAGAGACCCCTGTAGTCTCCTTCTGACTCTTAACATCTATGGGCTGAGAACTCTGCAAGAAGGTTCTACCCCTGCTGTTCCAAAGGCTCCCAAGGCCTGCTCCTGTTTTGCTGGGGCTGGGTCTGTGCTGGTGCACCTGCACTGTACTGTGCTCTACTCTCACCCAGGTGTGACAGACCTTTCCTGCTGATTTTCTAAATTTCTTTAGCTGGAAAATTATTTCACCCCATCTAGTAGGATTTTATTTTGTTTTGTTTTGATCTGGTCCTGTGATTTGATTGACTTAAGGAACTCTAAAAGAGGAAATTATAGGAAACTTATAGCCTGAGAGAATTGCCTTGGCAGGCACTGAGAGGTTAAGTGATTTGCCTAGTGTCACATAAATGATGTGTGTCACAGGTAGAAATTAAATTTGGGTCTTCCTGACCAGGAGGCCAGTGTTCTATTCACTATGCCATGCTGCCTCTCATGTTAGATAATATTTATTATTTATTTCCTGATTGATTTGATGCTAAGATGAAAAGCAATTGTTTGTGATATCCAAGAATATGTATTTGCCTCTGTGGAGAGCCTATTTCTTGATGGCAAAGTCACATGGCCCCAATTCACTGAAATATAGTGAGATCAGACAGGAAGTGAGGTTCACCAGTGGGTGGGGGCCTTAAAGTTGAGTTCTCATTGGGTAAATCCTCCCAACTCACATACCTATAGACGGGTCACTAGAGAAGAGGGAGAAAAGTGCAATGATTATGAAGACTTTATGGAGTGTAGCACCTATTCAGCAAAGGCTAGATGATCACTTGTAGGGTTAGTTGAAAAGGGTTTTTTTTTCAGGGATAGGTTGAACTAGATGACCTCTGAAGTTCCTTCCAACTGAGACCCAGTGATTGATTCTATGAGATAACATTTCTGTCCTCCCAGAGCTCACAAATCTAATAAGGGAGATACGCCATATACACAAATAACTATAAATTGGACCAAATGTGATAATTGTCCAAAGCAAGGAACAAATCAAGTGCCATGAAAGATCAGAGTGCTAAATCTGTCCCCAGTTCTTAGTACAATATTTACTATGTAGTCAGCACTTAATAAATTCTTATTGACTGAAGGACAGACAATTTCTGCCTTAGCCCCTTGGGCTCTTCTTATCTCTTTGACTTTATGTGGAGGGGCTGGTGACCCAAAACATGGAACTGGCGGCTCCTCAGATAGGGCAAAAAAATAATCCTCCATGACATGTAAAATGTGGGGGCTGGAAGAGATGGACTTTAAGGTCTCTTTCAGCTCTGAATGTACAATCCCGGAATGGTAAGCTGCTGCTGTTTTGCAGAGCCCCCAGGGGCTGAGCTTCAGTTTAAAAGAAGGATTCATATAGTAACCATCTGGCTTTCCTGGAAGGGAAACTTGAGCTGCCAAATTTCATTTAAAGGCTGTTATCTGTACTCATACACCAAGGGCCTCAGGGACCCTTTTGAAATTAATCAAATGAGTGAGTGAAATTAACAAACAGGGATCCTTGAGAACACATAGCCTTGGGAAGTATATGTTTCTCACAGTGGGTCATTCATTCATTTGATGATATATGTATATGTATATATATATGTATATATACAAGGTGATGTAAATAATAATATTTTATACTTGTGTTGGTGCTTTCCCTCTGAGATAGTATATTTCATAGTTTAATATGTTTATTATAGTTGATGTTTTTCCATGGATATATTGATATATATATATATATATATATTCACCGATACATTGGCTATAATTAGCAGAATTTTTCAATGCAACATAGGTTCTCATTCTCAATGACACCTTAGCTCGTTTTAGTCTCAGAATAACCATGCTAAGGTAGGCAAGGCAGGTATCATTAACCCTGTTTTACAAGTGAGAAAACCGAGGCTCAGAGGAGAAGCATTTCCAAAAGAGGAACTGTCTTGGGCATTGTTGGAATAAATGTTTAGTTTGCAAAGGTAAAACATTGAAGAGATAGCATTAATTTTTCTGTTTAAATTCTGGTCCATTAATGAAGCCACTTCCATCCTTTTATAAATCTTACCTCATATACAAGTGTATGTGCATGCATTATGATTACCCAGACCTAAACAAGAATAAAATCCCTCTTTTCAGGGAGACTAAGATTGAAGGTAAAATTTCAATCCTGAAAATCTTCAGGCGGGCCTTGATTTGATCCATTAGTCAATTCCTTTCAATTAACCAAATACTGTGCCAAGGATTGTGCTATCAATCAATAAACAAACATTTATTAAGGCATTACTCTGTGCTAGACACTATACTGGGTGAGACAAAAGTGAAATCATCTCTGCCTGCCCACGAGGAATTTCCATTACGTTGGGGAAG
This sequence comes from Trichosurus vulpecula, assembly GCF_011100635.1. Taxonomy (NCBI): domain Eukaryota; kingdom Metazoa; phylum Chordata; class Mammalia; order Diprotodontia; family Phalangeridae; genus Trichosurus; species Trichosurus vulpecula. The sequence continues at coordinate 208,384,266 of NC_050575.1, read as the reverse complement.
ACATCGTGTGCCTAAGTACATACATATGTAGCATACTGCTGCTAAGGAGACCAGAGACTTAAGACTTAATTATTCTAGAGTTTATCAGATAATGATTTCTCTGAATTTGGATTACTGGGACTGGGTTTTTGTGGGCTTCTGGGAAAGAAAAGCCAGAAGAGAGTTTGGGTCTCATCTTGAAGCCAAAGAGAGTGGAGAGGGTCAAGCCACATACCCACTATGCACACACAGTCTGAAATCAAATTGGATGTCCTATATGCGTATATATTTATATATATTGTGTGCATACATGTACATATACATATACATGTTCATGTACATATCCATATACATGTTCATGTACATATCCATATATGTATATATGTGCATGTGTATGTGTGTATGCATACACATACAGGGACCATGGAGGCTGCCTAGTTAAATACCCTCATCTTAGAGATAAAGAAAGTAAGATCCAGAGAGGTTAAGTGACTAGACAGATAGCTCGATTGATTTCAGAGTTATCTGCATAAAACAGCCATTGAACCTAGGAGAGTTGAAGAGTTCACCAAGTGAGGGAGTATGAAGGGAGAGGAGAAGAGGGTTCAGGAAAGAGCTTTGGGGAGCACACCCAAAGTTAGTAAGCATGACATGGGAGGTGAATCAATAGAGGGAGACTGAGGAATGGTAAGACAGGTAGGTGGAACTCCACTGACAAAGGTATGCTATTAGAATGTTCTCTATCTAGTATTATCTCCTGTTCTCCCAAATTAGATGCCTGCACCATCATATGTAATGTGGAAGATCCTGGTAGTTACCTCTCTGTGGTATCCCCACTAAATATCCTTCAATCCCCTTATGTGCCCAAAGCTCCTTCCCCTGTCATTCTAAGTCCACTTTCTCCTAGGAACTCTTCCTGAACAAACATAACCAAAGTGGAAAGCAGACTGTATTTGGAACCAAAATAAAACAAAACAACAAGCCCAGTCCAAATCCTGGGCTTACCACTTGCAAGGTGCTTTCATTAGGTATATAGGATTTAAAGGTGGAAAGGACTTTTAAAACCATCTAATTCAAACCCTGCAATTTACAGTTGGGAAAACTGAGGACCAAGGATGTTACATGATTGTCAAAGGTCCACAGGTAGTAAATAGAAGGGCTAGAATCTTAGCTGAGGTCATAGAATCATGAAGTTTAGACAGCTTGAAGAGGCTGCTTACACCGAAAATTTAACAATCTGCTCTCATGAGCCTGTTCAAGCTGGCTTCAGCACAGCTCTGGTTTGGTGAATGAGTAATGGGGTGAACTGGGACACCCTATGCATAACTTTTGACTGAGATTAGAGTGGGCTCAGACTCTTGGAAGGCAGTTCTTGTTTGAGAAATCACCAGAAGTCCCATGGTGGTCAGGAGAACAATTTGAGGTTGTTAAGAGTCAGGTCTAGGCAGACCAATCTACTAATTTTTTTATTCAGGAGAACTTATACTAGATAGTGGTTTGCTTGTCCCTCCTCCCTCCCTTCCCCATCCCCCTGCTAAGTAGAGTGTATATTAAGTCCAAAGCTTACCTCTGAAGTTTGTTTACATTTCTGTTCAATTAGTATTAAAAGCCAGTATAGAATGAAAGTGGCCTTGGCAACAGCAATTTTTGACTTTCATATAGTCCATTATTGGGAATGGGATTCAAGAGAGAAGGACAATGGCTGGCATCTCTCTCTCTCTCTCTCTCTCTCTCTCTCTCGATCTCTCATACACACACACACACACACACACACACACACAAAGAGAAGGACGCAGAGGACTAGATTCTGTTTTATGCTGCTAAGATTTTTCCTGAGGACTCTGGGGCTAAATGAAAGATTACGCTATTGATTTTTATTTTATAAATTCTTGGTGGGTAAAAGCATGAGTCCAATTTCTCCTTAAGAAAAAGGTGATTTGAGCAATAGTTTTCTTTGGTAGGGGACTGGGCAAGCCACAGGGGTGGGGCATGTGGCCTTTCCCATTGTTCTACTCTGCCCAGGCTCAGAAAGAAACCCTCCTTTGGTGGGGGGTAGAGAGGAAGACCCAAGGGTAGAGACTAGACAGAAAGTCACACTACTGGAAGAGAAGTGGTAGGAAAAGATTGGCAATACCTGCTTTCCAAAGGTAGGGGTCAGAGGGAGGGACTCCTAATCTGTTCTCTCCTTTACATGGGTACATGTGTATGAGTATATATACACATATATACACATACATATACATACATATACAAACATGCTAATTTTGGGAGGGGACACTAACCAACATATCAAATAAGTCTAACATGTGCCATGTGTCAAATCCATAGTCCTCTACTTATTCAAAGAAGGAAGGAAAGTACATTTTCTCTTCTATTCCTTGGGGCCAAGCTTCTTGATCATTATAATTGCATAGGTTCAGTTCCTTCTTTCTTCTTTTCTTCTTTCCTTTCTTTTGTCTCTTTCAACACTGAGACTCTGTTTTCTGTTTCACAGCTCGTAATAGGCTATGTGACCTCCAGCTCTACTTCAGAGACTGTGCTAAGTGTTAGGATAGCAATGGGACCCAGGAGTTCTGCTTTCTCCTGGTCTCTCTCCCCACCTGCTGCCCAGCTCCCTCATGTAGCAATCTGGGCTTCAGGAAGTAGCCAGGATGAGCTAACGCATGCATTAGGAGATAAAAGCAGTCTCAATGGACTCTTCACTTAGGACCATTTGATGGTAATAAAGCAAATTAAAACCCCTTCAAAGGTCAATTGAAACATCTTTGCTTCCAATTCCCTTCTCAAATTGATTTTATTTTTGCTCTTGGGGTCAGATTGGAGGCCCTGTTAAGTGGTAAAACCACAGAGAGAAATGACAAATGGGGCAAACTCACCATGGAGCACCAAAGTCTGGAATCCAGCTATGTGTGGGCATACAGAGAAGAGAGAGAAGATGGAAATCACTGTAGTGGTCCATATTGTGGCATTTGGCCACCTCCTTATGGAAACTCCCCTCCTTTAGTTTCCATGGTGCTACCCTCTCCTGGTTGTCTTTTGACTTCCCTGACTGTGTCTTGCTGGTCCTTCTTCTTCCTGTTCACAGCTGGGGCACCCTCCCCCATCCCCCAGCCCTTTCAAGGTTCCAGTCCCCAGCGTGCTGCTTTTGCCCAAGTATCCTCTTTCTGAGGGTTCTACTCTAAGGGTTTCAGCTATCATCTAGGTGGTAGAGTGGATAGCATGTGGAACTTGGAGTCTGGAGATCTGAGTTCAAATCCTGCCTCAGACACTTACTAGCTGTGTGATCTTGGGTGAGCCAGTTAGCCTCTGCCTGCCTCAGTTTACTCATCTGTAAAATGAGGATAATAGTAGCACCAATCTCCCAAGGTTGTTATGAGGATTAAATGCTATGTGCTTTGCAAACCTTAAAATGTTATATAAGTGCTATTATTATTAGTTATTATTACAATTAATGACTACAAGATCTTCAGTTTTGACCTCTCGTTGAGCCCTAGTCTTGGCTTTATTGCTACCTTCAAGATAACTCCACTTGGGTGTTAGCTGATCACTGTGTTCATCTAGTATAGGCACTCTATACAATGGATAGGACAATGGTACAATAGAAAGAATGATGACTCTGGGATCAGAGGATCTGGTTTCAAATCTTACCTTTGACTTTTACTACCTGTATGACCTTGGGCAAGTCACTTAACCTCTATCTACCTCAGTTTTGCAGTCTATAAAAAGGGGATCATAATAGCACCCACATCTCAGAGAATGTAGACAAAGTACTTTGCAAACCTTAAGGCATGATAAAAAGGCAAGCTATTTTTTTTTGAAGACTCTTTTGGATATATGGGATCTCCATTCTTGTGACAACCTCTCTTTATAGGTTGTCTTCACATGAAGCACTCTAAGCCTTTTTTTTAATGTCATGGACCCCCTTGGCTGTCTGCAAAAACATGTGGATCCCATCTCAGAATAATATTTTTAAATGAACAATTACAAAGCAAACTAATTATATGGAAATATGGTTATCAAAAAGCTACAGGAAAGGTCATAGACTCCCTGAGTTAAGAACTCTTGACCAAGGCTGATTCAGCGGCCTCCTAACAGACTGATCTTGGAACCTATAGTTTCTGGCTCCTCAGATCCATCCTTCATGACACTGACATATTAATCTTCTTGAAATCCTTATTTCATCTTGTCACTTCCACGCTCAAGAGCCTACAAGTATAAATCATCCTAGATACAAACTCTTTAGCCTGTCATTCAAGGCCTTCCATAATCTAACCATGCCTTATTTCTCCAAGTTGATATCCAATTATATGGATATTCTAACATTCTCCTCATGCCACATTATTATGTGGACATGATGATGGGCTCCTGAAGGTTGTGACAATGGTCTAGCAGTTCCTAACCAGCTGTTTAGAGTATGAGCCAGGCGATGGTCTGCATGCCTGTTATCTGAGAACCATCCTAGCTAAGTTCAGAGAAGTTATTGCTGGAAAGTCAGATGCCAGATCAGCTAGTTTTATGTTCCCAGCTCAGGAAAACCTGAGAACCTCAGTATCTATTTGATGTTCCCCCAAGGTGTTCCCTCAGTTCCTCTGCAAGTACTCAGGAAAACTAGACATCAACTATAGGACAGATTTTATTTAGCCCAACGAGAATCATAGAAGGGGGCTCAAATCTGAGTATTAGGAAGACTGCTACCTGTGGTAGATTCCACCTTCCCTCAGAATCTATACTGTGTACATGACTCACAGAACGAGTCAAAGTTGCTCTTTAGTGTATATAAATCCCTGTAGTAACTATTTCTCTAGTGCCAGCAAGGGCAAGGAATTGCTGCTCCCCATCATGCCTCTGTCACCACTTCAGCATTTCTATCTGGCTCCAATACTTAGTATTCTTAATAGGGACTATATGGGTGCTCAGGTCCCTCTCCAGAAATGTGTGTACCTTGGCACCTCTGTCCCTTCTTATTACCATCTAAATATTCCCTCTGGAAGCATATCGCTTCTTGCCCATATCCTGCAGGAGTTTCAAATGAATGATGAGTGAGGGATTTACCTTCATGTCCTCCACATTGATAACACCATGGATCTTTTGAAATGTTAAAAAAAAAAGGTAGGCATGATGGTCCACATCTATATTCCCAACGGTTGGGAAGACTAAGGCTGGCAGATCTCGACCTCAGGAGTTCTGAGTAGCAGTGGCCTAGGCTTATTGGGTGTCTACAGTAAATTTAGCATGGGCAGGTAGATGCCTGGGTGGGGAAGGGGCAAACCAGCCCAGGGAATAAATGGAACAAGTCAAAGATCTCGTGTTAATCAGAGCTGGGCAAGACTATGAGTAGTCCCAGGACTTCTAACCTGGACAAGATTGGAAGAGCCAATCTTTAAAATAAGCTTAAGTTAAATGAAATGAAATGAAAAGAAATGCCATATCATGAACTTTGTTTCTATTAAGCTTGTCTCCTTACTGTCTCCCACATTGGCTACTACCACAATCTGCAAGACAGGGCAGCTGATCTGTGGGGAAGGAAGGCAGTAACTAACTACCATTAACCCTGACAAGGACATCAGGCTCTTTTCCCTTAGGAAGTTACCTATAGCTAGCCCATAAAAGCAAAGATAGCCCTGACTTCTGGGCCAATGTTTCTAAACTGTACCTAATAATGTAAAGCCAACTATGCTATCTAATCCAATCCAGGAAGCATTTATTTAGTACTTGTTGTATGCAAGGCACTGTGCTAGGTGCTGGCAATACAAAGACAAAATGGAAAATAGTTCTTTTCTAGGAGGAGCTTAAATTCTGTAGGAGGATATAAAATGTAAACAAATAAGCACATACACAATCATTTGAGAAGAGAGAAGTCACCCACAGCTATAGTGATCCAGAAAGGCTTCCCTAGGAGGTAGGTCATGTGCTGAGTCCTAGACGAAACTGCAGATTTTAAGAGATAAAGGTGAGGTTGGAGTGAGTGTATTTCAGCCATGAAATGTACAAAGTCATAGAGGCAGGAAATAGAACTCTGCATTGGGAGAACATCAGATAAAGCAGGTTGGCTGGAACATAGAGTAAATGAATAGAAATCATATCTAATAAGCTCACAAAAGGAAGATGAAGCTAGAATCGTTAAGGGCTTTAAATGCCAACCTGGGAAATTTGCATTTTACTTAGAGGTGGTAAGGAATTACTTAATCTATTTGAGCAAGGGAGCTCCATGATCGGACTTCTACTTCAGGAAGATTATTTAGGAACTCTGTGAAGAATGGATTGAAAAGGGAGAGGTTGGAGCAGGGACACCAGAAAGGATTCCATTGCGATAATTTATGTGGAAGTGATGAGGACCTAAATGAGGATGAGAGTTGTGTCTTCTCTCCATGTAAGTGGAGAGAAAGGGTGGAGGGGAGAATGGAAGATATGCTGTGTAGAAAGGAGAGGGTAGTAAGAGAGAGGGAAGGAAGGCAGTAGTTGGGAAGTTGTGAATCTAGGTTAATGGAGGGATGGTAGTGATGACTTTAAGAGATACAGAGAAATGTGAAGAGTGGTAGGTTTAGTGGAGAAGATAATGAGTTCCATTTTGAATATGTTGAGTCCAAGATGGCTATGGGACATCCAATTGGAGATGCCCAACAGTCAGTTGGATTGGAGCCTGAGGAGTACGAGACATGAAAGAGGAAATTGGAGGAAAGAGACGGTCAACTGTGTCAAATGTTGCATAGAGATAAAGGAGGATGGGTACTGAGAAAAGCACATTGGATTTAGTAATAAAGAGTTCATTTTTAACCTTGGAGATAGCAATTTCATTTGAGTCAAGTCAGAAGTCAGAATGCAGTGGGAGAAGTGGAAATGGAAACGAATGTAGATGCATTTTTCTAGGAGGTTGGCTGTGAAATGTAGATGAGGTATAGAATAATAGACTGAAGGGATGAGAGGATCAAGTGAAGATTTGCTTTTAAGGTTGGAAAAATAACTTATCTTGTTCATATTTAGTGGGGAAGGAGATAATAGGATGGGAGAGACTGAGGATGAGAGAGAGGCAGAGACAAAGAGACTGAGAGAAAAAGATATGCATAAAAGAGACAAGAGACGATGGGATCAAGGGCACAAATAGTAGGGTTGGCCTTGGTGAAGAGAATGGTCTCCTTTTCTTCAGGATTGGTAACAAAGGCTAGGGTTGATATTCAAGGGGTTTGAGGAATCAATGACGGAGAAGAGGAACTTCTCAGTGAATGGTGTCAATTTTCTTGGCAAAGAAGGAAGCAAGGTCCTGCCCTGTCACTACGAGAAGTGTGATGGTTCATTTTTGACTGAACATTTGATATCATTGATATCAAACTCTCTCTACCAATGCAGATCAGCAACTGCTCTGGAACTTTTAGTCTTTGAAAGTTGTATGGGGACACTGAAAGGTTAAGTGACTTGCTCAGAGTCACGGGGCCAGAATGTAGCAAAGAGCGGCCTTGAACCCAGGTCATCTTGATTCCAAGGTCTTCTTTCTATTGACTATACTTTGCACTGCATTAATTGACTCAGTTTGGTCCTTTGAGGTTTTCTTAAATCCTAATCCTTCAGAACCATAGCAAGATCTTCACAAATTTTCTGGTCCTCTCTGCTTTTATTTACTGCTTGTAGATAGCCCCTAACTAGGAGGCAGCAGTTGTTCCCTTTCTTATCCCATGACTCAAGTGTCCTGACTCATTACCGTTATAATTTCTACCTCCTGCTTTTCTTCTACAGAGAATTCTCCTGTGAGGGAAAGTCCTCCATTATGACCTAGCCCCATAGCTAAACATTGTGGCCAGGATGTTGTCTTCTGTGTATTTATGTTAAATCACTATGTTTATGCATCGAGGAGAGGATTGGACTAGACCTCTAAATGGCTCTTCCATCTCTAAGATTCTCTGATTTATATATAGGGATGACTAGAGTAATTATTACAATGCAGTTGGTACTAGTTGAAAGAGGATGTGTCTTGGTGCCTAGCAAAACATATGCATGGTTTTAGGACAAAAGAAAACCTAAGAATCATGTTGGAAGATCAAGGACAGTTAGAGAGAGAAGTGAATTGGTTCTATAGGAAATGGGGGCCAGGATGGGCTGGCTGGTCACAGAGTTAACAAATTTGCTAATGACACAGGCTGGGAGGGACAACTAACACAATGAATGAGGAGACAGGCTCCAGAAGGATCTTGATGGCATAGAGGATTGGGCTGAATTTAAGCAGATGAAATTCAATAGGACTAAATGTAAAGACTAGAACTTGGGGAAAAAAAATCAGCTTCACAGGAACAACATGGAAGAAGCACAGTTAGACAACACTTTATCTGAAAAAGATCTGGGGCTTTCAGTGGATTGCAAGCTGAATGTTAGCCATTAGTGATGTGGCCAGAAAGCTAACATGATACCTTGAGAAAGGTATGGCTTCCAGGAATAAAGGAGTGACAATCCCTTAGTAGTCTGCCCTGGTCAGAACACATCTGAAGTGTTAGTTCTGGACACCATATTTTAAGAAAGATATTGATAAGCTGGAGGGTGTTCATAGGAGAGTGGCCAGGATGATGTAGGATAGGGGTGGGGAACCTGCCATATGTGACCCTCCTAGATCCTCAAGTGTAACTTTTTTTTTAAAAAAAATTAAATTAAGATCTTTTATTTTTAGTTTACAACACTCAGTTCTGCATGATTTTGAGTTCCAAATTTTCTTCCTCCCCCTCCCAAGTGCAGATCTTTGACTGAATCCAAACTTCACATAATAAATCCCTTTAATAAATTTAATAAATTTATTAATTAATTATTAATTATTAATTAAATTAATAAATTTAATAAATTCTAAAAGAATTTGTTCCGTAAACTTTGGTCTCAGTCAAAAGGCTGTACCCAAGGACCTAGAAGGCCACATGTGGCTTCAAGTCCGCAGGTTCCTCAACCCTTGTGTAGGCTCTTGGGTTCATGTCATATGAGAATTGGCTGTGGAAGCTGGGAATATTTAGCCAGGAGAGAAGAGTCAAAAGACTGGTCTCTTCAAGTAAGTGAAAGACTGCCATGTGAAACAGGCATTAGAATTTTTCTGCTTGGTCTTAAAGGCTATCCACATCCAGAGAAAGAATTATGGAGTCTGAATGCAGATTGAAGTAAACTATTTGCTCTCTCTTTTTTGGGGGCGGGGGGCTTGTTGCTTCTTTCTCATGGTTCATTCCATTGGTTATGGCTCTTCTTTACAACTTGACTATTGTGAAGATGGGTTTGGTGTGAAGATATGTGTAGAGCCTATATGGGATTGCATGCCATCTTGCGGGGGTAGAGGGGAGGAGGAGAGGGAGAAAATTTGGAACTCAAAAACTGGTGGAACTGAGTGTTGTAAACTAAAAATAAAAAAATAATTTTTTTAAAAAGCCAGAATGAAGAAAAATGGACAGAAGTTTCTTTTTTTCTTTTTTTTCTTTTAAATTTACACACTTATCCTGTTTAATCCACAAGCTTTATACAGGGTGTCCCTCAAGTCTGGACACATAGAGAAATTTCATTAACATCTCATTACCCATTTCACCAAAGACTCTGTGTTGTTCAGTGACTTCTTTTTCTAGGGTATGTTAAAGGAGAAGGTGAATGAAAATGAAAATCACAGATGCAACACACTTGGTTGAACGCATAAAGAGTGAATGTGCTAAAATTGATGGCAATGTGGTTATTGCATTGAGTTCACGTGAATCTTGCAAAGTGCACCAACCTTTGCATCACAAATGATGGAAATCATATTGACGATGTTATTTATTAATATTCCAATTAAATAAAATGTTGAAAATTTCATTCATTTCATTTCTTGAAAATATGCATTTTTGCCTATGTGTCCAGACTTTAGGAACACCCTGTAGAGCTTTATTAAAAAACCAAAAAACAAAATAAAATAAAACATGACAATATCCAAAACTGAGACTCTTCTACTTTTCAAAAGCAAGTGCTCTTTATTTCTTTTAAATCTTTGTAAATTCTTGTAAAAATTTAATTTTTTTCAAATAACAAAATAACACTCTCCACCATTAAAAACCAAACCAAACAAAAATCCTCATAATATGTAGTCAAGCAGAACAAATTTTCCCATTGACCATGTCCAAAAAATATTTGTCTCTCAATCTGCACCTTGAATGCAAGAGGTCAGTGTGTTTCATCATCAGGTCCCTGGAACTATGATTGGCCATTGCACTGGTCAGAGTTCTTAAGTCTTTCAAAGTTCTTTGTTTTTACAATGTTGATGTTAGTGTATAAATTATTCTCCTGGTTCTGCTCATGTCATTCAGCATCAGTTCATACAAAGTCTTCTCTTCTCTGACTCCCTAGTGCCTGGCACATAGTAGGTATTTAATAGATAGAATTGAATTAAACTTGCTGAGTGATCATGACCAGGTCACTTCCCCTCTCTGGGCCTTAGTTTTCTCATTTCTAAGGTATGTTAGCTCTAACTTTCTATAACTGCATATATATGGCTCATAGATCAAATCCCAAATGTCAGGGAAAGAAGATCTCTCTGGATTTGTATTTATTAAGGAGACTAGATTAATGGAATTAATGGCAGAATTTCAGATGAGTTCAATCCATTCTCAAGAATGTGTCACTGTGAATCCAGCCAAGTTTCTTCTTATCTCCCTTATAACACATATTATAGTATGTATCTAGAAGTGAGAGACGTCTCAGTGACCATTTACTCAAAGTCCCTCATGTTAAAGGGGAGGAAAGAAGTTTGTTTTGAGTTCTAGTGTCCAGGATTCCTACTGTCATACTCATGAGCCTACAAATGAAACACCATGCTTCCTGCTCACTGTGAGACCAGAAGTAATCTTTCTGGTAACTTATGCAGTGGTATCAGGTTGAATGGAAACCCCTTATCCATTACCATTGAGTATACTCACTATAAGTAATCACCTCTTCTTCTCTCCAGTGAATAAGCACCTAGCACAAGGCCTGGCACACAGTAGGCACTTAATTGTTGTCATTCAGTTGTTTCAGTCATGTCCTACTCTGTGGCCCCATTTGGGGCTTTCTTGGCAAAGATACTAGAGTGGTTTGCCATTTCCTTCTCCAGCTCATTTCACAGATGAGGAAACTGAGGCAAACAAGGTTAAGCGACTTGTCCAGGATCATACAGCTAGTGTCTGAAGCTATATTTGAACTCAGGAACATGAGTCTTCTTGATCAGGCCCTACACTTTAGCCTCTGTACCACTGAGCTTCACCCACCCCCACATATGTTATTTAATAAATCTTTGTTGATAGGTTGATTGATTGACTGACTAGTTTCCCTTTTGCAAAGTGGCTAATTTCAGAATCTAACCAAACATGCACCTGGTTCACAGATGAGAGGCATTCTGTGCCCATTGTCCTGAGGCCAGAAGAGAGAGGCCTGGGAGTAATAGCCTTAAATGACTCCTAAGTGCCCTGAAATGTCTGTGCACAGAACCATTAGCAGCAGCATCTGTGAATGCTGGAGTAGAATACACACAGAACACACAAGAGGTGTATCTATGGGTTTATCTCCAGGCCTCATGTCATTAAAAGGGAACACATCTACTCCATGGGCAGGCTTTATGGGTTGCATGGGGAATGGGCCCCGGAAGGTTTTAAGAAAGCATCAGAATTAGGAAACTCAGAGCCATCTACAAGCCTCGGATTCAAGGCAATGAAAATATAAACATCTCTCCCTCCCTAGGGGTGGCAAAGGAAGGGTTTTCTTTCTTCTTCCTAGCTCTTGATCTACAGAATGAGAATAGGAAAGCAGGGCTACCCATTCTGTCCTCACACTATCCCCCTAAGCCCTGTATGATGGGCTACACTTATACAGGATAAAGAATAGTCAGATCGTGGTGCTAGGAAAGTATAGATATATCAGTTGGCTTAGCTCTTGGCCAATCTGGCAGCGGTAGCCTGATACTTGAACCAGAGTTTTTGCCTGAATCATAGAATTTAGAGCTGGGAGAGACTCTGGAGATAATATAGTCCAATTCTCTAATTTTATAGATGAGAAAACTGAGTCTCAGAGAAAAAAAAATGATTTTTTCAAGTCACATAGGTAATAAGTAGCAGAGACCTGAGTCCAGATTCTTTGGCTCTAAATCCAACATTAATTTTCCTTCCTGCCTTGGACCAGCTGTAAGGACTTGTTTTGGCCTGCTGTGGTCTCCTGCCTCGGCCCTACCCATGCAGTCTGGTGACTGTCCAATATGAGATCATTCATTAATTCATTTGTTGTCATTCAACAAACATCTGTTAAATCCACATTATATGAACTGTATTAGGGCTAAGAGGGATATAAAGATGTCCCTGCCATCAAAAAGTTGACAGTCTGGCAGGAGAGGTATAATAAGCAAAAAAAGAAAAAGAAAAAAAATCTCTAACAATAAATGAATAATACAGTCACAAAGATGGTATTGAGAAAGTTCTGTAGAAGGATAACTCACATCATAGTGGAGGCGAGAAGGAAATGCTTCATGGAGAAGGTGGCATTTGGTTTTGGCATTTCCCATATGGCAAATGGGTAGGACTTTAATAGGAAGAGATGTGGTGGGAGGACTTTCTAGACGTAGGTAATGGCATGAGGAAAGGCATGGAGGAAAGCATATGTTCAGTGAGTAATGGTTAGTACTGTTTGGCTGGAGCATGGAACATGTGGAAGGGAGAAGTTTAAGGTAATAATAACAATGAGGAGGAGGAGGAGGATAGTAGTCATAGACTGCTTTAAGATTTGCACAGCACTTTATATATGTTAACTCAGTTTGGACCAGGTTAAGGACCATATGCTAGGTTGAGTGTGAATTTTACTAAGTAGGTAATAGGAGGTCACTGATAATTTTTGAGCAGGTGAGTGACAAGACTGAACAACTTGAAAACCTTAAAGTGTTTTATAAATGTTAGCTATGATGATGATGATGATGGTGATGATGATGCTGAAGATGAATCTGGGGTTTCATGCAGGAGGATTTATAGCAGAGAGTCAGCAAGCTCAGTTAGGAAGTTATTATAATAGTTCACCCAAAAGGTAATAAGAGCTCCAAACCAGGTAAAGAAAGTAGCATTAAGAGGCCTGGAATTTAACAATATAACAAAGGACCAAACAAATTTTTACATCAAATGACACACTTGGTCCTTCTACTAGTAGGAATGGAGAGTATCTGGATTTGAAAGGAATGTCTAAGGAAGAATTTGGTAATGATGTTTTTTTTGGCTAATTGAATATGGGAGGTAATGGGAAGAATGGAATCAAAAATAACTTTGAAGCTCCCAAACTGGGTAAGTGGAGCAATGATGGTATCATTAGCAGAAATAGAAAAATCAAGAGGAGAAGCTGATCTGGAAGAGAGAGAAATATGGTGAGTGTGGTTTGGGGTATTTAATTTGAGGTATCTAGAAAAAGTTTGAAAATCTGAATAGTTCAATAGTAGTAGCATCTGGTCCTGCCCCTTGCTCTCTGCCTTTGCTAATTCTCAGACTCCTTGAATCAGAATAAGGTTTGATCTCATGACTATCTCCTGCTATACCTTTTGCTTTCCGTTTTTTTGGCTGTTGTTGTTCAGTCATCTCCAACTCTTTGTGACCCCATTTGGGATTTTCTTGGCAAAGATACTAGAGTGGTTTGCTATTTCCTTCTCTAGCTCATTTTACAGAGAAGGAAACTGAGGCAAACAGGGTTAAGTGACTTGCCCAGGATCACATAGCAAGTAAGTGTCTGAAGCCAGATTTGAATGCAGGAAGATGAGTCTTCCTGACTCTAGACCCAGCTCTCTATCCACTGTGCCATTTAGCTGCCCCTAAGTAAGCCACTAGGGGAGCATGATAATATCAGATTATGATATTTTTTATTCTAACCCTTACCAGGACTCCTAGGAATGTATGCCATGATTTTCATGGATAATGAAGTGAAAGGAGCAACGTGGAGTGATGGAAAGGGTTGGATTGGGATTTATGAACACAAGGATTGTAGTCCCAGCTTCTCTCATAAATTCTCTGGGCCTCAGTTTCCACATTTGTAAAAGAGTTTGGATTAAATTGTCTCTAAGGTCCCTCTTAGCTCTAGGAAATTGATTTTATTCTATTAAAACCATCATGACTGTGAGAAAAAATTCACGAAGCATATGTCCTTCTGTTGGTGGGTCAGTGTCTTTGCATATAAGGAACAGAGAATACATTAATATACAGACACTAGACAGAATGTTGGACTCCTTTCATGAAACCTCACCCTAACATGGAGGTGACTCTGGGTTCTTGAAAGCTATGCTCATGAAGCATAAACCTTTTGGGTCTGCCAAACTGGAGAGACATTCAGTGCAGGTCCCAGTGACAGTCTGTGTATATCATCCAAGGAAGAGTGGAATCCAATTGAGGAAGTCTTCCCACCAGAAAGCTGACTACCCAGTACTGATTTCTTGGTAAGACAATCAGAGAGACCATCTACTAAAGCTCATAGATGTCATCAAGGTTTTATTTTGTTTTGTTTTTTAGAAAAGTCATATTGAGAGAAAGAGGAAAACCAAAGAAAGTATAGAATTTGCTCAGGGTTATTTTGAAATAGGCCGGGTGCCACAATGGGAAGTGAATAGCAACAACAATAACTCATTTATATAGTACTTTCAGGTTGGCAAAACACTTTAAAAATATTCTATCATTTGACTTTCAAAATAACCCTGGGAGGTAGGTCCTATCATTACTTCCATTTTGCAGATGAGGAAGCTGAGGCTGATAGGTTAAGTGACTTGCTCTGAACCACAGAACCAGTAAGTATCTGAGGCAAGATTTGAACTCAGCTCTGTTCTGACTCGATTCAATTCAACAAACATTTGTTAAGCACCTGTTAAGGCACTGTGTTAAGCCCTGGGGATATAAAAAAAGGCAAAAGATTTTCTTCCTTCAAGGAGCTTACAATCTAATGGACTCTAAGTCCAATGCTCTATTCATGACTACACCACCCAGCTGCCTTAAATGGATCTAGAATCTGAGGACTTGAGTTCAAATTCCATTTCTTCTACATACTCTCTGTATGACTTTAAGTAAGTCACATGACCTCCCATGGAACTCAGTTTCCCCGTCTATAAAGTGAAGGTCAGTCTAGATGGCTTCTGAGATACTTTCTAGCTCTAAATTTCTGATCTCTAATCCTGTAGTGGATGGACCAATGACCATGGGTGATGTAGAGAATTTATAGGATAAGAATTTATAGAATCATAGATTTAGAGCTGGAAAAGAATGTTAGAGGGCATAGAACCCAGCCCCCTCATTGTACAAATGGGGAAACTTTGCTTCTGTTTTCTCAACGAAGGAAAATGATTCCAAGACATAGAAGATTAGAACAAGATTAGTTAATAGGGAAATGAGGCTTAAGGCAAGCTAGGAACCGATGGTCCCACCAGATTTTCCCCTGGTGAGACTATATCTACAGCCCTGTTTTCAGTTCTGGGCCCCACATCTCAAGGAGAAGAGGAGCAACCTGGATCATATCCAGCGGATGACCAGTAAAGTGAGGGACTTCAACGTTATGCTATATGAATTAGGCAGCTAGTGTCTGGAGTGCTGGGCTTGGAGTCAAGAAGACCTCCCTTTGAATCTCTGCCTCAGATACTTACTAGCTGGGTGACCCTGGACAAATTATTCAGCCTCTCTCATTTTTTATTTGCTCATCTATAAAATGGGGATAATAGTAGTACCTACCTCACAGGGTTGTTGTAATAATAATAATTTTAAAAGACAGCATATGTAAAACACAATGTAAATGTTTATTATTAATAGAGTAGTAACAATGTTACTACTAATATTAGCAGCTAGGTAGCACAGTAGATAGAGTGTCAGGCCTGGAGTCAGGAAGACTCATCTTCTTGAGTTCAAATCTGTCCTCCGACATTTACTGGCTATGTGACCCTGGGCAAGTCACTGAACCCTGTTTGCCTCAGTTTCCTCATCTGTTGAATGAACTGAAGAAGGAAATAGCAAACCACTCCAATATCTTTGCCAAGAAAACCCTAAAGGGGGTTATGAAGTTAGACATGACTGAAAAATAAAAGTAATAATATTATTACTATCATGATATTACTATGAGAATGATTTTAACATCATTTCTAAAATTATTGCTATGTAATATAATTATAATATTAGTAGTCAGTAATAATAATAAAGGAAAAGAATGCTTGCCTTGGGGTAAAAAAAACTAAGGGTGAGATATAAAAGCTGTTTTCAAATATTTGAAGGGCTGTCTTATAGAAAAGAGATTGAATTATTCTGCTTGGCCCCAGATGGCAGAACTAGTAGTGGTAGGTGGAAGTTACAGGGAGGCAGAATTTAGCTTGACTTATAGATAAGCTTTGGCATATCCAGAGCTGTTCAGAAGGGGAAGGGGTTGCTTTGGGAGTTCAGTGAGTTCCCCATCACAGAAACTCCACTTGAAGTGGAGACTAGATGGCCATTTATCAAGAGTGTTGCAAAGGAGAATATTGGCAGGCATGGGTTAGCCTAGATGGCTTCTGAGGTTCTTTCCAATGCCATGATTCCAAGATCCTACAAATACCCAGACTGATGTAATCATGGATGTTTTGAAGTATGGGGGTGCTAGTGTTCTAAACTCCCCCACTCTCACAGCAGGGAGCTCTTAGGTAAGGCTGCAGATGAAACCTAAGCTAATGTATTAGGTGAATTGCTTTTTAGATGTTGTCATCAGTGGTTTTGGGAATTAATTTATTGGGTGCATGTTGTAAGAGCACAGAATTTTCCTGTGGCCCTTTCTTTGGCAATGAGATAGGGGGGTGAGTTTCAAGAATGTGCTCAACTCCCTAATCCTTACCTTTTCAATCAGGTAGAGATTTAATTTGGAAAGTAAGTGGCACTTAGGTGTGAACAGGTTTTGGAGCCAGGTGCAAAGCCTGCCTTTTGAGTCAGAGCTGGAGAGGAGAATAATGAAAACAGTAGTGAGGTCATTAACACTGAGAACCTAGGGCAAAGTGACCCCGGGGCTTTTTTCCCAGAACCCTCTGGAGTCTTGCCTTGGATCCCCTTTAGGCAATTTCATCATCTTCAGCTGGAGAACTCGGCAAGTTTAGTCTGTGAAAGCAAAGACTTGGGGGAAATGGGGTTGGGTGGAAGGGACGAGACATGGGAATTTTCAAGTCTTAAGTTGTGTAGATATTCAGCTGTCAAACCGATTTTCCTAAACATTACATGTCTGACCATATCACACAAACAAACCACCCTATTCGATAAATTCCATTGGCTCTCTACTACCTCCAAGATCAAATATAAAATCTTCTTCTTGGTTCTTAAAGCTTTTATAACTTGCACTTTTCCTACCTTTCCAGTCTTCTTATACTTTACTACTCATTATGTACTCTGTGATCCAGTAACAATGGCCTGCTGTTCCTCAAACAAGGTACACTATCTCCACAATCTTGTTCATTTTCACAGGCTGTCCTCATGCCTAGAATTCTCTTGCTCTTCATCTTCACCTCTTGAATTCCCTGGCTTTCTTCAGGTCTCAGCTAATTTCTAACTTCCTGCAAAAAGCCTTTTCCAGTTTTCCCAAGAAACCAATTCTCCTTAATCTTAATGCTTTCCCTCTGAGACTATTCCCAGTTTGTCCTATATATGTCTCATTTAGGGATATAAAATTTCCCCGAAGTATTGCTTTGGCTGCATCCCATAAATGTTGGGATGTTGTCTCACTGTTGTCATTTTAGTCGATGAAATTATTTATTGTTCCGATGATTTGTTCATTCACCCACTCATTCTTTAGGATTAGATTATTTAGTTTCCAATTAATTTTTAGTCTATGTCTCCATGACCTTTTATCAAATGTAATTTTTACTGCATTATCACCTGAAAAGGATGAATTTAATATTTTTGCTTCTCTACATTTTGTCATAAGGTTTTATGCCCTTGTACATGGTCAATTTTTGTGAAGATGCCATATATAGCTGAGAAAAAGGTATACTTTTTTCTATTTCTATTCAGTATTCTCTAGAAGCCTACCATATCTAGCTTTTCTAAAATTCCATCTATCTTAACTTCTTTCTTGTTTATTTTTTGGTTAGATTTATCTAGTTCTGAGAGGGGAAAGTTGAGGTTATATATATCTTGTTGATACATTATTGTTTACATGTTCTCTCCCTTGTTAAACTGTGAGCAGGAACTATTTTTTTTGTTTGGTTGGCTGTTTTTGTTTTTTGCCATTCCTTGTATCCTCACCATTTTTCACAGTGCTTGGCACACAGTAGGCTCTATATAAAGCTTATTCCTTCTTTTGTTGATTTGTGATTCCATCAGGGTTGGAATTCCCTCTACCAACCTCGGATGGAAACTCTTCAAAAATTTATAATTTTAGAGAATTGCCTGAAGTTCACAGAGGTTAAATAATTTGCCAGTGATCACACTGCTAGTAAATTTCAGAGGCAAAAATAGAATAGGTCTTCTTGAGTCCAAATCTAGCACCCTATTCATGACTATACCGTTTTGCCTATTAGCTGACAGAGAATAAGACATGCTCACACACACTTCTAACATGAAATAGAACATGACCAATGTGTATTCATTTGAAGGAGAAATTCCTGATTTTCACTGAAATGGATGGCGTTTGGGGGTTTTGTTGGTGATAGGTCCTGGTTCTGATTCTTTTGCTCTCCTTTATTTTTCTTCCTTCTTTCAAGCCTCTTACCTCTTACACCAGAGTAGCTTTTTGTTTATTTGTTTGTTTTTTGTAGGGGAGAAGGGAAGGCAATTGGGGTTAAGTGACTTGCCCAAGGTCATACAGCTAGCAAGTGTGTCAAGTGTCTGAGGCTGGATTTGAACTCAGGTCCTCCTGACTCCAGGGCCAGTGCTCTACTTACTGCACCACCGAGCTGCCCCCAGAGTAGCTTTAATGTTAGCATTTGACAAGGACATTTAACCCATAAGGGGGATTCTTGTGGGCAGGTTGCCTGTGAGATCTAGCATTATCACCAGTGAATTATCTTGTATTCCAGGTGTTTAGGGAGGTAGATTTAGCCAGACTGAAGGCCTCTGGAAATGCTCATGTGAGGTGATGGGATTAGAAACATGGCTTCCTGTGAACCAGTAGGGCAGGGTTCCTCTGATCACAATTGGTCTTGAGAAGGACACTAGAATGTACTCCTTCCATCCAAACAAACAGCCACCTGATGATAATCCATACTCTTACCCTTGAACTCTATCAATGGAGGAATTACACCAAACAGTTCCTCTATTGGATTCAGTTTTAGAAGCATTACTCCACCTCTCCAGGCATGGCTCATCTTTACTTCCTTTGGTCTTGGCAATTCTTTCTGATCTATGACAAAGACCCAGTTCTTGTGGACCCACAGAATCATAGAATATTAGCTTTAGAAAGGATTTTAGAGGTCATTTAATCTACCTCATAGGTGACCTATGCAAGAATTCCCACTGTGATACTTCCTATCAGATGGCTTTACCCTATCCTCAGCCCAGTCAGCTGAATTGAGTGCGCAGCCCCCTTATAACTACACAGAAAATGTATCTCACCCTTTGCTCTCACCTAATAAATTGTCAGTTGGAGGACACACCTGTGGTTTTCATGGAGGAGGGAGAAATGGATTATAGCCACGAGTCCTTTGCCTCTCATTTCTCTCCCATGTCTCCTCCTTCTTTCAGTCTCTTAGCCCCTAAGTCATAATTACCCCACGAC
The DNA here is from genome assembly GCF_011100635.1 of Trichosurus vulpecula. Lineage (NCBI taxonomy): Eukaryota > Metazoa > Chordata > Mammalia > Diprotodontia > Phalangeridae > Trichosurus > Trichosurus vulpecula. Next base: position 208,364,616 of record NC_050575.1, on the reverse strand, counting down.
CAGAATTCCATGTGAAGATTTCGCTTGGAAACCTAACTACCAGGGCCTCCTCATGTTTTGAAAAGTGTCTGTATAAGAGAATTCCCCTCTTTACCACCTCACAATTCTGGCCTTCCTCAGCCTGAGGAATCTTAGAATCATACAATCTGAGACTTGGGAAGGACCTTGGAGGCAGTCTAGTCCAACCTGCTCAATACAGAGCCCAGAGCATCTTTGATCCTTTCCCTTCTTGTCCTTCAATTCCCCTCTCTTAGACTATTATTATCTTGCTTCCCTCCTTTGAAGTACCCAGTATCCCCATGCAGCTTCACCATCCTGTATCCTGGGCTTCCTTCACCCACTTTCTTGTCTGCCAAATTCTTCCCCATCTCCTTCAACCATACCCTCCAGCCCTACGATTCTAGACATTACACTGACCTACTATATCTCCTTTATAACTTCACAGCATTGATTTCTATGGCAAAAGAGAAGAATGAAAATTAACACATATCTGAATAGATAAATAATCTGGCCTCTGATGGGACTATTTTCACCATAAATCACAAATTGCCCTCAGAGGAGGTTGGACATTCTTTCATAGTTCACACTAATGTGCCTTCCTGGTGGGACATAGGTCTGAGGGTTGTTATAGTAGCTCTATAGGGGAGAATCAAATGAAGGTGTTAGAGGGAGAAGAGAAGAGAGGGTGAAGAAGATTATGAGGAGAAAAATGCCACTTGTAATGAGGAGGCTGTAGAATGATCATTAGAGGAAGAATTCACTTTTCTAATTTTTAATTTTTTTGGCTATATGTGTGCAATCATAGTAAACATATTTCCAAATTAGCCATGTTGTGAAAGAAGAACCAGAACAAAAGGGAAAAACCATGAGAAATAAAAAAAGAGAGAAAATGGTAGGCTTCAATCTGCATTCAGACTCCATAGTTCTTTCTCTGGATATAGATAGTATATTCCAACTTGAATCTTTTGCAATTGTCTTGGGTCATTGTATTGCTAAGAAGAGCTAAATCAATCATAGTTGATCATCACACAGTGTTACTGTTACTGTGTACAATGTTCTCCTGGTTCTCCTCACTTGACTCAGCATCATTTTATGTAAATCTTTCTAGGTTTTTTCTGAAAGCATGTTTTATAACACAATAGTATTCTATTACATCCATATACCACAACTTGTTCAGCCGTTCCCCAATTGATGGGCACCCCTCAATGTCTAATTTTTTGCCACCACAAAAAGAGCTGCTATAAATATTTTTGTACATGTGAGTCCTATTCCCTTTTTTAATGGTCTCTTTGGGATACAGACCTAGTAGTGGTATTGCTGGATCAAAGGGTATGCATGGCTCTATAGCTCTTTGGGCATTGTTCCAAACTGCACATTTAAAAAAAGTTTAGGCTACAAACTTTTCACTTGCTTTTTTAAAATGCTAAATAGGAACAGAGATTGAGAGTGAAAAGATTCTTCTGATCCAACCCCCTCCAATTTACAGATGTAGACAATGAAGTCCAGAGAGGAATACCCAAAGTCACACAGGTGGCAGAAATCTAGCAGCCCAGATTTCCTGGATGCCTTTCATTTCTAAGACCACTGTCACTTCCTATCTCTCCTACTTTTAAAGCTCTCTCCAACCTTCTTTCAGATCTCAAAGACTGTTAGAACAGGATATCTCACATTCTCAAAATAAGTCAGAAGGTGAGACACATTCACAATGCATCATGCCATAAACTAGCTCCCGGTTTCACATCAGGCAGTCTTGGAGTAGTACTTGGGCTCCCTAACAGTCAACAAGATCCTCTTTTTGGAGAACTCAGAATAACAGTAGGTTCTATTGGTTGCTCTACTTGCTTGGGGCTAACTGTTTGATTCCTAAAGCTTCCTGGATTAGGATGTAGGAAGTGAGCTAAAGGTCTGGATCAGGAACCATTCAGCAGCAAGCTCCATCTGACTCACTAAGCTCTTTCTTCCTCAATGGCTAATCACTGGAGATTCAGCCCTGGTCCATGAGGAGATTCTGATGGGCTGGAGTAGTTGCCCACATCTCATACAGGGAGGCTGAGGCTTAATTCACAACTGCCTTGGTTGTTTCTCCCACCAAATCTTTTCTCAAACTCCAAATCTTAATTCCTTCCATGGTAAAGCAGGACAAAAGTTTTCTTTTTTTCTTTAATATTAATTTTTTCTGAACTTGAAAAAACAATCAAATATAAACATTTCTATATTCTTAAGGAACAGAAAAAGAAGAAACACATGTATATTATATATGTATACAAAATCACAAATTTCAATTATATGCACCTTATTTTTTAAAGTATATAATAGATTTATCACAAAGATGTTCTGCTTGTCTGTTCTGCCCCCCCACTTCCTTCTGTTCTCTACTATGCACTTTTTAAAAAACGCTTTATCAAATTTAAGTACATAATTCTTAATTCTTTTTTTGTAACCTTCCCTTTCCTCCAAATTCTCTCACTCCTCAAACTGAAAAACTCTCCCTTGAAACAAATAAATGTAGTCAGGCAAAACAAATACACCCACTGACCATGTCTGAAAATATATGACATTCTGCAACTCTTTTCCATCACTTCTCTGTAAAGAGTAAGGAAGCATTCTTTGTCATGGTTGGCTTTTGCATTGATGAAAGTCCCTTAAAGTTGTTTTTCTTTCCAATGTTGTAGTAACTGTGCAAATTATTGTCTTAGTTCTGTTCACTTCATCTTGTATCAGCTTGTAAGATTCCCCTCAATTTTCTCTGAGTCTTTTCTTTTGCATCTCTTTTCATACAATAATAGTCCATTGAATTAATATAGGTTGTTTGGCCATTTATGAATTGATGGGCATCACTTCAGTTTCCGAGTTCTTTTCTACAACAAAGAGTGCTATTATGAATGTTTTTGTACATCTGGGTCTTTTATCCCTTTCTTTTATCTCTTTTGGGGGATAGCCCCAACAGTGTTAGGTTAACAGTGTGCACTGTTAGTAATTTTTTTAGTATGGTTCCAAATTTCTTTCTAGAACAGCCGTACCAATTCATAGTTTCATAAACAATATATTAGAATGCCTTTCCTTACATATCATATCCAATAAATTTTCTTTTGATAAATTTCTTTTCTTCTTTTGAGAATTAACTGTCCCTATCCTTTTGTTATTTATCTATTGGAGAATGACTCTTGGTCTTTTATATTTGAATAAATTCCCTATACTTGAATTAGTTCTTCAATATCTGACCTTTATCAGAGAAGATTGATGAAAGATTTTTCCTACTTTACTGTTTTTCCTTTTAATTTAAACTCATTGATTTTGTTTGTGCAAAACCTTTTCAATTTTATGTAATCAAAATTTGATCTCCTGTGATCAAGAACTCTACCCATATTTGCAAAAGGAGCTTCTTCTCTGCTCTTCTAATTTATTAAATGATCTTTTACGTTGCAGTCATGTATCCATTTAGAGTTTATTGTTGAATAGAGTGTGAAATGCTAGTCTAAACTTAATTTCCGCCAGATTCCTTTCCAGTTTTCCCAGGAGATTTTGTAGGATAGCGAGTTCTTACCCCAGTAAAATGTCCTATAGATATCTCAAATTCAACATGTCCAAAACTGAGCTCATCATTTTCCCCTTCAAACCCTTGCCCTTCCAAACTTTGCTATTACTGTCAAGGGCACCATCATCCTAGACTCTTCACTATCTCTTGTCCCATCCCAACTCATATCCAATCTGTTGCCAAGGCCTTTTGATTACCCCTTTGTAACATCTCTCAAATATTCTCCCTTCTCTCCTCTGATACTACTACCACTCTGATGGAAGCTCACATGTCCTCATGCTGGACTATTGCAATAGCTTGCTGGTTGGTCTTCCTGCTTCAAGGCTCCACCCTAGTCCATCTTCTATTCATCCATCAAATATTAATATGCAGTGGTAAAGCAAGAAAAACATTTTCTCAATTTTTCTCCTAAATTTCTAGATCTGACCATCTGTGTCTCTGTGTCTTTCTCCCTCTCCCCCCTCTCTTTCCCTCCCTCTCTCTCTCTCTCTCTCTCTCTCACACACACACACACACACACACACACACACACCCCTCTCCATTCAATATACTCCAATGGCTCCTTGTCACCTCAAGGATCAAATATGAAATCCTCCATTTGGCTTTTAAAGCCCTTCATAATCTAGCCCCCATCTTTATTTCCAGTCTTCTTATACCTTATACTCCCCACCCCTGCCACACACTCTTCAATTCAATGACACTCATCTCCTTGCTATTCCTTGAACAAGGCACTCCACCTCTTGACTGGGCATTTTTGCTGACTGTCCTCCATGTCTGGGATGCTCTTGCTTCTCATCTTCATTTCTTGGCATCCCTAGGCTTCCTTCAGCTCCCAACTTAAATTCCACCTTCTACAGGAAGGCTTTCCCAATCCCTTGTTTTTCTAGTGCTTTCCCTCTGGTGGTTATTTCCTATTTATCGTGCATATAACTTATTTGCACAGTTATGGATATGTTTTACTTATTAGATTATGAGCTCCTCAAGGTCAAAGACTGCCTTTTGCCTTTCTTTTAATCCCCAAAGCTTACTTAGCACAGTGTTTGGCACACTGAAGGTATTTAATAAATGTTTCTTGAGAATAGTTGTGTTCTTTGCTTTTATTGAAGACTACTATGTTGATTTGCTTCTCAATATGTTTCACTGACAATTTTTTTTCTATTTTTTAACTAGTAACAATATTTTTACTGATTAAAAAATAGAAATACCTCTAGGAGAGAAGTTTTTAAGGGAAGGAACCTGTGCCTCCCTTCTCTCCATTGATTTTAAGGCTAATTCTTTTTTCTTTTTTTTGACAGGATCTGTGAACAGGCATAATGTCCGGGTATAGCGTATGAATAATAAGTTCTTGTTGAAGTGAAACAAATTGATGAATATTTTAATCCTTCCATGAAAGTTTGAAGAGGAACAGAAACATCACGAAGAGCTCCTATCTCTAGCGTCATCAGAGAATGAGCTGTCCCACATTAGTGAATTTTCTACATTAGTGGAGATCATTTATCCCTTTAAGCATTGGAACTTTTTATATTAAGCATTTTGGATGGGCATGTTTCTAAAAATGCACTTTCCTGTTTGTTTTTTAAACAGAAAATGCTGAGTATGATTTAACCTTTTCTGGATGACTCAGGGTCATCAGTATAAGTATAATTATAGCTCACATTTATATACTGCTTTATTATGTTTGAGCTACTTTCCTCACAACAGTCCTGTAAGGTAAGCAGTGCTAGTATTATGGTCCTCATTTTATGGATCAGTAAACTGAGGCTCCAAGAAATTAGGCCATGAGGTGTAGTGAAAGACCATGGGGCCTGGAGTCAAAGGCCACATGGCAAAACATTCCAGAACCCTGGGAGTCACCTCCACATCATATTGAGGCATCAGAGTAAGAGTGGGTAGAGTGTTCATAAATAAAAGAAGGCAAATAATAGTTTAGGCTCATCCCAGGACTGAAGGAAGCCTGTAAGATTTTGTCTATATGCTAATCCCAAGCTGAAGATTTCTAGGTGATGTGGAAAGTATTAATAACTGTAATGCGGGGCAGTGGAAGAATACTCCGTTGGGAGTCAGAGGACATGGGTTCAAGTCCTGGCTCTCCCACTTACTATTCACCTCTCTAGGCTTCAGTTTCTCATCTATAAAATGAGAGGGTTGAAGTAGATGGCCTCTGAGGTCCCTCTCAATTCTCAATCTAGGATCCTGTGACCTGGTCTCAAATCCTGGCTCTGCTGCTGATTCCTCGTATGACCTTGAGCACACCATTGAACCTTTTTAAATGTTTATATCCTTGCCTACAAAATGAAGGGGTTGCACCAGATGGTCTTTAAGGTCTCTTAAATCCTATGAGCTTAAGTTGGTTGGGCAATAAACATATATTATAGCAGGCCCTGTGCTAAGAGCTGAACTAAGAGCTGAAGATACAGAGATAAACAAAAGAAAGGTTCTGCTCTTAAGGAAATAACAGAATAACAGGGAAGATAACATTTAAAGGACTATGTATAAACAAGATACATACAAGATAAAACAGAAATAACCAACAGAGAAACAGCACTAGAAAAAAGGGGATTTAGGAAAGGCTTCCCAAACAGGGCGAGATTTTAGCTGAGAATTGAAGGAAGCCAGGAGTGGCTTCCCCACAGGTTACAATGGTAGAACTGGGATTCGAGCCCAGCTCTTAAGACCACAATGCCATGTGGTCTTGTGCCATGTTCTAGTATGGTGATGCTTCTAAGGGGCTATTGCTGTATAAGTACTGGTTTTGGTACCTATGCTACCTTCTTCACTGTAATTTGCTGTCACTTCTAGTATTCAAGTTTTTGAGATCCCCACTCCCCTGTCACCTATAATACATTGTTCCCAGTTTTTAAAATGTATAAACTAAATTTTATTTGCAATTTCAAGCCTTTCTCTGGGTTGAAAGTAGTCAGTCAATAAGTCAAGTTTACCAGAATTTATTAAGCATGTGTCAGGGATTGTGCTAAGTGCTAGAATACAAAGAAAGGCAAAAACAGGCCTTGACCTTAGGAGCTCGTATTCTAATGGGGGAGACCAACATGACAACAACTGGCTTAAGACAAGACGTGTAAGCAGAAGGTAACCTTTAGAAGCAAGGGTCTAAGATGAGAGAAGGGTGGAGAGAGACTAGGAAAGGTTAACAGAAGGTAGAATTTGTGGTGAGTCTTGAAGGAAGCTGGGGAAACTGAGAGATAGAAATGAGGAGGGAGAGTATTCACAGCATGGAAATGGGAAATGGAATGGAATGTGTGAGGAAGAGCAAGAATCCCCATTTTTTTTTCTGGAATAGAGATGGGAAGTAAAGTGTAAAATAAGTGGAAATGCAGGAAGGGTCCAGGTTGTAAAGAGCTTTAAATGCCAAACAGAGGAATTTTTAATTGGATCTTGGAGACTATCTGGAGCCATTGGAGTTGGGGAGAGGAGAGAAATGGGTAAACCTATGCTTTTGGCAGCTGAATGGAGACTGGATTGGAATGAGGAGGAAACTGGTTAGGTTATTGAAATAGTCCAGAAAAGAAGAGATGAGGGCCTGAAGGAGAGTGGTGCCTGTGTAAATGGAGAGAAAGGGAAATATACCAGAGATGTTGTCCACTCACATGCAAAGTGACTTTCAATTGCCTCCTATGAGACATTCATTTCCAATATTTTGACAACCGTAGTGTCCCAGGTCATGCTTTTTTTTAATAGTCAAGAAACAAGAAGCACAGTAGGATCATGAATTCTCTACATCTTTCAGTAAATTGTGTGATGGTAAAGATGTAGCAGACTGGGTAATATTACTTGCCAAAGTCTGTTTGTTTCCTACTAATATCCTCAAGGGTGCCTATGATCCAACTATTTTTTTGAAATAAAGTTATCAAAATATTTTTACTATTTAAAAAAATTTTGACTTAAGAAATAAAACAAGCATTTCCATAACATAGTAGAATAAATGAAAAGATTGCACATGAAATTGCAAATTGATTCTGTATAACTTACTATTCCTATACAGTAACATTGGAAGAATGTTGAAGTTCATAAAAGGACCTATTATTTCAGGGGAAAGTTTGGGGTCAATGAATGAATTTTTAAATTTTCCAAAGATAATCCAGTCTACTTTCCTTCTCTTGTTAAATTCTAGAATCAACACATTACTCATTTAAAGTTTTTGTTGAAAAAATACACAAACACATATGTATGTATATAGATGTGTGTGTGTGTGTGTGTGTGTGTGTGTGTGTGCACAGTGAGACAAACTGCATAGGTTGTGCATCTAACTGCATGTCATACTCTCAACAATAGGTATTCCTCAACACTTTGGATTTTTCTGGGTAGATGGTGAGATCAAACTTTTTTGAGTGGTTATATATCTCCTCTAGGAGGTCCTGTAGAGTTTCAGAGGTTGAAACACAACACAAGGTAATCTGCAAACTGGATCTCACCATCCATAGAGAATTCCTCTTCCACTTGGAGTCTGTTCTTACTCTCTTCTATGATAGTGATGAAAATCTTTAACATACTTTATTTGATAGGGTCACTAACAAAGTGATCTCTGTTGTTATATCTTTCAAAGGATCTCATAACATTTTAATTTATGCATGGGAGACATCTTATTGGAAGAGACCTTTTAAGGCAAAATTTTACTCTACTGAACCATATGCTTTTTTTTTAATAGTCAAGAAACAAGAAGCACAGTAGGATCATGAATTCTCTACATCTTTTAGTAAATTGTGTGATGGTAAAGATGTAGCAGACTGGGTAATATTACTTGCCAAAGTCTGTTTCCTACTAATATCCTCATCAAGGATGCCCATGATTCATCTATTATTTTTTTGAAATAAAGTTATCAAAACATTTTTATTATTTAAAAAAATTTTAACTTAAGAAATAAAACAAGCATTTCCATAACATAGTAGAGTAAATAAAAAGATGTTTGCACATAAACTATAAATTATGTACAACTTACTATTCCTTTTAAATATATAAGAAAGTTATCATGTACCTTCCTTTTTTTTCTTTCCCTCCCCCCATCCCTACCCTAGAGATGCTACCATTAGACACAAATATATATAATATGCATATATACACACATACATATATGTATATATAAATACATACATAATTTACATAAATATTTATATATTATATATCATATAAATAAAAGAATGAATGTAATTTATATAAATATTAAAAACATATGTAATATATATAAAATAAAAATATAATACATATTTCCATGTATCAGGTCTTTCTCTGGATGCAGATAGCATCTTCCTTCACAGGTCATTTGTAGTTAATTTGGGTATTAATAATGCATCTATTATTTAAATTTTTTATAAAGATGAAAAAGTAGGAATACAGGTTGGTGGTTATGTTGTTTCAGTTGCCTTATTTTGAGAGTAATAAACTTTGAGGTTTTTTTCCACCCACATCTTTGGTGTGGACACCTTGAGGATAAATCCTTTTAATTCCTTTACAACTCTATCACCTTCGGAATGGATCTCCTCTGTGAACCTGGTCTAGTCCAGATGATTTTCCCATTAGAGGTAACTAGGTGGTGCATTAGCTAGTACAGTGGATAGACTGCCCTGCCTGGAGAAGGAAGACCTGAATTCAAATCCAACCTCTGACACTTACTGGCTGTGTGACCCTGGGCAAGTCACTTAACCCTGTTTGCCTCAGTTTCCTCATCCGTAAAATGAGCTGGAGAAGGAAATGGAAAAATCACTTCTATATCATTGCCAAGAAAACCCCAACTGGGGTCAGTAAGAATTGGACATGACTGAACAACAAAAGATGGTGCATTGGCTAGAGCACTGGCCCCAGAGTCAGGAATACCTGACTTCAAATCCAGCCTCAGACCCTCAGTAGCCGTGCCACCCTGGGCAAGTCACTTAACCTCTACTTCCATTTCCCCAACTTTAAAATGGGAATAAATAATAGCACCTACATTCTGGGGTTGTTGTGAGGATCAAATGAAATATTTGTAAAATGCTTAGCACAGTACCTGGCACATAGTAGTCACTTAAAAACCATTTCTTTCCTGTCTCCTTCTTTCCCATTTTTGTCCTCTTCAATACCTTCTCTTTCTACTCTATAAGCATATGTGGAATTGTGGTTAGAAACCAAGTGTGGTAGCTCCTCTGTCCTTGGCAGTCAAGCGAATTCATTATAAAAAAATTCTACAAATATTTTCTATCTTTTATCAGCTTGTAGTCCTCCTTCCAGTTGTACCCTAAAATGTCATCAGAGTGGCTTTGCTTAATTGGGTCTCTTGCCAAGCTTTCTTTTAATTGGTTTTTACCATCCACTGCTTTTCTCTGTGTTTTAAGCTCATGCTCTTCATAATCTTTGACAATCTTTCCCTATAAATTTTGAAAATGAGTTTATGTTCTAAAACAGCATTATCTTTGGCTGCCATATCTCTCTGTGTAGCAAGTAAGTCAAAATTTCCTAAGGCAGTTTTACAAGTCTTTGGTTCTCCTCATTATGACTGATTTACATTGGCTGAACTTCCATATAAAAACATACAGAATTATCATAACTCATATAGCTGTCCTTTCCTCTATCCATTTCCCATTTTTATCAATAACTGACTTCAATAAGTCAGGTTGGAGTTATTTTAATAACATATCTTTATCTTTAAAATTAAAAGAATCTTCTAGTTTTGTATTAATTTTGATCTCTTCTCCAACAGGTTAAAGGTCTAACTTTACACAGACAGTTGATTCAGGAATGAATCATTAAGAAGTTGTTTCTTGCCTGTGAAAGTACAATCAGTTTCATTTTCTACGGTTTTGTGTTGTACTCACTATGGCCACCATCTCACAATTCTTTTCTCAAACAAAACATTCTCGCTGAATAGGTGTGAGGCTTCTGTGTAATCTAAAAATTTTTGTCCTTTCTCACTCCTCACTGCTGATCCACATTTCCTAACTTTTGCTATTCTTGCCTCTTCCCACCTTTGCATTAAAGTCATTGATTACCAAAGTATATGCTGATTTAATTTGGTGGGGATCTTACTGGATTCTTTAGCTGATTTCTCTAACTCTTCATTCTCTACAATAATACATGTTCATGCATGAAGTATAACTATTTTCACATAGTCTTTTTGCAAATGTTTATCATGAGCAACCAAATGGTCTATGAAATGAGTTTTCTCGTTGCCTTTAGACACACAACAAAACCCAAGTCTTCCAACTCTTTTATTTGCCTCTTCAAGGAGAACTTACGATCCATTATTCCATTAAGCTACAACTTCATAGTCTCACCTGATTTTTTTTTTATGGTAAGAATGTCAAGGTCAATAGGATTTAGTTACTTCAGTAATATATTCCCTCATTGGTCATTGGACAAAGATCTCACATTGAGAGGGCAAATAAATAAATGTTTATAGAAGGGCTAAAATAGTGTGATTCTTAACATTTTCTGCTTTTTCTACCACTCTGTCCCTGTCACTGTAGAAGTAGAACAGGGTGACACAGGACTAAGGGCCATTTTGTAGTTCTCTTTGTTACATGAGTTGTCATGGTCAAAGAATACATCATAAAGAGGCCAACATACTGGTGGTGGGGGCAGCTAGGTGGCACAGTGGATAGAGCAATGGGCTTGAAATCAGGAAGATGAGTCTTCCTGAGTTCAACTCTGGCCTCAGACACTAGCGTGTGACCGTGGGCAAGTTGCTTAACCCTGTTTGCCTCAGTTTCCTCATCTGTAAAATGAGCTGGAGAAAGAAATGGCAATTTATGGCACTGAAGGAAATGGCACTCTAGTATCTCTGCCAAGAGAACCCCAAATAGGGTCATGAAGAGTCAGACACAACTGAAAATGACTGAACACTTATTGGTGGTGAGCCTTTCTATCTCTACACAGGCTGATCCCAGGAAAGCAGACTGGTTATTGCTGGGAACACCCTTGGAACCTTTCCAACATGATAGAAACTTCCAAGGCTTGTGTTAAAATGATCTGGAGAAGAAAATGGCAAATCATTCTGGTATCTCTACCAAGAAATCCCCAAATAGGGTCACAAAGAGTCGGACACAACTGAGTATGACTGAATGCAATCTGGTGGTAAGCCTTTCTGTACCTGGAGAGGCTGGTACTAGGAAAGCAGGCTGGTTATTGCTGGGATCACCTTTGGAAACTTTTCATATGATAGAAACTTTCAAGGCTTGTGTTCCACAAACAGGGCTACCTGCACACCAAGCTGAGGCACCAGAGGAGGACTTTGTGGAGGAATCTCAAATAAAAGGAGGGAAATGGTTGCTTGTTTGTTCTAGGTCTTAGGAAATGTGTCAAAACTTTTTTTCTGTTTTAACCTCAAGTTCAAGGCTGCTAGACTTTGATATGGTATGTGGGGATAGATCAGAAACATAGAGTGATGCAGAAAAAGGAAGGAAGGAAATAAGCATTTATTAAGTACCTATTGTGTGCCAGGCACTGAACTAAGCACTTAACAATTATTACCTAATTTGATACTGGCAACAACCCCAGGGGGTAGGTGCTATCATAATCCCCACTTTATGTTTATGGAAACAGAGGCAGGCAGCCATTAAGTGACTTGCCAGGATCACACATCTAATAAGTGTCTGAGGCTGGATTTGAACTTAGATCTTCCTGACTCCAAGTCCAGTGTTCTAGCCATTGCACTATCCAGCTACCTCAGAAGAAAGAATACTGGATGGAGAGCCAGATGACATGTCTGCATTTAAGCGTTGGCTCTGCCACCATGCTGCATGTGTGATGTGGGCAAGTCACTTCCTTCCTCTGGGACTCAGTGATTTATCTGTAAAATGAGGGAGTTGGACTAGTCAGACTCTCCTCTTATGATCAATCTATCAATATATATCTTATCCATCACTAAGCTATCTTTAATCAGGATATCTGACTGCATTCAGTGGACAGAAAATGAAAAAAAGAAGGGGGTGGTAATGGTATTAGGAAGAACCTTGAATTATTGGAAATCAGAAGCCCTTTTTTGATGTACAGGGTGTTCTTAAAGTCTGGACACATGGGCAAAAATACATATTTTCAAGAAATGAAATGAATGAAATTTTATTAACATTTTATTTAATTGGAGTATTAACAAATAACATCTTCAATATGATTTCCATCATTTGTGATGCAAAGGTTGATGTGCTTTGCAAGATTCACATGAACTTGATGCAATAACTCCACACTGCTGTCAACTTTAGCACATTCACTCTTTATGCATTCAATCAAGTGTGTTGCATCTGTGATTTTCATTGAGTATACCTTCTCCTTTAGCATACCCCAGAAAAATAAGTCAAGGGGGCTAAGGTCTGTTAATATTCCAAATATTTCAAAAATATGCATTTTTTCCTATGTGTCCGGACTTTAGGGACACCCTGCAGCTTGTCCTGACTCTGTAATCTTGGGCAAATGATTTCACCTTTTAGGGTTTGGGTTCTTTATGCATAAAATGAAGGGAGTGGGATAAATGCTCTAGAATTTTTTTCCAGCTCTAGAATTCCATTTATCTATGAATATGCGGTATCCCCATTTTTTTTTTACCTCTGATGGCCAAAATAAGCAAGACAGACTCAGGTTAGCGGTAATCAAGTCCTACTGTGTTTTGAAGCCTGAAACCTGAAAGAATTCTCTTGTTATGAATAGGCAATATGAGGAACCATAGAAATCTAAAAGAGGCACCAAGAACTCCATCCAGTGTCTAGTTGTGGTACCAGTCACTGCAAAACACAAGGTATGTAGTTAGGTCCCCCACCCCTATGCCCCCAGAGCAACTAGGTGGTATAGTGGATAGGCACTATGCTAAGCACTTTTAAACAAATATTCTCTCATTTGATCCTCACAACACCCCTGGGAAGTAGGTGTTGTTATCTCTGTTTTACAGTTAAGGAAACTGAGGCAGAGGTGAAGTGATCTGTCCAAGGTTACATAGCTAGTAAATATGGATTTGAACTCAGGCCTTCCTGCCTCTAGATCCAGAGGTCTATCCATTTTACCACTGTCTCCCCTAGAAAGAAGACATTACACAAATAACTAAGCCTGTGGTAAGAACCATGAGATTTAATTGAACAAACGTTTGTTTGCTTAGAGTATCAAAGTATTTCCTTAACCTTGGTGACCCAAACTGAACATAATTCTCTAGATGTGGTTTTACTAGTGATGAATTCAGAGGAACAGGAACCTTCTTAATCCTGTAGATTATATATCTGTCAATCCAGACTAGCATTTTTTTTGGCACTGCCACATTCACTCTTTAATCTTTTCCAGATGGACTGATGCCTAGTCATACTTTCCCCATCTTGCATGTAGGAAGTAGACTTTTTGTACCCAATACATAAAACTTTACATTTACGCCTCTCGAATTTCATCTCATCAGATCTGGCCCAGCATTCTAGCCTGCTAAGATTCTTGGATCCTGTCATTCCCCATGGTCATCATTTTTTTCTAGCTTTGTGCCATCCACATATTTGATAGGCATGTTCTTTATGCTTCTATCCACAATATTGACAAAAATGTTAGCTAGCACAGGACCAATTATACATCCCTGAGGCATCGCACTAGGGATTTCCTTCTACCGTCTATCCCCAGGATTTAACACAGTGCCTGGCACAGAGAAGGTTCTTAACAAATGCTTGTTGACTGATCCTTTGCAGAGCCTGGGAGAGATACAAATCTTAGATAATATGTAGTGTCTGTTCTGTAGCTTATAGTCTGGTAGGAGTAGCATACACACAGATAGCCATAATAATAATAAGGGCTAAGGTTTATATAGTGCCTATTAGGTACCAGACACCATGCTAAGCACTTTACATATATTATCTCATTTGAGCCTCAGAACAACACCAGAAAGTAAATATTATCATTATCCCCATTTTAAAGCTGAGAAAACTGAGGCAAACAGAGGTTAAGTGACTTGTCCAGGGTCACACAGTAGTAAGTGTCTGAGGGTAAAGGTGACCTCATGCCTTCCTGTTTTTAGGCAAGGCCGTCTATCTATCTATCTATCTATCTATCAATCTATCTATTTTACCACCTATGATATAGAAGAGACACTACAAATGTGGTGTCTGAGAGGGTTGGCACATATGCATCACGGTTTTTGTATTGTAACAGAGTAATTCTTATGAAGCAAAAGCTGAGTTTGGAGTCATATGTGCTATTTACTACTTATACGATAGCAGCTAGGTGGCACAGCGGATATAGAGTGCTGGGGCAAGGAGTCAGGAAGACACATCTTCCTGAGTTCACATCTGGCATCATAAATAAATAGATTAATTTTCAAAAATTATTGTACATGTATGGTTTATATCAGACTTGCATACCGTTTTGGAGAAGGGGAAGGTAGGCGGGGGGAGGGGGAAATTTTAGAACTCAAAATCTTATAGAAGTGAATGTTGAAAACTAAAAATTAATTAATCATATCTGGCCTCAGACACTTACTAGCTGTGTGACCCTTGTCAAGTCACTTCACCCTGTTTGCCTCAATTTCCTCATCTGTAAAATGAGTTGGAAAAGGAAGTGGCAGACCACCCCAGCATTTTTGCTAAGAAAACCCCAAATGAGGTCATGAAAAGTCAGACTGAACAAAACCACAAAACTACTTTATGACCTTGGACAAAATCATTTAGCCTCCCTAGGTCTCAGTTTCCTCATCTGTAAAATGGACTAGGTGACCTTAGAGGTCCTTTATATCTCTAATGTTTGATCTAATGACTTGAGTTAGGGCCTTGGGTAGACCTGGACTGGGAGAGGGTTGGTGTTGAATAGTGCTGAATAGTGTTGAATAGGTGAACAGATCCATGTGACAGAGGAGGAAGACAGTGCAGAGATACCAACTCCACACTTTCCTCCCAACAATTTCTGTGGTTTGATAGAGGGTCACCTTTTTTTCATTGATGTTAGGGCACTCCTTACTCTTTTCTGTGCCTTACTTTCCCCAGCTGGGATACTGGGATTATATCATCAAATGAGGAATACCAATAATAACTGACGTTTATGTATTACTTTAGACTTCACAAAGTGCTTTGCAATCACTATTTCATTTGATCCTCACAACCACCCTGCAATGTGGGCATGACAGGTGTTATCATCATCCCTATTTTATAAGCAAGGAAATGGAGACACAAAAAGCTGAAGTGACTTGGGCAAGGTCGGGCACTAGCAAAAGGGCCAGGATTTAAGCCAGGGTCTTCTGACTCCAAACTTGATCAGTGTTCTTTTGATTACACCACAGACCTGTATTTCAAAAGATTTGGAAAATATGAAGAATCACAGAAGCACATTCACTGCTGTGACATTCACTTTGGAAAAACAAAGGAAATTAAATCTGCTCAGTCTTCATGAGTGACCTACAACGTGATCCTCAAACATGGACAGGTGATGAGTAACCCTGATCAACACTAAGGTGTTAAGCCATCTTCGGAGCCAGGAAAGTTGAAAGGCAGCTACCTGACACCCATGTCTTTAATTAAGTTAAGCAGACAGTCCAGGGATGCAAGCAGGTGTTAAACTTACCCTGGAAAGTGTTAATCTTCTAGTTAGCGGAAAGAGATCAAGTCTTCTTTCAGGCATTGTTTGCCCTTTCGTTCTGCTTTTTTACCTGGAACACTCCTCCTCCTTCTCTTCCTCCGTTCCTCCCAACTTAATCAAACTCATCTCCCCCCTCACTTCCCATGGATGGTTCTTTTGTTGTGGTTTGAAAAGGTCTGTCAGGGAGATTGCTGCAAACAAATCTCACCCTCTCCCCACAGCTATAAAAGGACCAAGGACGGGAAGGAAGAGAGAAGAGGAAGATCGAGAGAGAGAGAGAGAGAGAGAGAGAGAGAGAGAGAGAGAGAGAGAGAAACAGGTGAAGAAGAGAAGAAAGACGGAGCAAAGGGATCACACAGCCCACAAACATTTGTGCACACACGCACCCTGACCGCAAGAGACGGAAGGCAAGACCACACTTCAGAGCAACAGGTAAGGAGGGGAAAACAATGTATAAACTAACCTTTTCAGTCTGATCCCTGTCACCAAAAAGCCTTGTCCTTAAGGTTTCCTATCACTTTTTCCCCACTGAGGTCAGAGGATCTACAAAACATTTAAGGTTCTCCATGATCCTAAGGGTTCAGATGAACCAGTTATGGTGTCAAACCTGACAATATCAGTCCTTGGTCTTTAAAATTTTTTAAACCCTTTAGAGTTAAGAGACAAATGTTTCAAAGTGAGAGGTTGAGAGTACTAGCCATTTCTTTAGAAATAGGAACTTTATCATCTTTTAGAGACAGGGATAATAACCACACCAGTTTACATTTCTTGAGACTTTTCCTTCCAAGCCCAAATTACTCTGTAGACAATGTCTCTTCATTTGCCTGCACAACACCGCTTTGAAGAAGAGCACCCAGGATTGCTAGGGATTGACTGAAAGAGTGGGATATGACAGAGATACTCCCATCTGTTTGCCTGCCTCCCTTCATATTGTCAGTCCTTCATTATTTTTTTCCTTTAATTTTTCTTTCTTTCCTCTCTCCCTCTTCATCTCTCTCTCTCTCTCTCTCTCTCTCTCTCTCTCTCTCTGTCTCTCTCTCTCTCTCTTTCCTTTTCAAAATCTTAACCATTCCGTCTTCTATCCACTAAGAATTAAAAAAAAGCAATATTGTGTCTCTACTTAAAATTCTTTTTGCTTTGATGATACATCGTATTTTGCTGTTACTTCTTAAATTCAATATGAATTCAATTTGAACAATAATGTACTATGTACATTAGTGAAGACAGTTAAAGTCATCACTAATGTTTCATTCGGACCAGATTTTTCCCCTTAGTCTTCATTTTCCTGTTTGCTCACATCATTTAATACAATTGAGTTACTAACATTAACTGAGTAGCCTATTATTTATAAATCAGGACCAAATGACAGAATTACAGACACTTAGTTTCCCTTTCCCATAATGTTTGGTTTTAACAGGTTTTGATGATTATGAAGTTGTCCATGGTTCTGAAATCTTCCTTTTCTGTTCCACTCCACAGAATTGTAAACTTTACATTGTAGGCTTTTCTAGTTTACAGAAAGAGAGAAGGTTTAGGACTAGACACTCAGGCCAAGGCTCTTTCTGTTTCCTAAGCTTTTGTGAAAGAAAAAGATACTTTGACGCAATGATAAAACATTTCATTTTCATTCAGTCAGGTTTTTTTTAACAAGACAAGTGCTGTTTGAGATGCTGTAATATACCTATAACCTATTCAGTTATGGGTAGGGATGTATTCATTCAATTCTATTCAACTCTCTTTCAGGTCAATGAGAATCAGGTACCTACTGTGTGCTAGGCATTATCCTAGATGGCCTCAGAGTTCCTTTCCAACTCTGAGATTCAGTGATTCTCTGGTCAGCTTTGCTCTCATCCCCACTAGTCAGTTTTTCTTGTCTGTCTTACTGTTGCTAAGTTTCCTGACTTGACTTGAGCCACCAACTTCAGTCAGCCAATGAACCAAATAGGTCTGGGAAACTCTACTTTTCCAGCTGAAGTTTATCAATTAAAAAAAGGATTCCTTACAAATGCTGTTGAAACTGCTCTATAGAAGGTCATCGTTGACCTTTTCTTCCTCCATTCCCCTTTACCTCCCTGCAGCATCTGATACGAAAAGAATTCTAAAAGAAACAGAAAATCTGGATGATAGTGATACCTGCATACAAGTGACCTACAGGACTTATCCCTGCTCCAGCACCTGCTCTTTGATAATGCTGATGATTTTTTCTCTAGAGTTAAGGCTAGTTTGCAGCAAAATTGTAATCAGGATGAAGTTTCTGTTTAGCCCCTCCATATCCCTTCAACGCCCCTTGATGAGGGATGCTGTCATTAGAGCTGCAAAGAGTCTCTCATTTTGCAAATGCGGAAACTGAAGCTCAGAAAGAGGAATTGAATTGTCCAAGATTGCTGAGATGGTTTCACAGGCAGGACTAGAATGCTGGTCTCCTGACTCCTGGTTTAGAGCTGTTCCCTCATTCATCTCCCCAGGTTTCCAGGGCCCTGCCCTGTGTTATACCACCAGGGACTGTGTACTAGGGAGCTCTAGACTTTTCCTAAGCCATTCCTTGTGACTCCCCCTTTAAACTTTCCCTGTGATGTCCTATTCCTTCAGGACTGCACTTTGCCTTGGGATAATCTGAGAAACAACACAGTTTAATCCTCTATAAAATGAAAGTGTTGGATTAGATGATTACAAACTAGATTCTGTCCTGCTGTAAAAGTGAAAAAAATTCCACACCAGCTTAACAAATCAGGAAACATTGGCTCTTTCTGGAGAATCAAGGTAAATGTTCAATATTGTGAAGACTAATCAGAAAGACCCCATACTTAGACTTAGATAGGTGTCAATAATATGGTTGAGTATTAACAAGCATAGCTCTTTTAAGATCCTGGTTTTATAGCCCATATGTTGCAGATTTCTTCTGCCACCATTTCAGATATTGACATTAGCTGGAAATCTAGATATTATAAGTCATCGTTAGTAGCAGCAGAAACAAACACCCATTTTGCAGCTGCTCTGTGTAGGGCATTGGGACAGGTATTTAGAATATCAAGAGATATAAGACTAGACTCAGTTCCACCCTCAAGGAGCTGACCCCCGTGAGCAGACATAAAAGCTAACTAAAAATACCAGAAAGGCAATATGGTGTGGTGGATAGATGGCCAGGCAATAGGGTCCAAAATAAAAATAACTCAATTTTGTTTAGCATTTTGTACTTTACAAAGATTTTTTTACATGTTGTCATATTTGATCTTCCTGATAATTCTGTGAGGTTGACACTATTATCATTCCCGTTTTACAGATGGGGAAACTGAGACATAAAGATGTTATAGCTTGCCCAGCATCACACAACTAGTAAAAGTCAAAGGCAGGAGTCAAACCCAGATCCCCTTGACTACAAGTTCAGTACTCTAATCATTATGATATGTTGCTTTTGACCTGAGTGTAAATTCTGCCTCTGATGAAGCTCTCAGTGTACCCAGGCAATTCTATTAGTTTTACTTAACTGCTTTACTTTGTTACAAGAGACCTCTTACAAAATGGAAGTAATATATAAATGTTTGTAAAAAAAATACAAGGTATCCCAACAGTCACTGTGCAGCCTTAAGTTTGAACAGTTAAAGACTATATTAAGACTTTTAGGACACATTATAATAGGCAGCAGATACTAAGTGCCAAGTGATGGTTCTGAAGGTGTGTGTGTGTGTGTGCATTTGCTGTGTTGTCAGTGTGTTAGTCAATTAATATTTATCAAGCTTCTACTGTGTGTCAGGCACTGTTCTAAGCTTGTGCGTGTGATGAGTTGTGTATGTGCTAGGGTATGGGGAGTTCAGGGGATAGGGCTGAAAGCTCAAGTATTCAGAGAAGGTTTCATAAAGGATGGAGGGCTTCAGCTGGCCTTCGAAGGGAAACTAGCGTTTAAACAAGTGGAGAGAGAAACAAGTGGAAGGAGAATGGGCATAAGACAGGAACATGTGCTCTATTGGAAAGTGGGGAAGGAATAAGACCAGTTTGGTTAAAGTGAATGGTCTGTGTAGGAGGAACAGTAAGAAATAAAGTTAAAGAGGTAAATCAATCATTAATGGTCTTTAATGCCAAACTGGAGAGTTGGGACTTTATCCTGTAGGTAGGTAATGTGAGAATAATATATAGACGTATCATGGGTGACCTTGGCGAGAGCATTATTGAAGTATTATTATGTTATATATAACATGATATATATAACATATATTATTATATTATATATTAGGAAATAAGCAGACTTTGGTAAGTAATGTTACCATAGATATCTCCACCATCAAACAATTGATGTAAAGATGTAAAGAATGTATGATCTCATTGTACTTACTGTTTGTAGACTAAGAAAGAATTTGATTTGATTGAGCAAAGCTCTGGCTTGAAGGCTTTCCTCATGTCCCCTGGGTGTGTTGGTATTTTATGAAATTCCTTGAAAGATGTAACAGAGATGGCCTTGCTAGACATCCCTCTGATCATTAATACCAGGGGAGGCAAGAGATATACCACCTAAAATTTTCACCCCTCTGCACTTGTCTCTTTTGATCCTGAATAATAAATACCCAATAACTGGTACAGTAAGAGTAAAGGATTCCAGATGTGGGAAAGATCAGTTCCTTCCATGCTTCAGCAACATTTTAGAATAGTCCAGGGGAGGTTCCATGGAGGCCAGATTTGAGTTAGGACTTGAAGGATAGATCCTAGGGTCATAGATTTCAAACTGGGAAGGAATTAGAGGTCATCTAGCTCAACTCTTCATTTTACAGATGAGGGAGCTGAAGCCCAGAGAAATTAAGTGACTTGCCCAAGGCCACATAAGTAGGCTGGGCTAATATAAGCAGAGAGGTGTGTGGAGGACATTGTAGATGGGCCGAACGGTAAAGGTGAAGATGTTGGAATAGCTAATCTGGGTTTGGGAAGCACTTGAGTTAACCAGTAACATAAAAACTGCCTGAGGCTTCGTTGATAGGCACTGCTGTCGATCACACTTATTGCTACCCAGAGACATCTTAATAACTAGTTTATTAAATGCTGAGCATAGTTTCAAGGTTCACCAAAACCCAGGGGTGTGATTCAGCAACATTTTATAGGTATTTGTTACAAGGTGAGATGGATACAATAGAATTTTCTAGAGGACAGAAAGGGAAGGCAAACATTTGCACATCAAAGAACAGAGAGCAGAAGTGGGAGAACTATATCAGGTGAAACTATAAATTAGCCAATAAACACTAGGGATAAATTTAGAATTTTTAAACTAACCATTAACCCCAGTGCTATACCTAGCTACTCAACATGCTCATCTTAAGTCACTAAAAGTAATAAAAATGAGCCAGAAAGTTCTTATCACTAATCAGTTAATTATCTAAGCTAAAGTTCGGGGTCTCAGCTAAATTCTTTTCAAGCAAATTTGGCAATACTAAAATTCTCTTACCTCACCAATATGGCCTGAACAGAAGCTTTGTGTAAGGTAGTCGTAGAGGATATATCTAGAAAGGGAGGTTGGGGCCAGATAGTAAAATAGGGCAGAGTGAAAGGAGCATTGGTTTCAGAGTTAGGGGACCTGGGGGACAGCTAGGTGGCCTAGCAGTCAGAGCAGTGGGCCTGGAGTCAAGAATACCTAAGTTCAAATCTAGCCTCAGGCATTTCATAGCTGGGTGACCTTGGGCAAGTCACTTAACCCTGTTTGCCTCAGTTTCCTCATCTGTAAAATGAGCTGGAGGAAGAAAACTTCAAATGGGGTCATGAAGAGTAGGAAACAACTGAACAACAACAAGGGACTTGGCCTCAACCTTGCCCCTTTCTTACTACCCGTGTGATCTTGAGCAAGCATTATTTCACTTCCCTCTCTGAGGTCTACATCTTTGATTCTATGAGGATATATAGAGAGAAAAGAGCAGAGGCTAAGTCTCTCTCCTTAAAGATCTCGTAAGATGGGTAATTCATCAAAGAACATAAAATTTCAAGGAGGTAACAAAGCTTGGAAATGGGCAGGGGAAGGATCGTGTTCAAATTTATGGAAAGATTTTAAGGCCCAGTTCAGATGCCATACCCTCCTGATATATTCTTTGATTCTCTCACCTGAGGGTTTCAGGTTATTTCCTCCCCGCTACCCTTCAATTTTTCCTGGAGCACTTTGGCTCTCTCCTTGGCCACAGTCCAACCTACCTTGCACCAAACATCTTGTGCAGTTAGCATTCTCCCTATTAGATTGGAAGCTCTTTGAGGAAAGGGACTATGAGTTTTCCTTCTATCTTTGTATTTCTCTCTCCTCCAGGCTTAGCACGGTGCCTTAGACATTTTTCTTAGATTGGGTCTGTGGTTTCATTAGTATAATTAAACTCCCAGTGAGGAAATTCTCTCCACCAATTCAGATATGCGCCACCTAGCAGCCCCAAGCCAGAATTATTTTAAAGTTTCTATGTTACTTTGCCCTCAGCCTCTATCCCAGGCTGTTGTGCCTTGTCGCACAAATCCTTTCCTTCCTAGATCTTTTAGTCCCTTTCCTTTATTTCCTGTCACCCCTGGATTATGTAGTCGAAGGGCTTTGGGACCTCCAAGTTATTAGTATTGGCACATGGTCCTTCCTGGCGATTTGTCAATATCACCCTACTCCCTGTGGGCAAGCCTCCAACCATGTTTTGTGTCTGCAGAGCTCCATCCTGAAAGATGCCGAAGCCTTCTTGGAGCTGTCTTGGGGCCCTGCTGGTGGCCCTGCTGTTTCAGACCTCAGAGTCAGTTTATCCTCGGTGCCAACTGAGCACCCGGTGTAGAAAGGACAAGACACAAGAGGTAAGTGAGAACGGGGGGTGGGAGGAAATGATTGTCTCGGTTTGGGAAAGAGGAGCAGCATATATTATTAGGAAGAAAGGATCTAAGTAAAGGGACTCAGAGCCGGGGGGGGCACTCGGCTACCTAGCCTGGGGTTAAAGTGAAAATACAGCAGACTGAGGGAAGTTGCTATGGGAAGGGGGGTGGGGTTTGAAGTTAGGGAGCCCACCTTCTTCATGACCCTCCATGCTTCCTATAGGATATCTCCCACTTTAAACTACTTGGAAACAGTGACTCTCTAAGAGGTCATATCGTATCTCATCTATCATATTGTTATTTTAAGATCATTAGAGTCATCTTAATTGTGGGTGGAGGGGAAAGGGTTCCCATATCCCATTTCTCAGTTTAATAATTATTTCTTTTCAACTGACCTCATGTCACCTGCCCTGTCTCCCTAAGCAACTTCTCCAGAGGAAGGAAAAACCAAGATGTCATTTCCTTTCCTTTGAAAAGAGACCAGGCAGTCATAATGGCTGGCATAATTGCTAGTCTTTTTATAAAGCACTTTACAAGTCATCTTATTTGACCCTTACAGATTAGGAAGCTGAGGCCAAGTGAGCTGAAAGGACTTGCCCAGGATCACTGAATCAGAGGCAGGATTCAAACTCAGGATGGACTCCATGTCCTGGATTTGGAATCAAAGGACCTGGGTTCAAATCTTGCCTCCATCACTTAGTATCTCTGTGACCTTGGACAAGCTATTTAACCTCTCTAGACCTCAGTTTCCTCCTCTGTAAATGAGGGGGCTGAATGAGATCCCTCTAAGCTCTCTTCCATCTGTACATCTATTTAGTCCTGTGATCTTATGACTTCCAGTGAGAACAGCTCACACGTCTGAAGTGATTTACAAAAAGATAAAGTGGGGGCAGCTAGGTAGTGCAGTGAGTAGCGCACCAGCCCCAGAGTCAGAAGGAGCTAAGTTCAAATGTGGCCTCTGACACTAGACACATTTACTAGCTGTGTGACCTTGGGCAAGTTACTTAACCCCAATTGCCCTGCCTTACGCCCTCCAAAAAAAAGAAAAAAAAAGATTAAGTGACTTGTCCATAGTCACACAGCTAACATCAGAGTCCCAAATTAATCCCAGATTCTCTTGACTCCAAGCCTGGTACTCCTACTAACATAGCTCTCCTTCAAGCACATCCTCCACTTTTGGGGAGTCTGTAACCATGAATGGCTCTGGACTAGACTCTAGGAGACCTGGGTTCTAGTCTTCACTATCACTACTTAGCCATATGACCTTAAACATGACATTTAATATTTCAGGTCCTCAGTTTTCTTATCTGTTGAATGAGGGGACTGGACTAGTCTCTAAGACCTTTGCCAATTCTAAAATTCTAGGACTCTAAATTGTTAGCCTGGGATATCCCCTACTAAGCTGGATTGGGTTGGGCTCTTCCTTTTCCCCCTCTGTAGTGAGTAGACAGATTCTCTCTGCTTCATGGCTCTGGCTGTTTCCTCTATGAAACAGATGACTCGAGAATACAGCATCATACCTCCCAGTCAGTGAGTGGGTCTAGAAAGGGGTCCTTATTCTCTGTACCCCTCCTAAGATTAGAACTAAGTGGTATGGTGGCTTCACAGTTTCTCTTAGTCTGCTCATCCCAACCTACGGTGGGATTGCCAGGAAGCCTATCTCTTAGCAATAGTTTGGACTGGAGGAGAGTGAAATGCAAAATCTCCTACAGGGGGAATGCAAAGTAAGTGGGGAATGGTCTCAGACATCTTGAGCAAACTGGGTCGTGTGTTTGGTGAAGACTGTAAAGGCATAATGTGGGTACACAGTGAAGTGGTGTGGGTGGTTATGGGAACACAGCAAGGGAAAAAGGTCAGGTCCAGATATTATAAGATCAGGGCTGAGGCATGAAGCAGAGGGTCTAGAATTAGGAATTTTTCTTTTCTTTTTGAATCTGGAGGAATGGTCACCCCAGTATACCAACCTATTTCACCAACTCAGGTTTGAAGTTCAATTCCAGTCAAATCAAGACTTGGACTATTTCTTTTTTTTCTTTTTCTTTTCTTTCTTTTTTCTTTTCTTTTCTTTTTCTTTTTTTTTTTTTGCTTTATATCTTCAGAACCTGCCTAACACACTGTTGGCACTTAATTAATGTATTTTGATCTTTTCATATTCAGCACTGGATTGAGCTCAGTTGAATTGTTAAGTGTCTATTGTGTACTATGGGCCTCACTCCCCTCTCTTCTCTACCCCAGCAATGCCTCAGATCCTGCAGTCCAGCTGTTGCACTCGCTGGAGCACATGAGCCAAAAGATCTCATAAAGCGAAGAGATATCTATAGTGGCAGCCTCAGCAGTGATGGAGAGAATGTAGAGAAAAAGAGACAGGAGCTAATGCAGGGGGATCTCCCGGACCTGCTCTCTCTAGGAGTTTGGGGAGAGGACAAAGAAGTGCAAGAAGAGGGTCTGCCACTCATGCGAAAAGCTAGAGAATTAGATAACAAAAGGTCCTATTCCATGGAGCACTTCCGCTGGGGGAAGCCAGTGGGTAAAAAGAGGCGCCCTGTGAAGGTCTTTCCCAATGGGGTGGAAGAAGAATCTACAGAGTCCTATTCTGTGGAATTCAAAAGGGACATCCCCAATAAGGAATACATTGAGGTTCCTGACGTAGCTGATGATGAAGCGGAGGATTCCCCGGGACCAAATGGAGAGAACAAAAAGAAAAAAAAGCGTTATGAGATGCAGCACTTCCGGTGGGGTACCCCTCCTAAGGTTAGAACTAAGCGGTATGGTGGCTTCATGGTTTCTGAGAAGAGTCATACCCCTCTCATGACACTGTTCAAAAATGCCATCATCAAGAGTGCTCATGAGAAGGGGCAGTGAGGGGAGAGCTAGGGGGAGGGCTAACCATAGGTTTCCCATGAGGGAGGCAGCCTGTGAGTCCCTTCTGCCCCCTCTCCTTCCCCTTGCATTCCTATCTCCCATTTCTCAGGCTTGGGGTGCTACATAATCAAACCCTCAGCAGCCATGCCTCCAGCCGCTAAAGCTATCTGTCTGTCTTAAGGAAATAAAGCTCACTTGATTTCGCATTTGACTTCTGACTTTGAATGTGTGTAAAGAAAAAAAATTGTAAATACTCATCAAAGCAAATATATTGCTATAGATAGGAAGGGAAAAACAGTGGAAAGATGGCCTGGGAGGGAAGGGCTAGTTTCCGGACTGCCAGGTGACAATTTTTTCATATTTAGTGAGACATAAGGTAATGAAAATGAATGGGGGAGAAAAATTTTTGTGAGCCAAGTAGACTTCTAGAATATCGATTGGCATAACAGCTGGCATATCAGAGAAGAACTGTAATCTTGGCATCCAGAACCATTAACTAGTACTTCTGGCAACCAGGATAAACCAGTTGCTCTTATATAAAACATTTTAAGAAATATTCAGTTGAGCAAATGTTAGTGGAGGAACTTCAGATCTCAAAACATTAAGGGACAACTCCCTGGAAAGGGAGTAGGGCAGGACCAGGCCAGGTAGGGGAGAGAACACCTGGCAAATTCTATCAGTGCCCTCCAATTATCAATGTCCTGGGAAAAAGTCTTTATCTCCTCACCTTGGTTACAACTCTGCCATCACCTTACATTAACTCACTTTTCTTCTGAGGGCCTCAAAGATCCTTTGCAAATATCGTACTATACCTAATCTGAGAAAGGCAGTCTGATTACTGAGAAAGGAAAATTAAAGTCCAGAGAAGGGAATGAATGAATGTGTATTAGGTACTTGCTATATGACAATCATTATGCTAAGGTTGGGGCTACAAATACAAAAAAGAGACAGTCTGCTATTAAGGTCTTTACATTTTGAGAGAAGGAGACAACATATAGAAAGGGGTGGTGGAGAGGGAGGGATGTTTAGTTCTGGCAAGTCACAGGGATGATGAACTATTAGATGGAATGGGAAGTCATAGGGACGAGAAGTGATGGAGCAATTAAAGTCAGAGCTAAGAAGAGACCATGAGGTATCCTGACATCCAGGTTGGTCTTATATCAGTCAATCACTGACCAATCATGTGGGAAAGACCACAATAAGAGAAACTTACATTCTCCATGAGAAGACAGGGCTGATCCTCGAAACAATAAGCAATCAATTCAAGTCCAAATATAAATAAATTCTAAATCCTACATCTCTTCTGTGGATCTTGTTAACTCTTGGCCTCAGTACCCCTTATCTCTGAATTGGAGCATTTCCAAAATTACTGGTCACAATACAATGAGGGGTGAAGCAAGGGTGCCCATTATCACCTCTATTACTAGAAATGTTAGCTATAGCAATAAGACGAAAAAGAAATTGAAGGAATTAATATAGGCAATGAGAAAACAAACTATCACTCTTTGAAGATAGGATGTTATATTTAGAGAATCATGGAGAATCAACTAAAAAATTACTTGAAATTATTAACAACTTTAGCAAAGTTGCAGGAATACAAAACCCCCACATAAATCATCAGCATTTCTATATATTACCAACAAAGCCTAGCAGCAAGAGATAGAAAGAGAAATTCCATTTAAAATAACAGTAGACAATATAAAATACCTGGGAGCCTACCTGCCAAGAGAGACCCAGGAACTATACGAACACAACTACAAAACACTTTTCACACAAATAAAATCAGATCTAAACAATTGGAAAAATATCAGTTGCTCATGGGTAGGCTGAGCCAATATAATAAAAATGACAATTCTACCTAAATTAATCTATCTATTCAGAGCCATACCAATAAAACTATCAAAAATTATTTTATAGAGCTAGAAAAAACAATAACAAAATTCATCCAGAAGAACAAAAGGTCAAGGATATCAAGGTAATCAATGAAAAAAATGTGAAGGAAGAAGGTCTAGCCATACCAGATCTCAGACTGTGTTATAAAACAGTAATGATCAAACTGATCTAGTACCAACTAAGAAATAGAGTGGTGGATCAGTGGAATAGATCAGGTACAAATTACATTACGGTAAATGAGCACAGTAATCTGGTAAATGATGAATCCAAAGATCCAAACTTTTGGAACAAAAACTCATTATTTCACAAAAACTTCTGGGAAAACTGGAAAACAGTAGAGCTGCACAACATATACCATATACCGAGATAAGGTCAAAATGGGTTCATGAATTACACATAAGGGAGGATACCATAAGCAAATTAGGAGAGCATGCAATAGCTTATCTGTTAGATTGATGGATGAGGGAAAGAATTTATGACCAAACAAGAGATAGAGAGAATTACAAAATGTAAAATAGATCATTTTGATCATATAAAATTAAATTTTTTTGCACAAACAAAATCAATGCAACCATGTTGATAATTAATCAACAAACATTTATTAAGCACCTTTATCAAGCATTTATTAAGCATGCTGAGCACTGTCTTAAACAATAATAGAAAGGTTGTGGAAGAAGAGACCATTGCAACCTAGGAGCAGCTTGGCCTGGAATCAGGAGAGATTTGGGTTCACATCTTGCCTCTGAAAATTATTGGCTAGATGACCATGGGCAAGTTACTTAATTTCCCCAGTCCCAATTCCTTATCTGTGAGATTCAGGTAGTGATAGCTAAGATGCCTATTGTCTTATCTATAGAAATGAAGGGTTAGTGTGAAGTTCAAATGGGATAATGGGTATAACCGGGGGTGTGCTGGGAAATATTTGATGACTGGCTCTCTCTGGGGAAAACTGTTTGTAAGATACACTTTTAAGTTTTATCTCCAATATTAAAATTTTCTTTATCACTTTCTTACGTCTAGAATGACAATCAACAAAATAACAAATTAAACCTTGATTTGCAGCATTTGCCAATTTCCACGGTGTAAATGCTCACACTGAACATTTTAACAATGGGAAGCTTCAAGTTGACTCTAGAAAACCTTTGGATATAAAGTGCTTTCCAAATTTTAAATGTTAACTATGATTATTCTCCTGATATCATCTTGCCCCAGAACCTCAATTGCCAAGTTCCTAATACTGAGACTTTTGTGCACAAAATGGTATAACAGTTGTATCACACTATGATGCACACTAGGTTCTAAAGTCAAGACTTTACTCAAATATCTCAAACCACAGGGTAGCCAGACGCTCAACAGATTTTTTTTTCTTGACAACACGCATACATACATACACTTTACACACTTATACACATACATTCATATACGCACACCCCACAAAAGGCAGGGTGGGGCAGGCAGTGGGAAGAGTGCTGGATTTTTAGTCAGAGGACCTGAATTCAAATCTCACTGCTACTTATTAGCTGTGTGAGCCTGGGCAAGACTCTTCCCCCTCTCTGGACCTATGTTTCCTCATCTGTTCAATAAGGGTATTGGACCAGAACTCAAAAGACCCATATAGTGCTAAATCTTTGATCTCATGATCTATAGACACACATACACACACCTACCCATAACTGACCAAATGTGTAATGGAAAAAGTCCTGGATCTGAAGTCAGAAAATATAGGTTCACACTCTGGGCTCTGTCCCTTACTAGCTGGGTGACTTTGGGCAAGCCATTTTGCTCATGAGCTTCAGTTTTTTTCATCTGCAAAATGAAAGGATTGGACAAGATAATCGCCCTCCAGTCCCTTCTGGTTCTAAATCTATGTTACCATGACCTACATAGAAATAAAATCACAAATAGAAAGAAATTGGTACAATGGCCAGTCCACACAGGATTGGTTCTCTGGACACCAATGGCTGGATTTAAGCTTAGAGGATCTGAGTTCAAAGCCTAACTCTGCCCCTTCTTTCCTGTGTTGCTTTGGGTTATTTCCCTTCTGGGTCTCAGTTTCCTCATCTGTAAAAAAAAAGGGGGGGTGGAATTGAACCACTATAGTCTCTGAGGTGTCTTCTAGCTCTAAACCTATAATGCTACTATATTAACTATTCCCCTCTTCTAGGTCCTTCCTTGGACTCTAAATCTTGGGATCCTTTGCCACATCATATTGTACAATCATTGATAAAGAGTTGGAAAGGGCCTTAGAGGGCATCAAGTTAAACTATTTAAAAAAGAAATTTCTTTATTCTGAATTTCACACAAAAAAGAGCGCTTCCATATACACAAGATCGTACATGAAACCATGAATCTGTATTCCATACAACTTGCTTTTTTTTAAAAGCACATAATAAATTCAGCACATTACTTTCAAAATTGTCCCATTTGTCTGCTTCCTTCTAAACTTCTCTTCCACGCATTTAAGAATATTTCAATGTCCCTTTTTTGACATCAGTATTGCAACTCCCTCATCTTTACAGATGAGAAAACCAAGGCTCATAGAGGTTAAGTGACTTGCCCAAGGGCATGTGAGTGGTAAATATCAGAGGTGGAATTTGAGTCCAGGTCATCTGACTTTGGAATTAATGCTCTTTCCTTTATTCCTTTAGCCAGTCACCAAATCTCCTTGATTCTTCTATCTCTGATTCCCAGTGCCACAACCTCATTCCTAGAGTATCTTCTGATCTCCTCCACCACCCATTTCCCCCTTCTTTAAACCCATCCTAGACAACCCTGTTAGAGTCTTCTCCCTAATGCCCCTCCTTCCTCAAGCAGAAAAAGCATTGGTTTAGATAGAAGACACATGGCCCTAGTTCTGCCACTAGGCATGAATATGATGTTCTGGATCAGGTCTGACTCAAGCCAATTCTCTGGTAGCTTGTTTGATACTGGAAAAAAAATTAGACAACTCATAGGTTATTCAATTGTTAATAGATGAATATCAGGGTAGAACATTCAACAAGGATATTATCCATTGAGGACACCATGAGTTGATTCCTTAAGAGAAGCTGTCTTGTCTCTGAGTTGTCCATGACTGTCCACCAGTCAAAGATCCAGATACCTGGAACTCTTGGATGTTTGGTAGTTAGGTTACCAGGAAGAGATGTCAGTAGCTTGGGCCTTCAGTCCCCTGAGCCAATTAAATATGGAGAATGGTTTCAATACCTTTTGTGGAAAAACTAACCTTACTTGTCTGGGGTAGGGGAGGAGGTTGGGATATTGCTCCCACTACATATAACCTTAGGTAAGGAGTCACTTCATCTCTCTAGGCCTGTTTTCTCACCTGTGAGATAAAGAGGTTGGACTAAATAGTCTCTTCCCACTCTAGAATTCTATTATTTTACTGTCACTCCCCAACCCCAAACCAAAAATGGTTACTTACCAAACAGATCAAGGCCCTGAGAGATCCACACTCTACCTCTCCAATCTCATCTCCCACTACTCCTGCAAACAAGCTCCTCCCTTCAGTAAATAGACTCCTCATTACCCTGACACCCAACATACTGGCATTTGGATCTTGTCTCATGAAGAACCCACCACTTCTTGTGCACAGATACTTTTCAAAGTCTAGTTTGAGTCTCACCTTTTTGGTACAACTTCTTCTGTTGACATCAGTCCATAATGATCTTTGGTGGTACAAGAGAAATCACGCTGAATTTGGAGCCAGAAGACCTGGGTTCAAGTCTTTTCTCTGTCACTTATTACCTATAGGACCTAAGACACACTTCACTTGGTTTGGCCTCCATTTCCTCATCTAGATGGCCTCTGAGAGCTCTTCTAGATCTAAATCTGTGATCTGCTACTTCATCTGTCATGACCTGTTTCTTTATCTGTAAAACGGGTCTGTTGGACTGATGAGCTGCAGTTTGTAAGGTTCCTTCAGGTTCTAAATCTATAATTCTAGGATCCTTCTCTGAAGTCCGATAATGGCACTTAGTATGTTATACAATCTGGCCCTCAATAATACACCATTTGGTATGGTTATCAAGACATATAGATATATATGTGCAGACTTGCTCACCTAGCTAGACTACAAACTCCCCGAGGTCAAGGACTAAGTCCTATGTCTTCCTTCATCTCCATAGTGTATAAACAGTATAGAGAAATGATATTTGACTGGTTCAGGGCATCAGTGGTTCTAAGATCTGTGATTTTGTCAGGATGGGTATTCCCTTGATTGTACACATCCCAACTGGTGGGTCAAAAATAAGATTTATCAGCTTTCAGTCAATCTGACAATGATTGTCTCTTGAGTTAGACTGTATGGTGTTGGGATAATAGTCTCTCCATTGGCCATTATCTGACTTCCTTCCATCCTGGTAGATAACATGCCCGAGTTTACACTTCATTGCAGAGTTTTCAAGAGTCCCAGGACAGCCTCCAAGGCATGAGGACTTTAGTTGGAGATAAAGGTGAATAAAGAAATATTTCTATAGATACTCATTAGTATGTGCCCACATGCACAAGAATACTCAGATATGCCCACAGAAGGAGATATCCTTGCAGAGATTCACACACATAGACACTGATACCTCGTACAAACAAACTTTCAGCTCTAGAATGAGAAAATACTACAACTAATCCTCAGAGGAAGATGTGAGATGCCTTTGGAGCAGCCCTTACATTTGCACACAGGCATTCAACAATTTAACCCTAAATTTCTGCTATGTGTCAGTCACTGTGCCAGGCAGGTTGAGATACAAAGACAAGAGGAAAGTCATCCCTGCCTGCCCTCAAGGACCTTCCATTCTACTGCTGATTTTCATGGGTGTTCTTAACCCTTCAAACAAAACAAGGAAGCTGCACTGTGACATCTAGACATGGGGGAGTTGGAAAGTGGCCTAGTTTCTTTTTTTATTTTTTTTTCTGTTTTTTTAATTTAATTTAATTTTTTTTAGTTTCTTAAGAATAAGATAAAACTCCTTCCCTGTCTAGGAGGGTAATGCCCTGGTATGCAGCCTGGTAATGCCCAGACCCGAAGTCAGGAAGACCCAAGCTCAAATCCAGACTCAGACCCTTACTAGTTGTATGACTCTCGGTAAGTCACATCTGCCTGTCTCAGTTTTTTTCAACTATGAAATGCAGATAATATTATATACCTCCCAGGGTTGTTGGGGAATCAAATGAAATCATACTTGTAAAGCATTTAGTAGAGTGCCTAGTACACAGTAGGCATTTAATAAATGCTTGTTCCTTTCCCTTTCTAGAATGGGTTAAATGTAATCCTGCAAACAAAGAGCCTTGAGGCTAGATGGCCTTCAGGGTCCCAACTTCCGTTGCTGCACTCTTGGAATCCAGCTCTGGGCCCCAGATTTCCATCCCGATAGCATCCCTTTCCATCTGCCTCCTGGAGCCAAGGCAAAGAGAAGGGAGTCTTCTGGGGGTGTCAAAATGTCAACAGGAAAGCCATTGGTATTTCCAGACTCAAGTTTGCATCTCAAACAACCATTCACTTTCAAGAAACCAAGCAGGCAGTGATGTGGAGACAACATTAACATTTATTTGAAAAGGGCATCATAAAGACATATTGGAAAATATCCACAAACATTCCCTAAAGAATTATCTTCTTAAGTATCACCCCCCTCCCACAGTTACCTCCTCCTCCTCCTCCCTCAAGTCCACTATCTTTTCCTCCGCTCACAAATGAAGCCAATGGGCTCCAATGAATTTGAAATACAGAAACTATCACAGGAACTAATTCTGCATCCATGTATAAATACACCTATCAGTTATTATGTACACATATTAGAAACTGTGTGGCACTTGCACACCCCTACCCACCCCCGCCCATATCCACCCAGGGCCACAAAGGTCTAGATATGACATACACACACACACACACATACACACACAAACACAAACACGTTGCAATCTGAGGACAGAAGCATTTACAGGTTTTCCAGCTGGGAGTGCCTCTTGTCCCCTTTAGCTAATTAAGTGCTTTTCAGAAATCGAGAGGAGATGGAGGGAGAGCATTTCCCCCATCCCCAGATCTCTCAGAAAAAGAGATGAACTCAGTCAGCTTCTTTGGTCCTCAGGTAGAGTGAAAATTCAAGGCCAAATTCCAATTCAGCAACATACTTCTATTCTACAGTTCATTCTAGCAATCAGTCTATAGGCATTTAAGGGCCTACCATGTGCCAAATGAGAGAGGCAATATGGTGGCAGAGTGGCAGAGATGGCCTCTAATCCAGAAAGACCTGGGTCCCAGTCCTGCTTTTGACATATATGACTATGTAACCCCAGGTCAGTCGCAGCCTCGTTGTTCTCTGGATAATTCACCAAGACTAATTGCAGAAAAATTGCACAGGGAGGAGGTCTTATCACAGGTTCAGACACTGTGCCAAAAACTGTTGGGTACTAGGGATATAAAGGTAAATACAAATAACCCCTGCCTTCCAAGAGCTTACCTTCTAGTTAAGTACTGCTCAATCTTTTCTCCTTGCAGCAAATGGTTCATTGTTACTTTGAGGGTTCCTGGGATAGGGGGAAGACAAGTGACCCTAAATTGCTTGTACTTCCCAGGGTAACTCAGGCATCTTGTTTTAGCTCAACTTGTCTGGGCTACCCTGGAAAGGCC
Source organism: Trichosurus vulpecula (assembly GCF_011100635.1). Classification (NCBI taxonomy): domain Eukaryota; kingdom Metazoa; phylum Chordata; class Mammalia; order Diprotodontia; family Phalangeridae; genus Trichosurus; species Trichosurus vulpecula. Next base: position 208,330,402 of record NC_050575.1, on the reverse strand, counting down.
CAGTAAGAGCATGGACTCTGAGCTGGGCTCAGACTGCCCAGTTACATGGGAGTCCAGATGTAATTCAGTTTTGTAGAGGGGATTTATCTATCAGGGACAGTGGGATTGGGATTAGACAGAGACCTCAGAGAAGCTCAGGCATCCTGATCCTTGAGCTATTTCAGTTTTCCGGAAGTTCCAAGTCTTAAGCTCTACTGTATATCTGGGTTCTAGGCAACTATCTAAGAATATAAATTATAGTTGTTGAGTCATATTTCAGTTGTGCGACTCTTCGTTACCCTAATTAGGGTTTTCTTGGCAAAGATACTGGAGTGGTTTGCCTTTTCCTTCTCCATCTCATTTTATGGATGAGGAAACTGAGGCAAACAGGGTTAAGTGACTTACCCAGGGTCACACAGCTGCTGAGTATCTGAGGATGGATTTGAACTCAAGAAGATGAGTCTTCCTGACTTCAGGCCTGCCACTCTATCCACTGTGCCACCTAGCCATTCACAAATTATAGATAAGGTGCCAAATCACTTTGGTGCAAGGAGTTTCCCCATACCCATGAAATCAGAGGTTTAGCCCCCATTCCTATTGAACATTCTCTTCAAATATTAACTGCCTGGGAGCAGCTACTATAGTTTTTACCCTCTTCTTGCAGCCTGGTTTTGTTTGACCCTATCTTGGCACTACAAGTCTTCCAACCTCACTTTCTATTAAGAGAGAATTATTTTAAGGGGAATTATTGGATTTATATTCTCAAATGGGAAGAGGAAGAAGGGAGTAGAACCACAGGTCCCTGAGGTCCCTACTTGGAGGAAAACTCAGCTTACTTAAGAGAAATCAGGAGTTTCAAATATATTCATGTCTGATTAAGCCTTCCCAGGAAAGCTCTAGCTATATCCATCCTTCTCTCAATGCAGAAGCTCATCTTCTGTCCATCAAGAGTATAAGGGGCAGGGTTTCCAGCTGAGCATGATCAGACAAAATATAAGCTTCTTGAGAGCAAAGACTGGGGTTTTTTTGGTCTTAATATAACTGGCACCTAGTACTGAGTTTCATATATAGCAGACGCTTAATAAATGTTTGCTGTATGGTGAAGGATAGTTTTCCGACTGCCTCTACTCAGGAGAGGAAAAAGGCCTCATCACATGGAACGACACAGCAAAAGGGGATTGGCAAGAAAGAAGGGATTTTCCTCTCATATCCTGGGGCCAGTGGTAGGATGAGAATATAATGGCATGAAACCATCTTAAGTCCCAATTGCCACCCCAATGCTTTGTTCTAAGGCACACTGTCTGACGGTGAGGCAGGACTTTTACAGGTTCCTATGATCGAGAACTGGAAGAAACCTCAGACCACCTGTTTCCTCACTTGTAACTCGAGGACACTGGACTACCTTATTTTTAAGGTCTCTTTCAGCTCTCAACCATAGAATCCTATGATCCAACACCTTCATTTTACAGATGAGGAAACTGAGGTACAGAAGAGAAGTGTTTTGCCCCTAGTCGCACAAGTGACTAGCAGAGCCAAGATCCATATCTATCTAGCCCCTTTGAGTCAAAATTCAATGTTCTATTACAGCTTGTTGCTAATTTTTGTTAGGGTAATTTGGTCTACCTTGCTGATTAAATTAGACAATAGACAGTGTTTAACTCAGATACCAGAAGAGTCAGAAGTTGCTTCTTCACAAGGAAAAAATAAAAGTACAGAAAAGCTGCCCTTGATTTGGAGGGGGCATAGAATTGATGCCCTAAGTCAGAGGCATCAAAGCCCCATGTTGCTGGCCACAATCAGATTAAAGTGTAATTGGGAAATATTTAACAAAATAAATACAAGGACAGCAGAACAAAAATGATGCTAATGTGTGGTTTTCTAAGTCAAAATGCAGTCCCCGCCAGGGATCCTTACGTATGGGTTAGTGGCCCAGTTTCTATTTGAGTTTGACACCACTGATTTAAATCATGTATCTAGAGATACACTTTGATTTTTTCCCCCTCATAATGGTGACAACCAAGGCTAGCAATCATCTTCTAGGGGAATTAACCTCATCTGTAGGCTTTTTAGAAAAGTGTCATGGAACTATTATTATATAAGCCTGAGCTTCAGTATCCTTATCTGTAAAATAGAATGGGGATGGGGGGAGGAGGTTGACTAGATGGCCCATAAACCCCTTTCTGGCTCTAGATCTTATGATCCCCACCCCTCAGTGCCACAGATATGAGAAACATCGCTAGAGGGAGCGGGGAGGACAACTGAAGTCAAGTAAGAAAGAAACCGAGGGTCTTCTTTTAAAACTTAGTTTAGGGTTAAGAGACACAGTGCTCAGAATAATCACAAAGAACTAGTTAGTGGAAGACTAGTTTGGCCCTCAGGATTCCTATCTTGTCTTCAAAGTTTCCTCTAAGAAACTGTGTGCTTTGATGTTCACTCAAAGTTTAAGTTGCTATTTTAATAAGAAATGTTTTATTATACAAAATGGAGAGGAATTTCACGCTTATAAGTCTGGATGTCCTCCATCTTGGATTTCAGGGAACACGTGCAACCTAAAATTATATTAGGTGAGGCAGAGGGCACAGAACCAGGAGGGAATAATCCTGCTGTCATCAGAGGACATTCTTCTAGCTGGAGTGTTTTATTTGTTGTGATTAATATCTTGGGAAGCACATTGATAAGCCAGAGGAAAATAGCCAGCGTAGTAACTGGCCTTGAGATCATGCCTTAGAAGGATCAAATGAATGAACCAAGGGGGCTTGGCATAGGAAAGGAGGCACCTTGGAGGGGGGCCACATGATCATTTTCTCCAAGTATTTGAAGCTCTCTTACATGAAAAGAGAATCAGATACGTTTTGCTTGACCACAGAGGGCAGAACGAGGTACAGTGAATTGAAGGGATAAATTTAGGTTTTATGGAGTGAAAAATATCTTCAGAGTTGGAGGTTATTGAAAAATGGAATGGGTTGCCTTAAACACTAGTGGGTTCCCTTTATTCAAAGTCTTTAAGTAAAGACTAATGAATAGTTATCAGGTATGTCACATGGGAGATCCTTTTCCTGGTAGGAACCACACAACGTGATCTCTGAGAGTCCTTCCAACTCTGGAGGTGTGATTTACACCACCTCGCCTACCCACAGTACAATAACAGAGACAGAGTTGAAGGTGGGCTGCACTTTTTCCCCCAACATATCCTGGGCTTGCATAAAACTTTAGAATGGCCAAGGAGTGCTGCCTTTCATTGTACAACTTGATTTTGCAATTTTTTTTAAAAAGGGATCTTGTTTTAGAAACATACCCTATATTTCCTGATGTTTTATATTCGGACCAATATGATGAGTCCTGAAACAATAAAAACAAAGGTCTGAGGTGACAACATTATGATAGTTGGGCTCAATTTTCCCTTTTCTTCCCCAAGAAACTTCACTTAGGATGGGAGAAAATAGATCTGAATCAAATTCTCTCTTGCCTAGAACAAGATCAAATTCCTTTTTTTTTCTTCCCTTTTCTCTCCCATTCTCTCTCTTTCTCTCTCTCTCTCCTTTTTCTCTCTTTCTCTCCTCCTAGAAGGGGACAAATCACTAACCAACCTACAATTCACTCACAGCCCCAGGCTAATTATCTCAGCTATACTAATAAATGAAAATTTTGGGGTAGAGTTTAGAGGGTTGGGGGAGGAAGGAAGGTTATTTTAGAAGGGTTATTCCGAGGGAGATGTGCCTGTAGGAATCTGCCATCTGGGGCTCTAGATAAGCCATAGTCCATATGAGAGTGGTTGACCCTAGGGAGGATCAGCAAGGACAGAATGGGGCACAGAAAGGGCATTAAGACAAACTCTCGTCCCCACGTTCCCATATTTCTTGGGGACATGTGTGTATTGGTTCTGATTGGACTTTTGCAACAACTTGTTGTCACCATCATTCATAAAAGTTTGTTGGGTACATACAAGGTGCAGGGTGCATAGGGCACCTGGAAATCTAGAATTCAAAGAAGCTTCTGTTGCACTCTGGAGTCTAGAGGCATCACCTCATTTGGATAAAATATACGTATAGATTTTCTCCAAAAGACACACATACACTTCCCCTCCCCTATCCCACCCCACCCCCCCACACATACACAGGCTTGCACACTGCACTCCCAAAGCATACAACTAGCCCACTCATTCCTTGGTGGATACATCCAATATTCTCAGTGCTGGCAGGTAAACTCCTGTTGTAGGAATGGTAGTCCCAAGGACCCTCTGCCTAGGGCAGGGCAAATAACTTTCCCTATGAGGGAATGATTTAGGGCAGGGCATTGGGGCAGCCTGTCATTCCCTGCTTTTTTGGACGGTGTCTGTTGTCTTGAGCTACCTCTTGTCCTGCCCTCAAGCCTAGAACCTCTAGCAATAGGCCTATGTATGCCCCACGAGAAGAGAGACCAAGGAGATACCATAATGCAGTGTCTCAGGCAGGGCAGAGACGGTAAGAGGGCCAAGAGGGCCCACAAGCAGTGGCAGGGCTAGGTAGAGATGTTTTTCCCATCTCTGCCTACTATGAGAAGGGATCATTAGGGAATATTCTCTGGTATAACTTCTCATGATGCAGGACCCCCAGGATGCAATGTATTTGCCTCCCTGGCAATGTCAAGGCTGAAGATGGCCTCTCTTTCTCCCCAATCTTGCTAGATGTTATATCCCTTTATCAGATTAGACTTTGCCCTTAATTTCATTTTAGGTTCCCGCAATGCTTCTAAACCCTGGTCCCAAGGGTCCTATGCCATTTGAGAGGAGATAAGCCCAGGCTAACTCTTACGGATAAACTAGAACAAGAAAAAATTGCTGGTGTCAACTACTTGTGGAGCGCTGGCATCCCTGGAAAGGATGTTCCATGCTTCCTTTCAGAATCCTGGTCTTAGAGCTGCCATGGTCCCAACTCTCCCTCCACATTCCTAAGGCATCCTATTCCCTTCTACTAGCCCCTGGACCCAATTGCACAGTGACTCTTCACATCAGGTAGAGGGGACTTCAGTCTGTTGCTCAGTGAGTTTGAAGCTCTCAGTATACCTCACCCCTTCTGAAGCAGCTCTGTTAGCTGGGGATTCAGACTTCAACTTGGTAGCTGGGAAATTCCTGGAGAGAGATGCCAACATTTTCCTTTTTCCAAGCAATGCTGCCCAAGAGGTCTGACACCTCCCTTCCGTATTTCCATTTTCTGTCCAATCCTAGGCGTTAAATTGGCCTCAAAGGCCACTGAGGTCCTTGGCAGGGCCCCTCCTCTGAAACATGGTGAGCCTGTCCATGGATGGATGGTTCATAGGCTCTGCCCCAAGGAAAAAACTCCTCCAACTCATTAACCAAATGCTCACAAAGGCTCTCTGACCCTTATTGGGAGAGAACCCTAAAATCTCTCCTCATGAAGGATCCCAGATGAAACAGAAGGCAAGGCAGAGTGGGCAGGGTAGACTCCTACTGGCACAGAGGGCCTGAAAGAGAGTGTGGCGAAGCTGGGATGGTGGAGCAGGAGGAAGAGAAGGGTTGAGGGAACTTGTTCCGTCATGAAGGTGCCCACCATTTGGAAGTTATATTTCTCCCCTGAGATCTCAGTTAGGATTCCATGCTGTAGGGGATGGGGGTGGGGATTGCCTCCCCCATACCCATTCTCCACAGGGCCTCTGACTCTTGGCACTCAGTATACGCACAGATCAGGGAACTTCATCTCATAGACGGGGATAGAATGGTTCTGTGGCTGGCCGTAGGCTGCTGTGATGGTACCAGATGGGCTTGGGGGAGGTCTAAAGACAGCAAGAAGAGATTGAAGGGAAAAGTCATGACGGGTTGCAAACAGGTAAGCTAGAATCATCCTTCATCTAGGGTAAATGTGGGAGAAGACTCAGATCCCTAATCACAGAGACCACATCCATGAAGATGAAGCCTTCCTGATGCATAAATTCAATTGAGGACTTTAATCAGAGAAAGGACTTGGGATCTAGGGGAAAGCAGACTAACTCTGCAGTCAGAGGGTCTGGGTTTAAATTTTGCCTCTGATGCTTACCTGTGTGGCTTCGGGCAAGTAGTGCCTACTACTTTCTCTCCTTGAGCCTCAGTTTCCTTATCTATAAAATGAATGGGTTGGACTAGATGGCCCCTGAGGCCTCTTCTAACTCTAGCTCTATGATCCTATGATTTCATGGGCAACCATGTTTTTATGTTGTGTTCCAGGACTTTTCATGTAAGGTTAAATTCACTATGAAGTCCATAATCATAGAGCCATTCTGGGTTCTTTTCCTGAAACCATCTCCTAATTCACTGCCATCTTTCCTTCCCCAATAGTCACTCAGTATAGATTAAGGCCCTCAGCTCCAGATTATGAAAAGGAACAAGTTCTAGGCCTTCCAGAGAACAGAAGCAACACATGACAATCCCAGAGGGAAGGGTCCTGTGAAAGATCAGAGGGCAAACTCTCCTGCCCACAGTCACTTACCGGATGGTGATTTCAAAGATCTGGTTGAGCTTGCTCTGCAGCAGGGATGCCTGTACACCAAAGAAATGGATGGAAGGTGAGCTTGAGGGCCCTGACCATATCACTACACCACAGGTTCCTGTGGCCAGCTTAAGGCTAGAGGGTCAAGGGAGGGACACTTTTCCCTTTGATGTTGGATTCTGGCTCTGCTAGTTGTGATGAATGAAAACCCCAAGAGACAGTTTCTGAGTAATTAACAATCAATTTATCAGTTAGGCTAGCTAATAAATAAATTATCAGTGGTTTCTCTTGATAACCAAAGACAAAAGACACAGAGAGCCTGAAAGTCTTAAATAATGCTTGGAAGGAGATCCCCTTGACAACTGAAAATCAACTGATTGGTGGACATTTAATGAGGAAGCAGGTTAGAAGTCTTCAGCTTCTCCTGCTGAGGCTTGGTCATGAGATTCAGCCACCTCCGGCAATTTGGACAGGGTAATCCTTCTCCACCTGGACCACTCTGGCTAGCCTTCTCCTTCATGAGCTGGGTCATCCTAAATTCTAATGGAGGGGTACAAGGACAGGAGCTCATTTCCTCAGGATAAGAACTTGCCTAGACTGGGTTCTGTTTACATTTTGAACAGAATTAAGGTCCCCAGTTGGGTGGGGTCCAGCCCAAGATCTAAGAGCATGTTCCCAGAGGGTTAGGGTTAATCTCAATCAGTCATGTCCTTCAGAGGTTGGCCTTCCACAGGAGCTAGGCCTCAATGAAGAAACACAGGAGAAAAACCCTGGATCCTAATTTAATAATTGGTTATTAATAAATAGAAAAAAATGATTTCTCTTGTAGCCTATAAGAGGTAGCAATCTGTTTGGGCTTTGGTCTGCATGGGGACATGGGGAAAGGCATACCAGAGAGATCTTTGGTACCTACCTCTTTAAAAGCCAACTAGAGAGAGACAACATGGTGTAGAGGATAGGGGGGCTGGCCTCAGAGTCAGCAAAACTTAGACTCAAGTCCTACCTCTGACACATACTGGCTATGTGAGCCTAGGTAAGTCTCAGGGCCCTCAGGCAACTCTCAACGACTATAAATTGAGGAGAAGTTGCTTATATGCAGTGGTAGAGGGGATTTCCTCAATGGGAGATGTCTATGTCAAAGAAAATAGAGGTTCCAACCAAAAAATTCTTTTAAAGGAGCCAAGTAAGTCATTCAAAGGTGACGGCATGGAATCATTGACCAAGAGAAAGAAGAATGGAGTCAATACAACTTAACAAATATTTATAAAGCACCTACTGTGTGCCAGGCATTATGCTAGGTGCTGGGTATATGTAGAGAAAGAATGAAATAGTTCCTGTCCTCAAGGAGCTTATCTTCTTGGGACTGACTGATCTTGTTCAGTGACCTAGGGAAAAACCTCTTCCCACCTTCCTGCCCCATTCCCTTTCTGCTTCAGGAAAATAGTTATCCTCTGCCTCCCAGGATGAGGATAAAAAGACTAGGGTAACATGGGCTAAGAGAACACTGGTTGAAAGAGGAGGAGAGAAATGCGAGATTTTTTGCATTTAATTTGGAATTAGAGGACAACATTCCAAACCTGACTTTGCCATTAACGAGCTGTACATTGTTTTTGTTACTGACGGCCCCTCAAATTTTGGCCATACCAGTTCATGAAGGCCATCCATGGTGGCATAAAGCGTTTCAATCTGCTTTGGGGGAGAGGGTACCCATAGCCATGAAATCAGGAAAGCATGAAGTATTAAAAAAAATAAACTATCTTCTCTCTTCTCCCTCTGAAACATCTTCCCACTGATTGCTTTCTCTTAAAAAACTTCAGTATATTTATTCACCAAGCCACTTTGTTTTTTCCTTCAAATCTTTCCTCCATGATCCCTGTTTCTAAGAAAACCAGTCTCAATTCCTAGATATTCCTGACATGGTCAGTTTTGCCAATCATCATAGAACTTGGCAGTCTCAGTCATTTGTCTCCTGAGGTGCCCATATTATTTCACCATGGCTGCCTTCTTGAGAGAAGGAGCTACTGGTTAAGGTTTCTCTACCTTGTAACTCCATATCCAAATTAATTGACCCAAAAGACTGAACAATGATGGGGCTCTCTTGGTACTTTGGGGGATGGTACTCAACTCAAATACTCCAAGAAAGCTATGATTCCATTACTGAGAGTATTCCTTTTAACAATGGTGATCTCAAGCCATCCACATCTGCCTAAGGTCATACATGTGCATCTCTTGGCAAGTGAGTAGCGTTTTTTGTTCCAACGTGTCTAATGATGTTCTTTACTTCACTGATACCAGATGATGACGAGTTACGAATATCAGAAAAAATACTAGTGTTGATCCATCCCTGATGGGTCACCCTGTTCCTATGAGGAATGGGGTTGGGGGCAGGGGAGGGCACAGGAGAAGCCGAGCAAGCTTCTGTTTGGTATTAAAGTTCAGTGCTGATCCTTGCTAGCCCTAAGGGCTAGACACCAATCTCCTCTTGGCTTCCACACTCACCCGGGCCCCACAGTGGGCAGCAATCTCCTCAAAAGGTGCCTTCTGGAACTTCTCAACCACCTGCCGCCGTCGCTCACGCTCTTGTTCCTCCACGGCCACACTATCCACTGGAGTACAGGAAGCTTAAGTTAGTACCTTGGGAATGGGCAGCTAGGTGGCACAGTGCATAGAGCACTGCCCATGGAGTCAGGAAGACTCATCTTCCTGAGTTCAAATCTGACCTCAGAAACTTACTGACTGTAGCAAGTCACTCAATTCTGTTTGCCTCAGTTTCTTCCTCTGTCAAATGAGCTGGAGAAGGAAATGACAAACCACTCTAGTATTTTTGCCAAGAAAACCCCCAATGCGGTCACGAAGAGATGGATATGACTAAAAAACAACTGAACTCAGCCAGTGATTCACACCATATTGAATAGGTATCATGAGGTAGAAAGAACCCCGAATTTGGAGTTAAAGAACAAAAATTCCAAACCTAACTTTGCCATTAATGAGCTGTATCATCCTGGGCAAGTCATGGCTTCAGTTTAGTTTCTTTCTCTATAAAATGGGAACACTATATGGCATTTGCCCTGTCACTTCAAACTGTTGCAATTCTCAAGTGTGAAAATATGTGTGAAATAAATTTGTAGACAATCGAGTGTTACAAAAAAGGCAAAGTATATTATTATTACCTAGAAAATTCTGAGAGAATGAGATAGGGGGAAAAAGTAGGGAACACCTAGAACATGGGGCCCTGAGCCATGGCACAACATGAGGACATCTGGAAGAAAGAGCAGAGGCAAAAGGGAGAAAGGAGAGAGTCAGGAGATCAGAGCTCTAGTCCTGAGTCTGTCACTAACTCACTGTATGACCGTAAGCAAATCACATGACTTCTTTGGTCCTCAGTTTCCTCATCTATAAAGTGAAGGGATGGAATAGGTACCTTCCATCCTACATGTTCTATTAGTCTGTAGTTTTATAATAGGAGGCTAGAGATCAGTGACACCTCCTTTCCAATTCTGCCCAGCACCAGCCCATAGTGTACAAATACAGGTAGGTTTCCAAGGAACTACAATGGAAAGCCACCCACCATAAATGCTGGTAGATACTTCCTCATCCGCAAACATAGATCTGTATGCCTAAGCCTCGACCCATTAAGTGTGGACAGATCTATCCGGGCTGACAGAGCTCACAAATGGCTTTTTGGACGTACAGACATTTGAATCCCACAGTCACTGAACTGTCTTGATGGAATGCTGCCATCGACACAGCACCCGCTCAGCATCTCCGTCTCAGGACCATGGATTTGACTGTCAATGCACATCGACTGCCATCAATTCCCTCACCCTATCCTCTTTGCCACCATATAGCAGAAACCCCAACGGCAGGATTAAGGGCTGGAATGGAAAACTCACCAACATGACTCAATGTGAACAGTATAACTCAATTATTTCTACAGAAAATATATTTTCTGAATCAAAAATCTGACAAATATATTCATTATGAAGCTTTAATGAAAGGGCACTTTTGAACACCATATAATTAATTACAAAGACCAAACCTGCCCCCAGTAAAGAGAGGAAAAAACATATCTGCTTCCCTTCTTTGCAGAAGTTGAGGACTGTGGGTGTAGAACATTACATATGCTATTAGAATCAATGGGTATATTTGTTAGTTATGTTGAATTGTTCCCCCACAGACACACTTTTAAAAAATTCTTCATAACAAGATATGGCTCTACGAGTAGGGGAAGAGAAAGGGATATATTTGGCAATGAAGGTGATAGGAAGAAAGAAGGAAAGAAAAAAAGTACTTTTCTATTCTTGAAATTGGAACTATACAGGAAAAATATAAGACATTTGATCACCATATACATATCTCCCATTAACCTCAGTGGTCCTAACTTACCAATGGCCTTCTTTAGGGTCTCATAGGTAATCTCCTCAGCGGGCACTCTCTGTAGAGAAAAGAGATGATGTTTTTGAAGCTTAGCTTTCTTAGGAAAGGTGAAAGGAGGAAGGAGATGCCCAAGGATACTGGGGTCTTCCTGGCTTTGGAATTCCCTAGTGCCCTCATCTACCTAAGTCCCAGGCTAGGACAGTAAAAGCCACTTAATTTGGCAGGAGGGCATCCCTAATATGAGATACTCTTCTAGAGTGGTGAGACACCTACCAGGGACCAGGCAGCCCCATTGTATGCAACGCTAGCCAGCTGTCTACAAACACACACACACACACACACACACACACACACACATTACCCTTTGACCCAGCAATAACACTTGTAGGTCTATATCCCAAAAAGATCATAAAAATGGGAAGAAGGGCCCACTTGTACAAAAATATTTATAGCAGCGCTTTTTGTGGTGGCCAAGATATTGGATATTGAGGGGATGCCCATCAATTGGGGAATGGCTGAACAATTTGTAGTCTATGAATATGATGGAATACTTTGTTCCATAAGAAATGATGAGCAGGAGGACTTCAGAAAAACCTGGAAAGACTAACACAAACTGCATGTAAACTTGAACTTAACATGAGTGAAGTGAGCAGAACCAAGAGAACATTGTACACAGTGAGAACAACATTGTGCAATAACCAACTTTGATAGACTTAGCTTCTTCTCAGCAGTGCAAGGGTCTAAGACAGCCCCAAAAGGCTCATGATGGAAAATTCTATCTATATTCAGAGAAAGAACTATGGAGGCTGAATGCAGATTGAAGCAGACTATATGCTCTCTCTCTTTTTTTTGTTTCTTCTTTCTTGTGGTTCCTCCCATTGGTTTTAATTCTTCTTTACAAAATGACTAATGTGAAAATATATTTAATATGAATGCATATGTAGAGCCTATATCAGATTACACACTGTATTGGGAAGGGGGAGGGAGGCAAGGGGGAGAAAATTAGAACTCGAAATCTTATGAAAGTGAATGTTGAAAATTAAAAATAATCAATAAAAAAATAAAATATCAGTCCTCAGGGAAAAAATTTCAGAGATTGGCTAGGAGGGAGCAGTTTGATTAGACCTTGACTTAGATCAGAAAGCTTAGCTAAGAAAGTGAGTCACTATGAGTCACTGACCCTCAAAAGAAAGAAGCAAGTTCCCGCCTCTAGATCTATGATAATGGCATTTGGCTCCCCATTAATAGGAAAGATTTGTCATCAATTCCCTCACCCTATCCTCTTTGCCACCATATAGCAGAAAGCCTAACAGCAGGATTAAGGGCTGGCTTAGAATTCTATTTCAGAAAGACCCCCACAAAGAATCTGTCTTTTGTATTCATTACCAACCCAGTTTTATCAAACTTTATGTGAGGAGACCACTATGTTATCTGTTTTTAAAATCTGTTTGAGTCAGTTTAAGATATTTAGAACAGAAAAAAAGGATTAGGTACCTTTAAGAAATATGTTGGCATGACCACCATTCTGAAAATTATAGGCTTAGCAAAGAAGTGATCCAAGGCTAATTAAGCATTTTAAAAGAATGTAGAAAGGGGCAAAAGACAAGAGATAAAGGATAAGAAACTTTCCCCTATCGACTATTCCCCCATATGGATTGTCTCCCTCCATTAAAATGCAAGAGCTCTCTCTTTGCTTAGTAACGTGGTTGCTAAGGTAACTTTTTGTGATTGAAAGGAAATCACTATGGGCTTTGATGTAGGATATATTTGGACAGAGAGAAGCATGTGATATTTTCTTCATCTTCTGTTTCTGACCTGGAAAAGGAAAGAACAGGGAATGGGGAACAAGGGAACTGAGACTCGGTTGTCCTTCAGTCAAAAAATTGTTAGTTTTGGAATAAGTGATAAATTTATCATACATAATGAGGTATATGTGTTTATTTTGAGACTAACAGTAGCAGCAGTGGCCCACATGCTGCACTTCAGGAATGGCTTAAAGCCAATCATAAATTTATTGATCTTTCATTTCTTTTTGGCTTTCCTTTTGAGTTGACTTTTCATGTTATGGAAGGTACTTATCACTTGGAGAGATACTGATGTTCTGTTAGCCTCCTTGATGGGGGTGGGGGAGAAGAAAAAGAGAGGAAGAGGAGTTGGGCCTAGCAAGTGGGGAGGACCTGAGGTAAATTCTGTAAACTGATCAGAATCCCTAAAGACTCATGGTCTTAAATTACATGCAGAACTGGTCTGAGAAGTTTATAAAGATCAGACTACATGGCCTAAAATTGAGGAGACCAAGAGGTTGCCTAGGTTGGCCAAAGACCCTTAAATAATCAATTAATTAATAAGCATTTATTTTTGCTGTTACTATTGTTATCATGTCACAGAGTCTTGGTTCTTTGCAGAATCTGACACAGGGCAGAAGGAAATAATTCCATGTCCTCATCTGTAAAAAGGGGGAGCTGGATGAAATGGTCTCTGAGGTTCCCTTATAGCTTGAAACCTCTCATTTTAAAGTATGATTTTAAAAATGAAATCCTACAGCAAATAATCTTTCAAATAGACTGCAAGTTTGTGGGCAGTACTCTTACACTTTTATAGTTACATACCTGGCATCTAGCACAGTGCGTGGCACAAGGGGGGTCCTTAATAAATGTTCACTGAACTGAACCCAATTGGTAGCACATATCACTGATTTTATAATAGGGATCAGTAGGAAAACAGGATTCACTTAACAGAAATTTGTTTTACATACATAAATTAATGAATAAAAAGTATTTACTAAGCAGTTACTCCGTGTCAAGTACTGTGCTACTAAGCAATATGGATTTAAGAGGACACAGAAATAAAGTCCAAAAACAGTATATAGTTGAATGTGAAGAGAAAAGGTAAACTAGCTCCCTCTCCTGGTCAGGATGGTACATAAGAAAAGAAAGTAATTTACCTCTTCCTTTTCTGGGCTGTTCCTTGATTCTACCTCCACCTGAAGGGAAATGGTTTCACCAATGCTCTTCCTCTTGGACAAACGATCTTCATCTGGAAAAGAAGGATATCCCAAAACTCAAAGCATCTGGAGGAAGCCATGAGAACTAGGCACTGAGATCCCCAAGGATTGTTCTCCCTGCCCTCTTAAAACTTCTCCCTCCTTCCCCCTTAAACCTTTACTGATTCATTCTCTCTCTCTCTCTCTCTCTCTCTCTCTCTCACACACACACACACACACACACACACACACACACACACACACAAATGCTAATAGAGAGAATAGCCCAGCCAGGGAGCACTCCAGGGTGAGGCACAGATTTTGAAGTGTAATGGGAGTTTGTTGGAACTTGGGCTCTGCTCCAGATTTTCTGAGCCCATCTGGGACGGGGACTTGACTCTCTAGGGCTTGGATTTCCCTTCTGTTTAATGGAAACAGGAAACCCAAGAGGTCTGGTTAGAGATCTTTAGGAGATTCCATCCTCTGACTGGGGAAGGTTTAGCAAATCTCAGTTGGTATGAGATTTGTTAACCATAGGCCAGGTTATTCCTCGAACATGTTACCCCTAAAGATGCTGGACTGATGGGTAAACCCCCAATGTAGTCAGCAGATTTCTTACTATGGATTTCCTCAGGTCTTTACAAGCTCTGAGTGTCAGGAAGGGTTGCCAAGGAAGGCAACCTGTGGACCAAGCCCTAGCTGGGAAAAGTGAGGGGGATGAGAATGGAAGTCCTTGTACTCCAATTCCTACCTGTCAGCTGAGGGATGTAAGGTGTGCAGAGCCTGTCAGAATTGTAGCCACTACCCCCCAGGACTTCACTGATCTTACTCTGACGGAAGAGGAGCTCAATCACCACTTGGTCGAGGCTCTGGGACAACCTGAAAGAAACAAATGGGAAAGAGGAGAGGAAGAAAGAAGGCAGAAACATGGACAAATGGGAGAGCCGTACACTCCCACTATGTCCTTCTGGTCTTCTTTATCCAAAAAAGGAAGCCAGATCTTTTGAACTTTTGTGCTCTAGGCCACTAGTCTAGGATTCCAGGACCAGATGAGTAGCCAGATGATTGATAAGGCATAAACTAAGGTGATGCTTCCCTTAAGCATCTGTAAGAGATGAAAGTAATATTACTCTGCAGGCAATATAGCACCCTTTAGGCAATAACATCACCCTGTAGGCAAAGGGTCCCCTATGTAGTGCTGATATGGTACATGGATAATGTCTTACCAAGGGTGATCCTTCCAGAATTCACTCCCCTACGAGTATGGTCGATGTTCTTAAGACTGTCTCACCCATTATGGCACATAAAAGGATGGCAAGCCACCTGGTGCTTGAGGCTTGTGTAAGAATAAGAGACCAGGAAACTCAACCTGGGACCCCTACACTAAAGTGTGTGTGTGTGTGTGCGTGCGCGCGCGCGCGCATGCGCTCCAATGCACGTATGGTGGAGGAGGGAGTTATCCTACTTTGTTCTCCTTTCTGTCAATTATCTGGGTATCTGTAGGGCTGGATGTTCTCCCTTGCACTTAGGGCGCCTTCTCTCATTTTAATAGGTACCTCCATCATCTCTGAATCCAACAGAGGCCACCTTCTCACCTGGGTCTCTCCACAAACACGTCTTCTGGGAGCAAGTATGGGGCTTCCTTCTGCCTGGTCTCTATAACCTGGAATGTGGGAAGCAATCGATAAACAGAGCTGGGTCTAAGAAAGAGAATGAGCTCAGAAGACACAGGTGACATCAGGGTCTCTTGTTTCTTTTTTTGCCATTTCCTACCACAATTTCCTCAAAAGAGTGGACTGCAAAGCATCGGTGTGAAATTCAGAGAAATGCCGATGTTCCAAGCGGCCTAAGAAATGTTAAGTGGCCTCTAGTATCATCGATGACATTTCAGTCATCTTAAATCCTCGAGGGCCAGTTTCTACTTTGCCCTATCTCCTTCAACTATGAAAAAACCACTATGAATGTCATTTAGCAACCAGTTGTATTGTGACACAGTGAACTGTTAAGGCACCTCTGGTATCACTGGGCAGTGACATATGACCCTGTGTTTGCTCATTCCTTTCTGCCAGTTTTTTTTTTTTTGCCATGGAACTGAAAGGTGGTTAGGTTACAGAGGATGGAACATGCTGGGTATCAGTATATAGGGATGCTTTACTAGACTATTTGTGATTAGCAAGGGGAATACACTACAATGATCTACTTACAGGACCATGGATTTTGAACTTAGAGAGTATCTCATTCAACCTATTCATTTTACTGATGTGAAAACTCGGACTTGGCTGAAATGACGTGTCCAAGGTCACACAGTATAATAAGGAGAGCTAGGATTTGAACTCAGGTCCTCTGACTCAAAATGCAGGGCTTCACCAAGCTGTTTCTCTCTTTTATTATTAGGAATTAGATTTATTCCTGGCAGAAATAATAGAAGAGGCCATCCAGCATACTGATTCCTTAACAATTGTGCTTTCCCCAGGTACACTCCTTCCCCCCTCTTCCAATCTAGGCAGGGAAAAGTACAAAATCTTTGGTCTAGTAACACAGAAGATCTTTCATGATCCGGCTCTCCATCAGCCAGTGTTACCCCCACTTCACGGCCTCGCTGCTCCAATCAAACTGGCTTGCTGACTCTTCCCCCTACGTGACATGTCATCTCTCACCTCTGCACTTTTGCTAACACAGTGCCCCCTCATTTAGAATGTTCTCTTTCTTCATATTCACTTCTTAGCATCCATAAATTTCCTTCTGCTGGCATGGGAGATATAGTGCTGGGCGTGGAGTCAGAAGATCCTAGTTCAAATATGGCCTTAGACACTTATTGGCTATGTGACACGGGCAAGTCACTAAACTTCTCTGCCTCAGTTTCCTCGACTATAAAATGGGGATGGTAACAGCACCAACCTCCCAGGGTTGTTGTCAGGATCAAAGGAGATCATGTTTGTAAAGTGCTTAGCACAAGTGCTTAGCTGTTATAAGTGCATGTTATCTATTCCCCCTCCCCCTTCTAGGTACCACTCAGGTACCACCTCTTCACAAAAGGCTTTTCCCGATTTCCCAATTATTAAAGCTCTCTCCCTCTAATAAATTTCTTCGTATGCGTTTATACATAATTTAAGTGTGTACATGTTCTATCCCTGCCAAAAAAGTCAGCTTCATGACAGCCAGAACTACTTCGGTGTTGCCTTTGTATCCCCTGGAACCAGGTACGTAGTAGGTGCTTAATAAATGCTTGTGAAATTGTGTGTGATCCTGGGAGATTCACAAAGCCAAGGGTCTCCTGAGCGCTCAGAAGCACGAGGGAAAGGGCAGCTAGGTGGGGCAGTGAATAGCACACAGGCCCTGGAATCAGAAGAACCCAAGTTCAAATCTGGCCTCAGACACTTAGTTGCTGTGTGACCCTGGGCAAATCACTTAACTCCATTGCCTCAAAAAAAAACACGTGGGAAAAGGAAAAAAAAGGCTTAGCAAATTCTTAGACAGGGCTACCAACCTCATGGATGTGCTGGCAGAAAGCAGGCACAGCAGTAAGCTGACTGATGAGGTTCAAGTAGGCAGCTCCTAGAGCATAGAGGGCACAGCGGTTGTACACAGGCAGATTTTCTTCATTGATATGGGCCACTTCCTATGCCAACACAAAGACAAACCCACAAGGATATTTAGTCCACACCTTCTACCAAATCCTGCCACACACCATCCAATTTACCTTACCATTTTCTGGAAAGTTTACTTTTTCCAGGATTCATCCCTGAATCATAACTAGCAATTTTTTATGTCAGGGACAACCAGCATAAAACACAACCTTGATCGACTAGGAAAGGGAAATATAAGACCTTGGGACATTGCCCCACTGTGGGAAGCCAGAGACTCTAGGATATTATTAAGTCAGCAGACTATTTGTTAAACTTTATCGTTTCTAAATTTTTTTTTATCATTTTACTGAAAGATTGTGTCTTCAGCACCCTCAAGTATGTTACCCTGTGGCAAAGCCACAGCCACTCCATCCTAGTTTTAGCTCTGAAGTCCTTCCCGGTTTATAAACTATAACTTGTAAGAGGATGGGGGAAACGGCCACTTGAATCACTGTAGAGTATCCAAAACAAAGCAGGTGCATGAAGGTTTCATCATTTTTTGGTAACAAGAGCCTCATTCGGCTAGAGCATCTTGAGGTCAGTGACTTTCCCAACTTTTCAATGCTGCCTTCAACCTCCTTCCTACTTTTCTGCATCCTCGACAGCCCTCTTCGTCATCATCTTCTTGCTATTCTTCATGCTACATTGACAACATTCATTCTATTAGATAGGACGCTGTCCAATTCATTTAAAAGGCCATCAGTCCCTTTGTGGGGGCTGAGATTCCCTCCCTCCTTAAACTGAGATAGCCCGCCACTTATCAGAATAAGAACAGCTGACTGAGGAAGGGAAAGACACCCCTCTCCCATCCTACCTTCTACCCTCTGCTGATTCTGGCTTTGAAAGGTATGTAGATTAGGAAACTGGAAGCTAAGTAGGACCTTATCAGCAATGATAAGCTAGGCAGTCTCTTGTTCACATATAAATTACTAAGGTTTAACCACACTTGCAGAGAAGAGAACATCATGGAAGCTTGTCATGGAACACACTGTGCCACAGAAATCCCATTTTTACCTCACAATGAGAGATAAGCCAGGCTAGAAGGAGTGGATGATGGAGAATTGGTTGTTTGGGGGGCTGTTTGGGGGATGCCACTGAGTGCAAGGGTAGATCCTAGGGTACAACCTAGATCTTTGGGCCTATGCATAAGTGGGCTTAAGGAACCCTTCCTAGTCTGTAGCTGTCTCAAAGGTTATATTCCAGGTCTAGGCTAGTTTAGGAAGTCTAAGTCATCCTCTCAAGGAAGTAAATTGGTTTTAAGGTCCCCTAGGATTCATAAAAAACTCTGAAAGATTTCTAAGAGGCCCAGATTCATCCCTTTGGAGGAGTTTGGGACAAGGGCAGATAGATGTGTGCATGCGTGTGTGTGTGTGTGTGTGTGTGTGTGTGTGTGTGTGTGTGTGTGTGTGTGTATGTGTGTGTGTGTGTGTGTATGGACGAGGGTCTCTTGGTAGCCTTTCACTGAAGAAACTTGCCCAGGTCTTGAAGAGGAAAATCCATGGATTTTTCTCAACCCACATCTCTAGAACAGACTAGTGGACCTTGGAACGTCCAAAGCTGTCCCACAAATAAGGAGGTAACCCAATGGCAGCCTCTGCGGGATGGCAAAACAAAGGGGAATGTTAAAACCACAGATTGGTGGGTGGCAGGAAGTGGAGACTCAGCCTCCATAATATCTCTTGAATCCATTCTGTCTTCCCCACTCTCACAGCTACCATCCTACTGCAGGGCATCCTCATTTCTCACTAGGATTACTGTCACAGCATCTTCATTGCTTCCCCATACACAGCCTCTTTCTTCTCTAACCCATCCCCCTCATGGCTGCCAAAGGCATATTCCTAAAGCACAGGTCTAACTATGCCATTTTCCTGCTGAAGAAGCTTCAGTGGCTTCCTCTAGGATCAAAATATAAACTCCTCTGTCATTTCAAGTCCTATACAATCTGGCTCACTTCATATCACCCTCCTTGTGATGAGAAACATCATCTCGGTCTTCTTATGCTCTAGCCAAACTGGCCTCCCTGCTATCTCCAGGACAGGACAAGCAATCTCCCATCACCATGCTTTTGCATTGCCTGGAATGCTCTCTCTCCTCATCTCTACCTTCAAGAATCCCTTTAAGATTCAGTTCAAGTACCACCTCTTTCAAGAGGCCTTTCCTAATTTCCTTAGTTGTTAGTCCAGCCCCTTAGTGGCCCCTCAACCACTGAAATTAATCCTTTCAAATTTGCTTTACATCTATATTTTATATCTGCTAATCTATGTAAATGTTTCCTCCCAAGGGAACATAAGCTCCTTGAGGGCAGGGATAGTTGTCATTTTCATCTTTGTATTCCCAGCGCCAAGCACATAGTAGGCACTTAATAAGTGTTTAAATGAACCAAATGTCATTTTCGTCATGACTTCCCTGGAAACTCACTGGTGCTTTCCCCAAAGAGGTCCTCCCTGTCATCCCAATTCCAGACTTTGCGCAGCACTTTCTCTCCCTTTGGCTCTTTACCAATATGGCCTCACCTGGACAGCCAGCACCAGGCGAATGAGGTCCACCACCACTTCCTCATTGGCCAGCTCGATGCTGATGAGCGCCAGCATGCTGTAAAGAGCCTCGTAGTGTTTCTGAACATTCGTCTCCTCCTTGCAGCTCATGTAGATGTGTCTGTAGAGCTGCTGAGAGTGCTGCCAGTGGGGCAATGAGACACAAAGAGCAGGATGGGAGATTTGCCTTCAGCCTGGAGGGTGCCCCAAGGCAGTCGGTGCTCTCCAGGAGAAGGCAGCGAGAACATATCACTCAAGGGAGTCAGTGCCTCCAAGAGAAGGCACCAAGAACTGAGCTTGGAAGCTTGATTGTACGGACAGGCTCAAAGCAGACATGGGTTGGGTTATTCCCTATTTTCCCCCAGAGACAAATTCTAGGGAAGGACTAGAGGGCCTGGTTCAGAGGTGGGTCCACCAGAGGTGTCCTTCAGTCTGAAGCTCAGTGCTAAGGCTAACCTTCTGCTAGGTCCTTCTTGAAAGTCACACAAAGAAGGAAAAGCTGGCCATGTGAGTTAGGCACTTCTAAGGAGGTGACAAGAGTGAGGAGAACTCACAAGGGGTGAAGGAGAAAAAGAAAGGCAGGATTCTTGAGTAAGGAGAAAAGTCAATAAGTGAACTTAGGGATCTGGAAGTTTGGGGAGGGAGAGAGGTCATTTATAGATACTGCCTTAAGACCTGACCTAAGTCTTGGGGAGGGAGGGGGAGAAAATTTAAAACTTATGGAAATGAATGTTGAAAACTAAAAATAAACTACTAATAAAAGACCTGACCTAGGTTAGGAAGCCAGATGTGGAAGTAGGGATGGGCAGGGGTTACAACAGCCTTGGGAGGGGGGGGGCAGGTTTGCATACCTTCTTCATGAACACAGTGTCTTGCCGTGAGCACTTGTCCACCTTCAGTTTTAGGACTGAGATGTCACTGAGGGTGCTGCGAGGAGAGGAAATGAGGGGTAGAGTACTACTTGGATGCTAGATGACTCATAAGTAACTGTCCTCTCCTCTCCACTTTCTGGGTTCCAAAGCCCTAGCAATTTCTACCTCACTCCAAACATCACCTTCATTTGACTGGAGGAAAGAGGGAGGCTGAGAACTTTGCACAGCTCTGCTTCACTTCTATCCAATTCACACGAGTCAAGATATCTCCCTCATGATGCCATTGGTCCTCTTCGAAAATGAAGGTCGAACAGCAATGTGATGATATGATTCCATGATCCTGGTTCTTAGGTTCATAGGAAGTTTAAAGGGACCGTAGAAGACATCTAGTCCAGGGGTGGGGAACCTGTGGCCTTGAGGCCACACGTAGCCCTCTAGGTCCTCAAGTGAGGCCCTTTGACTGAATCCAAACTTCACAGAGCAAATTCCCTTAATAAAAAGATTTGTTCTGTAAAACTTGAGGACCTAGAGGGCCACATGTGGCCTCAAGGCCGCAGATTCCCCACCCTTGATTCTAGTCCATCCCTGTCATCATCCAGACAAGAAAACCAGGGCCCTGGAAGTACGGTGACTTGATCAAAGTCACATTGGCAGCAAGGATTAAAGCGGGGATGCGGACCAAGGTTTGAGCCAAACCCAGCACTTTTCCCACTGTACCCCAGCTGTCTTCATTTTCCTTGGCCCATCTTCTCCCAGATTTCTCTTCCATTCTCTTTACCTACCGCCTCCCAGTGCTTTTCCACATTCACCGCCTCCTCTTTTCCCTTCTGACCCCCTGAGGCAAGGGAAGCTCTCCAGCCTTGACTTTGCTCTTTCCTCCCAGCTCTCCCATGTTTTAGCCTTCGCCCCTTTCCTTCAATCCCTCAGCCCCCCATACTCATGGCAATCTCTCCTGTTTTCCCTTCCCGTCTACCCATCTGGCCCAATCCCAGGGTCACTGACTATTCCTATCCCTCACGCAGCCTCTGCCCATGAGAAATGACCATGATGACAGTAACAGTAACACTAGCCAGAATTGACACAGCACCTAATGTGCGCCAGGCATCGTCTGAGTCCTTTACAAACCTTTTATTTCATCTTCACAGTGACCCTGGGAAGTAGGTGCCATTATTATAGCCACTTTGTAGCTGCCCCAGGTCACACAGCTAATAAGTGTATGAGGGTGGGTTTGAATTCAGGGCTTCCAGGACTCCAGGCCCACCACTCTATCCACTGCACCACCTTTCTGCTATGACATTCTATTGTCTTTACAGAGGTGTGTCCAGGCTTCCTCGGTGGACAAGCCTCTTCAAATTTCACAGGTGTGTTCTGCCAGAGTGTGAAACCCCTAGGATCAGGTGGAGAGGGGCCCTTGACCCCTCATTCCCAAAGGACATCCCATTCACCTGATGGTGGAGAACTTGTGGCGGTTGCCATGACGATCGATGAAGCTGATGAGGATTTCCAGGACAAAGAGGCGGATCTCAGCATCCTCCATGAGAGCGGCCGAAAGAAGCCGGTCCAGGAAGGAGCTGGGCAGGGCGGTCAGCATGTTGCTGCACTGGAAGCCGGTGGATACCTGCCAGGTGGCCAAGAAAGGAAACGTTGAAGGATACTTTCTTTTTGGAAGGGGGAAATGGAAAGGAAGGGAATAAAAGTTTCCATAGCACCTACTAGGTGCCAGGCGCTACGTGAAGCACTTTTATTTGACCCTCACAACAATCCTGGGCAGTAGGTACTGTTATCATCCCCATTTTATAGTTGAAGAAACTGAGGCAGACAGAGTTTACCAGTTTGCCCAGCATCACACAGCTAGTCTGAGGAGGGATTTGAACCCAGGTCATCCTGACTCCAGGCCCAGCACTCTAACAGCTGATGTGGAACAAGCAATGGGAATTAAACTTAAAAACTCTTTTCTGAGTCCCATCCCACCCATTCCCGGAGCTTGGGGTGGGGGCAGCCGTGTGTCTCCTCCCATGCAGTGCTACGATCCTCAACATTTTTGGCAGTTGGGTGGCACAGTGAAAGATCTGACTTCAAATCCGGCCTCAGATACTTCCTAGCTGTGTGACCCTGGGCAAGTCACTTAACCCTGTTTGCCTCAGTTCCCTCATCTGTAAAATGAGCTGGAGAAGGGAATGGCAAAACCACTGCAGTATCTTTACCAAGGAAACCCTAAATGGGGTCACGAAGAGTTGGATACAATGCAACAACAACCACAACCACGACAACGTGCCCGTACCTGGGCAGTGAACATACAAAAATACAAGTACTTCCTGTCCTCAAGGAGCTTATACTCTATTTGAAAGCAGTAAGTGGAGGCCTTCACTGTCCCAGAGGAAGAACTTGTTTTGAAACAATAGATTTAATAGGGAGGCTTTAAGGCAGGGCAGTGAAATGAGGGAAATTGTGTTTACCAGAAAGTTGTCATAGAGGTTCATGTGTAGAATGAATTGGAATGCGTCAAGATAATAAGAGCAAGTGATCTAGTACTTCATTGGTGAGGTGATCAAGGCCTGGGCTGAGCTGAGAGCTTTAGCAATAAAAAGGAGGGGGTATATCTGAGAACTAAAGACAGGAGCTGGGAAGAAGACAGGCCAAAGGAAAAAGACCTATATGCTGGGGAGAGAGAAGCAGGGGTAAGGAGGGCAAGTATTCTGAGGAAAAATCAAAAGGGATCATGGAAAAGCAAATGTTATTTTTGAGCTCTTAGAAGGAAGATCTTACTTACAACATGAGGACAGAGACCTCATGTTGTAAGACCTTACTTACAACATGGGGACAGGGCAGTCTTACCTGAAGGAGGGATTTCAGCAGCATGATCTGGGTCAGCCGGTTCCTGTTCTCCCTATGGACCAGAGACACAAACACCAGAATGTCGACATAGGAGCACTCGCTGAATTTGGCAGCATTCCCTTCTGCTAGCCCAACTCCCACCCCTTAGAGCTCAGCTCTCAACAAAGGTCATCTAGCAGAGTTAGAGCCGTGAGGCCCAGATCAGGAAGCAGCTAGGATCCTCCCAGACCTGAAGAAACATCCTTTGAGATCCCTTAGCAAAAGGTGAAGGGAGAGGGGAGGGGAGGGGAGGGGAGGGGAGGGGAGCAAAACAGCAGCTGTGTTGAATGAAGCCACAACAACAACAGGAGGCCCCAAACAGCTGAGTGATTCCAAAAGCAAGAGTGAGGAGCAGAGGACAAGAAAGAAAAGAGAAAGGGGAAGGACGGGAGGAAGAGAGGGAGGGAGGAAGGGAGAGAAAAAGGGAGGGAGGAAGGGAGAGAAAAAGGGAGAGAGGGAGGAAGGGAGAGAAAAAGGCAGGGAGGGAGGAAGGGAGAGAAAAAGGCAGGGAGGGAGGAAGGGAGAGAAAAAGGGAGGGAGGGAGGAAGGGAGAGAAAAAGGCAGGGAGGGAGGAAGGGAGAGAAAAAGGCAGGGAGGGAGGAAGGGAGAGAAAAAGGCAGGGAGGGAGGAAGGGAGAGAAAAAGGGAGGGAGGGAGGAAGGGAGAGAAAAAGGCAGGGAGGGAGGAAGGGAGAGAAAAAGGGAGGGAGGGAGGAAGGGAGAGAAAAAGGCAGGGAGGGAGGAAGGGAGAGGAAAAGGGAGGGAGGGAGGAAGGAAGAGAAATCAAGCCAGAGCTAAAGAAGGAAAGATCAGAAGAAGGGTGGTCAGGAGGAGAGGAGAATCTAGTCAAGTTAAATCCGGAAAATTAGAAACTGAGGGATGAAGGGAAAAAAAGAGAGGTTTTGATGAACTCACCCGGTCTTTCCAGTCTCCACGGGGTGATGGAGAGAGGGCAATGGGACCTTGCTCATGATGAAAAGCATTACTTCAGAGCGTTGATAGGTGGGCAGTGTGCTGGCAAAGGATCCTAGATGGGGATGCAGGGCAGAGAGGGTGAACTCTAGCTGGGCTGTAAAGATGGGAGGCTTCACATGGTGAGGCCCTTCTACACAGAATATTGCTCAGCAATGTTGTGAAACTTTGGAGAACGAGCAAGAAAAACAATTCTTTGGAAGGGGTTAGAAACCTTACTGCCTTGAGGGAGGAGGGAATGTACTAGATGACTGAAGAGCTTTTTCCATCTCGGGATTCTCAAGGTATAACCGCTGTAATTGTGTTAAAATCAGGGCTAAAGGTCTGGGGAGCAATGTTCTCCTTTAATTCTACTCCCACACGTCTGAATAGCTGGAAACTCAGTGTTCAAGCGCTGTCACCCTCTTTTTTCTTCTTTTCCCTTCCTCCCTCTCCCCCTTCTTTCTCCCCCTTCACCCCTCCCTCCTACCTATTGAAACCAGAAGTCACTGGTAGTGCTCTCTCTCCCTCTCCCTTGAAATTAATTTGCATAACTTTGCATTTCTGTTTACTTGTTCATGGGTTCCCAGACTTAAGAGATAGAAGGACCTCAGAAATCACTGAGTCTAACTCCCTCGTTTTACGATGAGGAAACTGAGGTGCAGAGAGGAATGGCCTCCCTAAACTACCTCACATTCATTTTGTATCTATGCTGCATATACTTGTTAGATTTGCATGTTGTCTCCTCTAGGAAGCAGGGATTGTTTCATTTCTGGCAGGCACTAATTGCTTGTTGATTGTTCAAGGACTTACAGGTACTAAGGGGCAGAGAGAGGGAATGTATTGTTTCCAAACAGAACATAAGCTCCTTGAGGGCAGAGACTGTTACAGTTTGGTCTATGCATCCTCCAGTGCCTAGCATACAGCAGGTACTTAATAAATTCTTGTGTTAAAATCAGGTATGGGGAGGGTGACTTTTTGTTTTCTTACCTCAAGCCCTGTTTAAGATCTATATTAAGACAGCCTGCCTCTCTCTCTCTCTCTCTGTTCCTCTCTGTGTGTGTCTGTCTGTCTGTTTCTCCATGCCTATAGAAAACTTTCCAGGTTTTTATCAACATTACTCCAGAACAAAAAAAAATAGCTAGATTCATTAAACAAGCTGTGGAAGGTATAGGGCCTGCCCCTCCTCCCCTGACACAAAGTTTAGGAAGGAGGTGAAGAATTGCTCTTGGAAGTCTCATCCTTCAGGATGACACTGATCCCTGCCTCAGGGGCTCCCTCCCCACCCCCACAGGCCAGCCATCAGTCCCACACCAGTGGTCTTGATCACGGCCTCCTGGAACATTCTCTCCTCATGCTCCTTGATGATCTTGGTGCCAACGCTGATGGCTCCATCATAGCTGCCAGTCAGGGCATAGTCGATGCTGAGCCGCAGCTGCCTCAGCAAAGTATTGAACATCTCCAGCACTGTGGGACCTGAAGAAGGTAGTGAGAGAAGAAAGGAGAAAGTAAGGCCTGGCATTCCCCTCTACCTTCCCCTTCCCATAATGCAACCCAGCCATTTCTTGTACAGTCATTTTTCAATTGTGTCTGACTCTTCGTGACCCAATTTGGGGTTTTCTTGGCAGGAATACTGGAGTGGTTTGCCATTTTCTTCTCCAGCTCATTTTACAGATGAAGAAACTGAGGCAAATGGAATTAAGTGACTTGCCCAGTGTGAGGGGTCAGACTTGCCCACAACTACTGAGTCCAGATTTGAAATCAGGTCTTCCTGATTCCAGGGTCAACACTCTATCCATTATACATAACGCAACCCAGTTATAGACCGCTAGTAAATGAAATGTTCTTCCAAGCATCCTTAGAAGCAGAGGGTCACAGAAGGAAACTCAAAGACCACCTAACCTCATTTTACAAATTAGGAAACTGAGGCACAGAGGGAAATGGAGTATAGTGTGAGGAAGAGCAAGGCAGCCAATTTGACTAGCCTGTCAGATGCATGGAGGGTAATGGTATGCACTAAGATTAGGGAGGTAGGATGGGGACAGGGTGTGAAGAACCTTAAATGCCCAACAGAGGGGCTTATATCTGATCTTAGGAGTAACAGGGAGCTGTTGGGGTTTATTGACTAGGGGAGTAACATGGTCGGATCTATGCTTTAGGACAGGGCTGTCCAATCTTAGGTTTTTATTGAAACAATAGACAATATATTTTGATTTGCCATTTTCGTGAGAGCGCTGCAGTAGCTCAGCTTCATTTATTAAAGCATTTATGTGAATTTCTATACTTGTAGGTGGGCTGCATAAATCGCACTGCATTTTGGACAGGCCTGCTTTAGGATAACCACTTTGATGGATGTGTGCAGAACAGATCAGAGTGGGGAGAGACTTTAAAGGAGATGAATTAAGAGGCTACTGAAGCCATTCAGGTGAGAAGCAACGAGGGCCTCTTGGTCATGTGAGCGGAGAGAAGATGACAGGTATGAGATGAGGAGATAGAAATGAAAAGATGTGGCAATGTGGGGCTGAGTGAGAGTGAGGAGTCAGGCTTGGAGACCTTTTTAACCCTCTCTTTTAACAATAGGAATTGGAAGAAAGTATCTGGCCAAAGGAAATTCTCTTCTTCGCCTCTTCAAAAGGGGCTCTAAGCTCCAGCTGTCTTCTTTCCCTTGGCATTCTCCTTACCCACAGAGCCAGTAGCAGCAATGACAGCTGCCTCAGACAGGACCTCCACGATGCCCGCCCGGACGGTGGCTGCGCTGCGGCTGTTGGCATCCAGGTGACTCAGGAGCTGCTGGATCACGAGGTGGGAATGCTGGGGCTGGGAGGGAGATGAGAGGGGATGGCACTGGCCCTGACCCCAACTGCTGCCCATCTTCACCAGGCTAGGCTGTTCCTGTAAGTCCTAGGGTCCTCATCCTCTAACCCAAGGGCTCTTATCCTTTTTTTCTGTCCTTGACCTTTTTGGCAGCTTTGTTAATGTCTACGGACAGCTTCTTGGAATAATATTTTTTTGGAGGGGGGAAGGCAGGGCAATTGGGGTTGAATGACTTGCCCAAGGTCACACAGCTAGTACGTGTGTCAAGTGTCTGAGGCTGGATTTGAACTCAGGCCCTCCTGACTCCAGGACTGGGGCTCTACCCACTGCGCCACTTAGCTGCCCCAGAATAATTCTTTAAATAACTGAAGAAAAAGATCAATTTAGATTAGAAGCTAGTTTAAATAAAGATGTAATTTTCCCCATCCAAGTTCACAGATCCCCTGAAATCTAGCCACGGGCCCCGCGAGGAGGCTTTTAAGACCCCGCTCCTGAAATGAGCTACTCTCCTCTGAATAAACTGAACCGAGGCAGTGGGGGAATGCGAGCTCCCAAGGCGGGTCAACAGCAGAAAGCTCAGGCATTTTGAATTCCAGCCTCTCGTTCATCCCAGTTAGTGTGACACGTCGGTGACAAAGCCAGGTTATCGTGGCCACCCTATTTCTTTCTGGACAACTCAGCTTCATGTCATATGTCACCATCATCTTCTCACAGCTTAAAGTACCTAGCCCAAAGTCACACTGCCATGGGAGATAACTTGGCTTAGAAAACTCAGCTAAGAGCCACCACATGAGGCATCGTGCCCACTACCTCTACGGAGTCTTACTTCCTGCCGGCTATATGCAGCATAGCTCTAGGCCGAGGGAGCCACCATACCTGAACTGAATACATGATGATTTTAAAGCAACGGATGGCAAACACCTTGGGTTCCCAGAGAGAATGGTTATCTAGGTGACTGTGGAGGGAGAAAACATGGGAAAAACAAGAGTGTGATGTATTATGTGGCATCAGCTTAGTTTGGGGTAGAGAAATACCCTCCCCCTAACCCAAGAGGCCTAGCAGAATACAGTGGTCCTGATTCCCAACCCAATATACAGCTCTGTAGATATGCAAGCAAGGGCTTACGGGTAGAAGTAAAAGATGGGGAGCAAGGGGGACATAGGAGTAGTCCAAAACTTAGAGTGAGGACATGAATTGGGGTCAGAGGGGCAAACAGCTGTGGATTCAAGGAAGGGAGCTGGCTTTCTGCCCCCATTCCTGCCCTGTAAAGGCCCTGAACATCTATGACCTTTGGAACCACCCTTCCAAATCAGATGCCTGTCAAGATACTGACTCCTCCAACCAGGCATGCTTTCTCCCTCCCTTGGAGTAGGGAGTTAAGTGGGACACATTAGGAGAACATGTACCAACAGGACAGAGTTAGAATGAAGACTCATAAATCTATCCTGCCAGTGGCCTCTGGGTAACCCTAGACTACCCCTTGGTCTCTTCTGATCACAGAAGGCGGAGCTGCAACTCCTCTTTCCTTTCACACAGGAAGGAGGGAATAAGGGGGAGTCTGAGGGGCTCGAGCATTTCAAAGGTTAAGTGTCTTAACCTTGCAGCATCTCAATTTTCCTTATAGCCGTGGAATTCAGGAAGAAACTCACATGAGTACAGGCTTGATGGCATTTTTGATGTTGCCATAGGCGGCCCTGCCCAGCAGTTCTCGGAGGCATCTCTCAGCCAGCTCTGCTGGGCTCTCTTTTTCTTTCTCTGTGGCCTGTAAGGGTGAGGGCGACCTGCTGTGGAAACACAAACAAAGTAGGTGTCAGGATGTAACTGAAAATGATGAGAAAAGACGTGGGTGGAAAGGAGATGCAGCAGGTTGTGATGCAAAGATGCCTCACTTCTTTCTCCTACACATGTAAGCCAATAACAAGCTGTGTAACCTTCCAAAGTCACTGTACATCTCTGGGCTTCACAGAATTCATTTATTCACTCGCTCATCCATCCATTCATCCATCCATCCATCCATCCATCCACTAAACAAGTCTTCATTAAGGACCTGCTATGTCCCAGGAGCTGTGCTAGATGTCGGAATTATCACAGAATTTCAGAGTTGGAAGGGACTTTTACAGTCATTTAGTTCAACCAAAACCTCAAAAAAAATTAATTCTCCCTGCAACATGCCCAACAAATGGTCATTGAGTGAAAGGGAAACCAGCTCCCACTTCCAGGCAGCCCATCCTCTTATTTCTGACCATTAGGAAATTTCTCCTTATATTAAGAGTAAATGTCCCTCTTGGCAACTTCCATGCACTGTTCCAAGTTCTGCCCTCTGGAGCCAAAAAGAACAAGTCTAATTCAACCCTTGTCTACATTACGGCCCTTCAATCCCCACCCCAGCCCTGATCCCCTAAACCTTCTCTTTATTGGGCTAAATATTCCCAGTTCTCTCCAGCAATCCTCATATGGTACAGGCTTGAGATCCTCGACCATCCTGGTTGCCCTCCTCTGGGTGCTTCCTAGTTTCTCTGTGTCTTTCTAAAATGTGTCTTCCATACTATTGTGCAATGAGAAATGGCGAGCAGGATGCTCTCAGAAAAACCTGGAAAGGCTTCATGAACTGATGTAAAGTAAAATGAGCAGAACCAGGAGAACAGTGGATTATAACAGCAATACAGTATGATGGTCAACTGTGAATAGCTTAGCTATTTTCAGCAATATAATGATCTAAGACAATCCTGAAGGACTTATGATGAAAAAATGCTCTCCATCTCCAAAGATAGAATTGATGGAGTCTGACTGCAGACTGAAGCATGCTTTTTATTTACTTTATTTTTCTAGTTGGTTTTTTTGCCTGTGTTTTTTTTTCACAGCATGACTTATATGGAAGTGTTTTACATGACCGCACATGTATAACCTATATCAAACTGCTTGCCTTCTCAATGAGGTAATGGGGGAGGGGAGGGAGGGAGAGAATCTAGAACTCAAAATCTGAAAAAAACAATGTTAAAATTCTTTTTACATGTAAGTGGGGAAAAATAAAATATTAAATTAAAAGAAAATATGGCTCTCCAGAACTAAACGTATCACATAGGTGATCTTACCAAGAAAGCAAACACAGGGACTATTACCTTCTTGTTTTTGGAAATTATGTTTCTCTTAATGCAGCCCAGAAACAAGTTCACTTCTGGGGAGGGGGAGTACCATATCATGCTGTTGATTCATGTTAGGCTTGAAGTCCACTAATAACCCCCCGATCTTTCTTAAACTTTTATCTAACCATAGCCCCCTCATCTTGTACTTATGAAGTCAATTTTTGGAACTAGGGTACAAGACTTTGCAGTCATTCCCATTCGATTTTAATTTCCTCAACAGAAAAATGAGGAAACTAGAGTTGATCATCTCTAAGATCCTATGGTTCCATAGCCTACGGTAACTTCTCACTACCCTCAACCTCAAGGTTGTTCTCATTCAACTGAGCACACAAGAAGAAATGGGCATTCGACACAGGTGGTGAGGCTTGAGAAGTGAAAGTTATTAGACACAAGGGCAGGCAATTAAGGGAAGCCAAGAACGTTTCTTTCCTGGAGCTCTATCTATGAGAGCACACTCCTTGATCTGGGCAGACTTTTGTCAGGGTAGGCAATTTCCTCAGCCTCGAGGGCCAAAAATGGGGCTAAGCCAAGTCCATGAGCGCCCTCAGGTGTTTTTAAGGCATAGGCAAGGGAGAAGGAAGAAATGGGTTTGAGGAGGTGGGGAGGGGGGAAGAGAGAGAAGGGAGGGAGAGAAAGGAAGAGAAAGAGAAAAGGGAGGGAAAGAGAGAAAGTGAGAGAGAGAAAGAAGAAGAGAGGAAGACAGAGGGAGAAGGGAGGAAAAGAGAGAGCAGGGAAGGAAAGAGAGAGAAGGAGAAAGAGAGCAGGGGGAAGAGAAAGAGGAGAGGGAGACAGAAGAAGAGAAAGAGAGAAAAGGGAGGGGAAGAAAGAAGGCAAGAGAGAGAGAAAGAAGAAGAAAGAGAGAGTGAAGGGAGGGAAAGAGAAAGAGAGAAGGAGAAATAAAGAGAGAGAAGGAGGGAGAGAATAGGAAAAAGAAAGAGAGGAAGAATGAGAAAATGAATCATAGGTTGATTGATTCAGAATAAGAAGAGACCCCAGATGTCACCTAGACCAACCTCCTTATTTTACAGAAGAGAAGGCCTATCTGGGGGCCTTGTGACTTGCCCACGGAAACGATTAGTAGAGACAGTATTGTAACACTCAGGTCCTACGGCTTCAAATTCGGCACTCTTTCCATTGTAGGAGGGAGAAAAGAGGTGGAATCATCATCAGGTGTTACTCTATAGTAGTACCAGAGCTCCAGACAGCTTGATATAAAGGAACAGAAGGGTGGACTTGGTGGCGGGGGACCTAGGTGTGAATCCTGGCTCCCATGCTTACTAGCTGTGTAACCATGGGCAAATATCTTTTCAGAGCCTCAGTTTCCACATCTGTAAAATGGAGATACTAGTATGTGCCTGACCTTCCCCTTAGAATCACAGACCTAGGGGTAAAGGGGCCTCGGAGGCTGTTAGCTCAATCATCTCATTTTCTGCACGAGGGAGCCGAGACCCAAGGAATCGGACCTGCCCAAGGGTTGATTTGTAAATCGTAAAGTGCTATATAAGTGTGAATTGTTATTCCTGCTGTTACTATTGCTTCTTATCCTTGGACAGTGATAATGACTGACATTTAAATAGTATTTTAAAGTTTATAAAGCACTTTTCATATCACACCTCATTTGAGTTTCACAATAGTCCCATGAGGTAGATACTAATGACATTATTATCCCCATTTTACAGATGGAGAAACTGAGTCTCGGGGAGGTTAAGTGACCTGCCCACAATCACACAGCCAGGAAATACTAGAGGAGGATGTGAACCCGAATACAATTCAAGCATTCTAATGACAAGACTATGGATCAAAGTAGGTAACTGTCTGCCCCTAGTTCTCCAACCCAGCTCGCCAGACCACAGCACCGTCCCTGTAGAAGACTCTGCCGGTGTGCTGCTGTTCTATAATCAACCACTAGAGGGCACTCATTGCAAAGCCTGTCTAGTCCCTGTTGGCATCTTGCTGGCTCCAGCCCTTCGAGACCAATTGTTCCAGTCTTGCTGTTTGAAACTTCTGCCACACTTGGAACTTGCCTCTGCTCAAACTGGTGAACATGGCCCAGTAGACAGACTGCTTGCTGAACCTGGAGTCAGAAAGACCTGGGTTCAAATCCTGTTTCAGACACTACCTGTGTTAGGTATCTTGGGCAAGTTTCTTAATATTCCTGGGTGCTTGGTTTCATTATCAATTGCCTTTCAGAGTTTGGGTTCTGAACTAACAGAGAGCAGGGGCCAAACAACACATTTGCCTCCACCACACATTGTCACTTCACTATAATACACAAATGAGATAAGGAAGCGAGGCTATTTAGACCAAAGACTGACCTTAGAGCCTAGAAGCCCTGGGTTCAAGTCCTGCTCTGACATATACAGTCTATGCAATCCTGGCAAATTATCGAACCTTTCAGTGGCCCCTGGCAGCTCCCTAAGTCCACAATTTGCAAAACAGTTGGCAATGAGCACTAGTTCAGAGAACTTATGAAATCACATGCCTAGAAGAGGAGACTAGGAAGGGGAAACATGGGACCTCACTTTTTCTTTATTTTTAATTAAAAAAAAATAACTTTCCTATTTTACGGTTTTTAACACTGACACATAGAGAAAAAAGAGAATACCTCCTCCCCCAAATCTCCAGTCCAAATGTAGTTTACTTCACTTTTTCTTTGAGACAAAGAAGGGTTCTTGGGAGATGACTCAGTAAGATGCACTGGTATAAAATAACAAAAGGCAGCAATAATCAAACTCCCTTTGGCAGTGGCAGCTCCTGGATCAGAACCCAGAGCTGGAACTTCTAGCTCTAATTCTCTGCCACTGTTGCTAGGTGGATCAAGAGAGCCAGCCTTTTTAAGGAGCCTGTAATGGCATCAGGAAGGGAGGAGGGAAGGTCAGGGAAGGTGAGTCCTTAGTCAGCAACCACAGCCCGGGAAAAGCATCTTACCAAAAAAGAAAAATTTCCCCCCAAAACTGTCTCTGGCTTGCTGTGCTAAAATAATCTGACTCTCTGAGTCTTCTTGTCTGTTCAAAGTCCATACCAACCACTGGCCTCCGGAGAGTTCAAGACTATTATTATCCTCCCCTTACAGATGCAGAAATTGAGGTATAGTGTGACCGAGAATAATAAAAGAAAAATGAAGGTCAGGACCAAGGTCACCCAAGGAGCCAACTGCCAAATGGACAGTGGAAGCAGGCTTCGATCCTGGGAGCTGTCCAAGGAGCCCAGGTTCCCTGGTTCTCATGTGTGGAGTGGCTCGTGGTCCTAGGGGCCAGGCCAGGGGCTAGCTTCTCTCACCCCATCCCATACAGAGGCACCCTCTCTCACCTCTCCGCTTCCTCTACATGCTGCAGGTTGAACAGCAGCGAAGGGACAATCTTGTCCATGTGCTGTGGGTCCCAGATGTTGGCCTGCAACTCATCATTCACTGTCTTCCTCACCACCCCTTGCAGGCCTTTGATGCCTGACATACGGATCCTGTGGGGGGAAAATGGCAAAGTGGTGTCAAGGGGCTTCCAGCCCTACAGATCAGCTGATTATGAGCAAGAGGCTGCAAAAGGAAGTGCCCTGGAGGTGAGGACAAGGTTGCCAGAGGAAGCAGGGACAGGCCTGCATCAGCAAAACTCTTCTACTTCAAGTGACCAGATGTCCTGAAAAAAGTGAGATGATTCTAAATTTAGATTCCATCCAGAATGGACCAGAGTCTTAGAATATGCTAGTTGCCCATTTCAAGGCCTGCCCAGCTCCTTGTGGCACCTTGGTTCCAGCCCTCGGTGAGCAGTCCTTCCAAACTCTGCTGCCAGATTTGGAACCCGCCTCTGCTCAAACTAGGGGAGGTGGCAGCTTGGCACAGTGGACAGATCTTGGAGTAAGAAAAACCTGGATTCAAATCTTGTTTCAGACACTTACTATCGGTGTGATCTTGAATGAGTCCTTAAATTTCTAGGCCTCGGTTTCCTCATCTGAAAAATAAGGGGGCTGGACAAGGTGGTCTCTGATTTACCTTAGGACTTGGAGGCTCAGTCAGAAACAAAACAGAATATGGCAAAGACAACATTGTTCATATTACTGTTGGGGTGATAGGACCTGGACCCCTAAAAGGAAAAGACTGTGTCTGAAAGCAACCCAGTCCCTAAATTTTCACATACATTTGAGCAGCTCAGATCACTGGCACCTCCGCCAAGGCACCTGGCCCACTGCAGCCCAGCTGGATCACCTAGCTGCCTTACTTGACATTCCTTTTACTGCCTCACTCAGCCCTCCCCAGACTACTTGCCTATACTGTTCACTCCTTAATCTCATCCAGATCCTTTCATTGCCCTTTTGTATATAAGCATCAATCTGGCCCCTGTTGGTGTTACAATAAGCCTTGCCACTCGGCTAGGAGATGGTTTAAGTGTGTGAGTTCATTCCAGGTGAATGCTGCCCTGTACCCTGACATTTTGGGGTTCCCAGCAACCCACAACTGCGTCATTACTATGCCCAGTTTGATGTCAGTTGCCAGCAAGCCAGTAATGTCTGTAGAACAGAAGGCTGCAGAATGCCAGCCACCTCTTTCCCATGATGGAGACTGACTGCCAAGAAGCCTGACCTTGGTTGTAAGGACATTTCTATCTGGCCATGCTCATATCTACAGGGGAAATTTCATTACAGAAAGAACATGAGAATTTGAGGCAGAGGAATCAAATTCCAATTCGAGGTCATCTATTTGCTTCCTGTGTGACTTCTGGTATCAGAATAGAGACTAGTATGTGCAGGGGGCACGGGTAGGGAGTGGGAAGAAGACAGTGACAGGAACCTATTACCTCCTTCTAATAACCTGGAATGGCTGATTTGGGGTAGAAGCATATGCCTGCCCACAACTTCTGAGCACACATCAGAGATTTAAGTTCCTAAGGGTGGAATTTATTATTTTTAAAATTAATTTTAATACTAATAATTTTATAATTTCTTTTTATATCATCTATTCCTATATTAACTATATAAATTATATAATATGGTTGGTATGATTGTTGTCCTTTGTTCTCAAAGTGGACCAAAATGACATCACTATGCTTGATTCAAGATTCAATGTGTTCGACTGTGACTGATCGGGCCAATACAAGCTTGGAATGCTCTACCACAGGTTGGGCACAAATAGTCCGTGTGAACATTTAACATAAATTATAAATTTATAATTTTATTATTATTAGTAGGTACATTTATTAAGCACCTACTGTGTCCAGAAGCAGGAAGGTAATAACTCTCTTTCCTGTTTTCTTATGCTTTACTCCCTTCCAGTGACACCAGCCCCCTTGTTGTTCTCTGTACATGACATTCAGTATTCCGACTTGGAGTATTTTCTCTGACTATCTCCCTGCCTGAATTCTCTCCTTATTCATCTCTGCCTCCTGGCTTCCCTCAAGTCTCAGCTAAAGTTTTACCTTCTACAAAAAGCCTTTCCCAGTCTTCCTTAATCTGAGTGCCTTCCTTTGAAACTCCCCCCAGTTTTTCCTGTCTGCAGCTTGTTGTTTGCCTGTTCTCTGCCCCATTAGACTGTGAGCTCCGTGAAAACAGGGACTGGTTTTTTGCCTTTCTTTGTATCGCCAGCACTTAGCACAGTGCTTGGCACACAGTAGGTACTTAATAAATGCTAGTTGACTGAGTGACTCTCCCTACTCCACTCCATCTACATTCAGTTTTGAAAATGATTCTCCTAAAGTACAGGCAGGACTTTGTCACTTCTCTACTCAACAAACTCCAGCGGTCACCTACAATCACCGGGATCCAAAGGAAAGTCTTCTGTTTGGCATTTAAAACCCTTCACGGTCTGCTTCACAAGACTGCCTTCTGGTCTTCTTAGATCTCATTCTCTCCATGTACTCTATAATCCAGCTACATCTGCCTCCTTGCTGTTCCTCATACAAGACATTCTTATCTCCCGACATCATCTTTCCTCACCTCAGGCTCTTATCTTTCCTAGATTCCTTCAAGGCCAGGCTCAGATCTCACCTACTGAAAGAGGCGTTTCCTAGAATTCCTTTCCCCTCTCCCAGCAAACACCTCTACAGGTGCCTTTCCTCTGAGACGACTTCCAACCTACTTAGTATATGTCCCATAAAGACATAGTGATTTACGTGTTTTCTCTTCCCATTAGAATGCCCAATCTTTAGGGACTATTTTGGGTTTTCTTTGCCTCCTTGGCACTTAGCACAGTGCCTGGCACATAGTAGGCACTTAATACTTGTTGACTGACTGATTGTAGCCTGACCTCATCAGACAACATCTAGAATATTTTTCTGGGCACCCACATTTATGGAGGAATTTTGATTACCTAGACAGTATCCAAGAAGGCAGCCAGAATATGGAAAGACCTTGAAATCAGGCCATATGAAGATCAGCTAAAAGAAATAAGGATGTTTAGCTCAGAGAAAAGAACTTATTGGTATGTGGATGGTGGGAGTGGGGAGGAAGATAGCCCTGTGAAGCAGCTACCTCTAACTAGTACCTGCTCCATAATTAATAGTCTTAGAGAGTTGTCTGAGGCACTGAAATATGAAATGACTTACCCAGGGTCACACACTCACTATGTGTCAGGGGCAAGACTTGAATGTGAGTCTGCCTGACTCCTAGGCCAGCTCTCGATTCCTCCCTCTTATAACACTGCTTCTCAATAATAATTATAATAATGAAATAAAAATAAAAATAGTATGTCTATGATAAGAGGGATGTCCAGGCCCTTAGCTTCTTAAAGGAATCCTTAAATTTACTGCCATTTCCTAGCTCTTTTGGAGTAAGGTGGATGGTGGATTTAATCAAAGTGTTAACCACTGGAGGGTGAAAAAGCTCATCATTTCTTACATACTTGTAGTGGGCTCTAGCAGCAGCCACTGAGGAATCATGGTACCTGGAGTTTGGTGGCTTGGTCTGGGAAGAAGGAAATTAGGATGTGGTACAGCTGGAAAGAAGGAATGAGGCTCTCTTCCTGAGCCTCTCTACATTCTTGTTCCTGGCTTCCTGAGGCAACATGGCAGCTACCTTATGGACTCAGGAAGCCTTCATTTACCACCCTCTGAGTCACTTTGCAACCCACAGAGTCAGTGATAGAGAACCAATTAACAAAAGGTAAATTAACAAGGGGAAAGGTTAGGTTCTCTCTACACTTCAATCCTATAAAAGTAGCCTGAGGGGTAACCACTGCCAAAGACTGATTCAGATGTCCATTTTATTTCGATGTCCTAAGACAAAAAGGACAAACTCCATCAGTAACACGTTCCTCCCTCCCTTCTCTTAAGTCATATTGTACTGGCTGTCTGCGTCACACAGTCTGTCCTTTTATCATACATTCTCTTGTTCTCTAATTGCTGCAAATTAACTAGAAACTAGGATCCTCCAAAATATATCGATTGATTTTTGTACACATATGTGCTTGTATGTATGAATGTGTATTTCATTGAGTATATTTATGTGGGCATGTATTTATGTGCATTTCTATCTGCGTTTATAACTGGGGGAATATGTTTCTACGTGGGTGTCTCTGTGAAAATATATATTTTATATATTAATTATGTAATATATTTTATATATTTTACTAACTTAAGATTATATAGTAATATAATATATGATATATGAATAATGTATTTCATATATTAATTATATATTTTAAAGTGAATAATATATACATACATATATGTGTATATATATATACATATATATAAGTTTATATGAGCCCATATTAATAGCTCCCATGAAACAGACAAAAAAACCAGCATCTCACATTTACAGGAAACTTTAAAAAGTATTTTCTTCACAACAGCTTTGGGAAGTAGCATACGTATTATTAATCCCCATTTTGTAGATGAGGAAACTAAGGCTTGAGAGAAGTGAAGGGACTTACCCAATGTCACACACTGCTAAATCGGGTGGGGGCTTGAAACCAGGTCATCTAATTCTAGATCTTGTGTCTTTCCATTATATCATGTGACTGCAGTTCTGTAACTATTTGCCTATATGGGGGGTGGTTGATGTGTGTAACTTAATGGGTGCTGACCCATGAATGTGCCTATGTGCATATTTATATATGACTCTGTGTTTGTGTTGTACCAGTTTAGCCTTTTTCCTTGGTGTTTTCCTATATCACCCCTATCCAGAAGGTGTCAAAGGGTGTATGTGGTTTGCACAGCCTTGGGGGATTTAGGTAAATGGAACTGACAGAAAAGTTCATTAGTTCTGTGCTATAGCAGGACATTTAAAACCAATAGAATAGACTACCATGGCAAGTGGGCAAAGAAAGGCCCACATAAGGAAACATAGGAAGAGCTGGCTTAAGACACAGCAAGGGATGGAAGATTGATACGAGTTCATAAAGACCCTAAATCTATAGGGGCAACTCATGGTGATGCTAAAGACATCAGAAAGACCCTCCAGTGACTGTCAAGAAGAGGGAACAATTGGTGAGAAAATGGCTCATTCCACAGGAGTCAGACTAGAGATTGCTCCTCACGATGTGTGATAAGACTCTCCTCCCTTCTCGATGACTTTGAGTGGGATGGCTAATAACTCTCCTCTGCAAATGGCCTCTGGGCTTGTCCGGTCCCTTGGTGAAAGTAAGACTAAGAATTTGAATTTTAAGGGAAGAAGCTGCAACCATGACAAAGATGGAAGTTCAGACTTCACTAAAAACATTGCCAGCCACTCAGGAGTTTAAATGTTTTATCTTATTACTAACAGTTCAGTGAATGTACTCTGATTTATAAGGAGTATACAGTTCCTTGAGTCACAAATTGGAAAGGAGAAAAAAATCTTAATAAGAATGGGGGCATGAGTCAAATATTGTGTGATAATCTATATATTTTAAACTCCATACTAAATGAGGCAAGATAGAACCTGGGCAGCCAGTAAAACAAAAAAGGTTGAAGGGGGAAAGAAAAGGCTGAGTTCACTACCCCCATCATAGATTCAGGAAGGCAACTATGAGCTTGAGCTTAAAGTACCACCTGGTGTAGAAATTGCCATCTGAGTAGCTACTCCTTTCAACTGAAAGGCCTTACCACCTGCAGGATGTATGGAAGGAAGATGTTTCAATGAAGAAGAGAAATATCTGCACCTTTACATATAGAAAACTGTATTTAGATTAATATGTATGTGTATTAGTATCAGGGGCATATCTATGCATACCTATGTGAATTTATGGGGTTTATGTCTGTGCTTGTTTGTCTGTGGATATTTATACTGAGAGAAAGCATCAGGGCATAAGATCAAAAAAGGTCTATATCGGTAACTATGTGTATCTGTGTATGTATCCTGTGACTATGTGCACATACAAATACATGTGCGTGCATGCGTGTGTGTTTTTTCTAGGCAATCAGCTCTCAAGTTGGTTTTGAGGGCCACCTTAACCTTTGCTCAAAGATATACTTCAAATATGTGGCACTATTTTGTCAAGGGAGGTTGTTTCA
Organism: Trichosurus vulpecula; assembly: GCF_011100635.1. Lineage (NCBI taxonomy): Eukaryota > Metazoa > Chordata > Mammalia > Diprotodontia > Phalangeridae > Trichosurus > Trichosurus vulpecula. Next base: position 208,290,374 of record NC_050575.1, on the reverse strand, counting down.
TCATGCTTCTTCCCGTTAAAAAGTCTTTTAAAAGCAAATCTATTTGGGGTATAGTTTTACCCAGACTCCCAATCTAAGACCCCATGCAGTTTTTCCTCCCTTTACTTCCTTAATTTTACTGTTACTTTTTTCACATCAGTAACATCTAGAGGGAGGACAACAATCATGGGTTCTGAGGCAAATTACAGTGAGTGGGCCAGATTTGTCTGTTTTTGTAACAAAACTTGAAAAGGCATGGCTACCCATGTATACATAATAAAGAAAGAATGTATAGATAGTAACGGCAGGAATGTTGCTGGCTAAGGGCAAGATAATGACCTTGCCCCTTCGGACTTAATTTTATTCCCCCTACACATCCACACACATTCACTCATTTGTTTGCATTGCACAATGGCAGATGTTTTGGAATGCAGACACTGGAAGACCCTGGAACCCAAGAAGCCTTGGTAGTTTATTGGGAGGCTAGCATCTATAATGAATGCTTATTAAGATGTAGTTTAAACATTGGAGATTAAACAAAGAGACACATAACTAAGTGGTGAGACTCATATCTTCCAGGTTCCTACTTCTTGAGTCTCTCTCACCAAGCCTATTTTCTATATCTTGTTCCTTTTTTGTGTTTTTTTTTAAAAGTAAGCTTACTTTCTACACCGGCTGAGTATTCTCAGAAAGAAACTGGTTGCTCTAAGTAAGAGAAATACATAAACTAAACCTGAGGGCACTACTAGGAAATGGCCCAGCTCTGTGTTCTAAAGAGGTTGGCACCTGGGACAAAGAATTTCCAGCTAGAGATTGAGCATTTTCTAGCAAAGACTCTGAAAGGAATAATCAGACTGTTTCCTGAAGGGAAAAAATGGAAATGTTTGGGTTTTTCCCCTAAAATGGATTTTTGCTAGTATGATGACTGTTTGTAAAAGGTTTAGAGCTGGCAAAAAGCCTATGTGCTTTAAAATGAGAGAGTAAGCCAGGGTCCATTATGAGGAATGAGAAAGAGCTAGCTCTCCAGATAAGGAAGCTAGCTGAAGCTAGAAAATGAAAATATACAGAAGCTCCAGAACCATATACTCAGTGGAGCTATGCTCAGCCTTAGCAGCACCCACAAGACAAGCAAAGGTGCAGGGGGCAAGCACAGAGAGAGCAATACAATGACGTTACTGGAAGTCAGAAGCTCTGCAACATCAGAGATTTCTTTCCCTCCAACAAATGCATGCCTCAACCCCATACATTCTCGTGTCTAGATATCTCTCCAGTGATCTTTATAGGTGTCCACAGTAGATGGTCTGCGTAGTTGAGACAAACATGCCTCAGGTTTATGGGGAAAACATTTTGTTGCTACTTTTCTTACTATGTTATTTCATTAAATGCCTTTACTTTGAAATAGTTACATCTACTGTCTAAACGATAAAGGTAAATGCATTGATAGGGGCTTATAAACTATGGTTTTGAATGGATATAGACCCAGAGTACCTTGAACTTGGACTAGTCTTGTCTTGGGGAAGCATTCTGTAAGGTGTGTGTGTGTGGAGGTACGCTATATACATATATATATTTTAAACGGTAGGAGGATAATCAGACATTCCTTAAAGATCTCTCTATGCTTAGTCATTAGCAGAGCAGTGTTCTGATTCCTCAGCCTTCCTCCCCACCACCTACTCACTTGGTCTTGATCTCCAAGTCATCATGGCTGGAATGACACATTTCACTGAATCGTGACACGAAGAAATCATAGCTCCGATGATAGGAAGGAGTGTCCTCTTCTATGTTGGCAAACTTCACAAACTTCCCAGAGATAGAAAGCGAATATAAAGGAAAAGAGGAAGAGAAGTAAGAAATTTGAGCTAAACTCCCCCCTCAGTTCTCATCTCTACCAAGTATACTTTTTTTAAAAGTTAAGAGCTATTTTTGGTTTTGTTTGCCTCTCAGACAGTTCTAGGGAGATCTGAATTCTAAATCTCCACGTGACCTTCAGTTAGTTCCTTCACTTTTGCACACTGACCTGTCATGCTATTGCAATTGGAGTAAAACCCTTTGACCTTCAAATCTCCTGTGTCTAAGATGAAGGGTGAGGTGGGAGGATGAGTGAAATTCTAAGTTACTAGGATTCTGGTAGTTGCTATACCAACTACTCCTCAAGGCCCAGATCAAATGTTACTTATTCCATTTAGTCTTCCCAGATAACCTTGAATGGAAGTGATTTCTATCAACCCTATACTCTGTACTCTGTGTCACTGATATGTTACTTACATTCACTACTTCATTGTGAATTCCCTATGGACCAGGAATATGTCTTAAACAACTCTGTATCCCATACATCACCTAGCACAATGCCTGAAGTAAGCACTCATTGAATGTTCTGGATGGATGGATGGATGGATGGATGGATGGATGGATGGATGGATGCATGGGTGGATGGATGGATGGATGGATGGATGGATGCATGGATGGACGGATGGATGCATGGATGGATGGATGGATGGATGCATGGATGGATGGATGGATGGATATCAATCTGGATTTGAAGTCAAAGGACCTGAGTTTGATTCTTGGTTCTATTGCTTAATAGCTGTGTAGCCTTGGGTATTTTAGTCATTAAACTCTAGTTGTTATTCAGTTGTGCACAACTCTTCATAACCCCTTGGGGTTTTCTTCGCAAAGAACTGGAGCAGTTTGCCATTTCCTTTCTTTAACTCATTTTACATAGGAGGAAACTGAGGCAAACAGGGTTAAGTGACTTGCCCAGAGTCACACAGCTAGTAAGTGTCCAAGGTCAGATTTGAACTCAGGAAGATTTTTCTGACTCTGGACCCAACACTCCAACCACTGCACCGTCTAGCGACACAATTAATCTCTGGGCTATTTAGTTTATCTGAAAAATAAGGATCATACTGTTAGAAAAAGGCTTTCAGAGGTCATCTACTCCAGCCCATTTATTTTACAGATGAAGAAATTGAAGCCCTTAGAGAAGTTAAGTGCCTTTTCTGAGGTAAAAAAAGTTAGTAAGTAGGACAGTCAGAATTAGAACCTAGGTCCTCATTTCAAATCCAGCTGTCTCTAAAGTTCTTTGTAGATTCCCAAGTCATAGTCTCCTAGAGATTATAATTAGTATCACTGCTATCAGTTTGGTATCCTGGAGAAAGGAGACTTTTAAAAGGTTGTATAAAAGCAACAACTGATGCTTAAGGCTTACAAAGCACTTTACATACGCTATCATATTTGATTCTCATGACAACCCTACAAGGGACATAGTCTACAGATGAGGAAATTGAGTCTGAAGGAGATCTAGTCTTTTATTATATATTCTCTTGTTCACTAATTGCTTCATAGATGTAAGTCTCTCCTCCCCCTCCCCAACCGACTATAAACACCTTGTGGGCCGGGATCATGTCTTACACATCTTTTATGGTCTATGGTACCTCGCACAGAGCTTGGCCCAAGGAAGGCACATATTGAATCCCAGTGGACTGATGGAGGAGTGAGTGTATGTGACATAGATAGTTATCCAAATCTTAGTTGGCCTTCAAGGTTCAGCTTAAGACCCACCTGATTCAGAGAGCCCTCGCGGACTGCTGCAGCCAATAACAATCACTTTGTTGGATTTATAGCAAGTTGCTATGGACAGTTTTGTATTTTTTTCCTAATATGCACAAACACACACACATATATACTAGTATATATATATATGTATATATACTAGTATATATGTAAGTATATATAGTATATAGTATGTATGTGTGTGTGTGGAGTATGTGTGTATATATGCACACATATACATATATATGTGTATGCATGTATGTATGTATATATGTATCCTGTCTCCCAGACTAGGCTAGAAATTCCTTGAGGATACAGACCAGATCTTGTAGTTTTTTTCCCCTAGCTCCTACAATGCTCCAGATAGAATGAGTATTTTCAGCCAATGCTAAATGGTCAAAAGACTAGAGACATGAAATACTTCTCAATTACTTGCACTGACGGAGGGTCAATATGATTAAGATTGTCTCAACCCCTGCATAATCCATGTGCACCTTCAGCACCACAATTAATGACAGAGTTTGTTGAATTCTTTTGCTTTCAGGACTCAAATAACTTATCCTGGCATTCAAGACCTTCTACCATTTATGACATTAAATCACACTAACCCCCTCCACAAACTCTATACTTCCAACTTAATTGGATGATCTTCCCTGGCATGCATCTTATGCTTGCATGCCTTCCTGCCTTTGCTTGTGAAATTCCCCATGCCTGGAATGCTTTCCCTCCTCCCTCCCCCCTATCTCCAAAGCAAGAGAAAGAATATTAGCTCTGGAATCCAAGGACCCAAATTCAAATCCCACCTCTGACAATACATATGTGACCTTGAACTAGTTCCTTACTCTTCCTAGGTCTCAGTTTTTTCATCTACAACATGAAGAGAGGTGCACCAGATGGCTTCTGAGAACACTTCCAGCTCTAGAACGATGATCTTATAATAATCCACCCATGAGAAATTCACTTCTCTCTCAAGGCTCAGCTTAAATGCTCCCACCTCTAGGAAGCTGAGCCTTTGGAGTAAGAGGCATTTTCACAGGCCAGGAAGACGAGAAAAATATTTACCAGCTGAAAGTAACCTCTTCCTCTTTCAGACACTAAAATGTACTCTGTTTGTACCTCTCTTATGCACTTGGCACATTCCATTTTGTATTTCAAGTATGTGTGTACGTCTTAATTCTCCTTCTAGACTTCAGACAATCAACAAGCATTTATCAAATGCCTACTATATGCCAAGCACGTGCCAGGTGGTGGAAATACAAAGACAAAAGTAAACAGACCCTGCCCTCAAGGAACTTACATTCTATCCAGAGAGCAAGCTCCCTGAGGACAGGGGCTGTGTATTATCTGTCTCTGCACCTACTCTTGCTCCCTAGGGACTAGCACAGCACTTCATGTCATAATAGTGTCTGGAGAATGAAAATGCCCGCAGCCCATTCTTTAGATAGGGAGTGGGGGAGGGGACAAGGATTTATTAAGCACCTACTATGTGTCAGGCACTATGTTAAGCACTTTGCAAATATTATCTCATTTGATCTTTACAACAACCCTGAGAAGTAGGTGCTATTATTAACCTCATTTTACAGTAGAGAAAAAGATAGAATTTAAGGAAATATAAGATAAGGAAACTGAGGCACAAAGAGATTAAGTGACTTGCCCTGGGTCATACAGCTAGTAAGTGTCTGAGGCCAAATCTCAACTCAAGTCTTCTTGGCTCGAGCTAGCAAATCTTCATTGATAGCAGTTGTTGTCGTTGAGTCATTTCAGTCATGTCCAATTCTTTGTGACCCCAATTTGGGCGGCTTTCTTAGCAAAGGTACTAGGGAGGTTTGCCATTTCCTTCTCCAGCTTATTTTACAGATGAGGAAACTGAGGCAAACAGGGAAAGTGACTTGCCCAGGGTCACACAGCTAGTAAGTGTCTGAGGGCAAATTTGAACTCAGGTCTTCCTGACTCCAGGCCTGGCACTCTATCCACTGCTCAATAGCAGAGCCATGGTCTAATCACTCTCCTGACTCCCTCTGTTCAAATCCTTCCATTGATACCAACAACCTGCATGACTTTGGGCAGGTCACTTAAAACAATCTCACTTAGCATCAGTTTTCTCATTGGTAAAATGAGGGGGATTGGCTAGATGGTTTCCGAGGCCTTTATTCCGTCAGTGACGTCATTTTCCTGGAGCCAACATCACAGCATCAGCCTCCTTGTTACCTTGCACCTGTCACTGCCAATTCCCACTTTATGCACGGCTTTGATTCATGTACCAAAGATGCCAGACATCTCTTCTATAGAGATGACAACTGTCAAGAGGACGTCCAGAATGATAGCCCAAGACTCTGAAGGGTGGAACACTTCAAAAACCATCCAGGCTCTGAGACTCAGCCCTTTCAAGATTACCCCCTCAGCACGATCTAAACGGATGAGAGTGCTAAGCTTGCTCAGACCTGCTACTGTATGGCGCCTCCCCCCCCCCCCCCCCCCCCAAGGCTGAGAGGGACAAAGGAAAAGAAAAAAGGAATCTTTCAGCCCTCTAGAGTCAGGGTGGCTTCTTAGTCTATCTGGAAATGGAAGCTAAGCTGATCCGATTCACTGTGTCACTCCATCTGGGTTCTTGAGGGAATATCTGATTTTTTCTTGCAAAGAAAATGTGTCCTGTTTTGTTTTGTTTGTGGCTAGGCATACTGAGGCTGGGTGATCTCCGTAATCGAGAAGCCAACCTATAATCGAAATCTCCATGTTCTGCATGCTCACAGCAGTTCTGTTCACCCCCAAGCAGTTTCTTTCAACTCCAGACATAGAAACAGGGCTATATTCCGTCTACTGAGTGCACCCATTTTCTTCAATTAAATTACAGTCATCCCTTCCATATCGTGGGAGTTAGGGGCATGGTGCCCCCTGCAATCTGGAAAATCTGCATAAAATTTTTTGGCCCTCTCTTGGTACCATAGAAGAAGTATGAATTATCATGGTATTAAAAGATAAAATAGGTTAATGTTATACAAGATTATACACATAATTTATACATTTCTGAGTTTCTAAACTTTTTCTGTGTCATCTGCTGGCCTTCAACTGTTGTCTACGGCTTCTGCAAAACTCCCCAAAAATTCCCATGAAATTTCTTATGCTGACCTGTGATATTGAAACAAAGATGGGGAAAGTCACAATGTGGAAGGGATAACTGTATTCAGTTTAACAAACATTTGAACATTCAGCCTATTTATCAATCAACAAAATTTTATTAAGCTCCTACTACGTGTCATCAGGGACACAAAAACAAAACAGTCTCTGCTCTCAAGAAACTTACGTTCTCCTGGAAGGAGGGAGGGAGAAAACCACATGTACACAAGTAAATATGACGTATATGAAGTAATTTTGAGAGGCAGATTTTGCACAGTGGATAGAGGACAGGATCTAGAGGCAAGAAGACCTGAGTTACTAGTTGTGTGACCCTGGGCAAGTCACCTGATCTCTTTGTGCCTCAGTTTCCTTATTTGTATAATGAAGATACTAACAGCACCTACCTCATGGGATTGTTGTGAGGATAAAATGGGATAATATTTCCAAAGCACTTTCTAAACCTTAAAGTACTATGAAAATCTTAGCTATTATTATTATTCATTTCAAGAGGGAACAAGTGCTGAAAACTGGGGAAGGAGGGATCTTGATAGGTCTTGTGTGGGAGGTGGCAACTGAGTTCATAGAAACACAGTTCACAGAATCCTGGCTCTAAAGCTGGAAGGAACCTTGGAAGCAATCTGGACTAAACCCCCCATTTTACAGATGAGGATACTGAGGCCCCAGGAGGTTAAATGATTGGCTCAAATTCACAGAGGCATGTAAATATGTGTGTGTGGTGGGAGGGTGGGGGGATAGGATTTGAACTCTTATCTTATGACCATAGAGCCTGTGTTCTTTTCACTGAATCCCATAGGCTGAGGTGAAAAGAGGGAATTTCTCAGACTGGAGGTGAGTGGAGTGGTTCTCTTGCTTGCACAAGGAGGAACTGGAACCCCTCTCATCGGTCCATTCAGAGGGAGCATATCAGGGATACTACAAAGAACAAGATTATCAATTGCTCCTCTCTATGTATCTGACAACCTTTATTCCTTTTAGCTCCACAGTCTTCACTCCAACCAGAAAAATGTTTGAACATATCCTGTAACTCTTCCCCTTCAAGTCACCATGCAGCTCTTTCCTTTCTCTTAATGTATGCCCCAATATTCTTCTCCACCAATCCTACGCCTTCTTGAAAATTCCTTACCCTACCAATTGGGGAATGGCTGAACAAGTTGTTGTATATGATTATGATGTAATACTATTGTGCTATAAGAATTGACGAGCAAGATACTCTCAGAAAAACCTGAAAAGACTTATATGTACTGATGCAAAGTGAAATGAGCAGAACCAGAAGAACATTGTATACAGCAAAAGCAATATTGCGTGATGATCAGCTGTGAATGACTTGGCTATTATCAGCAATACAATGATCTAAGACAATTCTGAAGGATTTATGGTAAAAAATGCTATCCATCTCCAGAGAAAGAACTGATGAAGTCAATGCAGATTGAAGCATACTTTTTCTTTATTTTTCTTGGAGTTTTTTGTCTGTGTTTTCTTTCACAGTATGACTAACATGGAAATAGGTTTTCATGACTGCATGTGTATAACCTATAGCAAATTGCTTGCCTTCTCAATGAAGGGGGTAGGGGAGGAAAAGGAGAGAATTTAGAACTCAAAATTTTTAAAAAATAAATGTTAAAAATTTTTCACATGTAATTAGGTACAAATAAAATATTAAAATTTAAAAATAAATAAAAATTAGTACTTAAAAATCCCTTGCCTAATCTACAAGGTAACAACTAAATGTTAAATGCTGAATGTTAAAAATTGTTTTTACATGTAATTAGGGGAAAATAAAATATTAAAGTTTAAAATTAAATAAAAATTAATGCCTAAAAATTCCCTTGCCCAATCTACAAGGGAACAGCTAAATAAACTGTGATCTATGAATGTTAGAATATTACTATACTCTAGGAAATAATTAATATGGCATGCAGAGAAGCATAGGAAGACATATCTGAACTGATGCAAAGTGAAGCAAAGAGAAACAGGAAAAAGAATATTCACAATGACCATAACAACATAAATGAAAAGAACAAAGTTCCTTCCAGAGCCTTGCACTTGTGCCTCTGGGAAGCTGAGCTCTGATAGAAGAGCTTCACCTCATGTTGCCTGACACTACATCTCTACACCATTTACTGTCTTCATGTGATGCAGCCTGCACTTCAGTCGCCATCCTCATCTCTCCCACCAGGACCTTGCATTTGGTCTCTAGGCAGTCAGGCTCTGATTGATTATTTTTCATCCTAGTTTGTAATGAACCAGGCTTCCATGCTATTTCTCAGCCATTTCTACACCATATATGAAACCCCACCTTTCCAGCTTCTCCATTAGAATGTAAGCTCCTTGCAGAGAAGTACTATCTTACTTGCTTGTATTTGTATTCCGAATCCTTAACATAATGCCCAGCAAATAGTACTTACTAGTTTATCTGTCTATCATACTTTACCAAGAACAGAATGATTAAAACCAAATGCTATGGAATTAAACCCCTCCTGGATCATTGCCTTGTCATGGTGAAGGGGCCTGAGTATCTCAATGAAACTATGAGCTATGCTGCACAGGGTTAACCAAGACAGTGGAGAGTTCAGACAAAAGGTTATTCACTGGAGAAGAAAATGGCAAACCGCTCCAGCATCTTTGCCAAGAAAACCCAAAGGCCAGTATTAAAATATTAAAACATGACATCGGAATGGCATGCCATGGCCGACAGGGTCACAAAGAGTTGCACACAACTGAACAACAATAATGAAATTAAAATTACCAAGTTTTGGTCCCAAAAAAGAACCATGAGAAGATGTTTCCAACTAATTCTTTGGGGAGATAGTATACTCTGAGTATAGAACACTGCATATAATGTCAGACTATTGTGAAACATTTGCGAGTTTTGTTAAACTGTTTGGGTTTTTTTTGCCCTGTTTTTAAAACCTTTATCATAAAGGCCTGCTCTTTGGGAGAGGGAGGAAGGAGGACTATGTAGCACAATGTAGGTGATATAAAAATAGATATCAACAATGGATTTTAAAAAAATAAAATAAAATAAATATTTGCAAGGCTCTTCTTTATAAAGCATTACCCAAATTGTCTCCCAGGACTCCAATACTTCCTCTCCCCATTGTCTATTCTTCCCACATAATTAAAGGGGCCATTCCTTGACTAACTTCTTAAAGAGGCCTATTCACTGAATGGGTGTTACCTCACTCACAGTGAGCACCAGAAAAGACCTTAGACTAAAAGGGCCAGAGTCTCCCAACACACCCTGGGCCATCTCCAATCGTCCTGGTGAATATCAGTCCACTGGACCCAGATGGCTCTGGAGGAGAAAGTGAGGCTGGTGACCCTGCACAGCCCTCCCTCACTCAAATCAAAGTCAACTGCAGGTTATGTCATCACTTCCCTGATGTCATGGTCCTCTTCGAGAACAAAGGACAAACACAACAATTTTTCCCACATCCACAAATTCATAATACATGTGTCTATGGGGTCTTGGAGTTAGGGGGGCCTGAGTTAAAATATAAGCTCTGCATTTACTAGTTGTGTGATTTTGGGTAAATATTTAAAACCTGTGAGTCTCAGTTTCCACTTCTGTTAAATGAGGATAATAAATGCCTATCTTTCCTACCAGCCTCGCAGGGTCATGGTGCTTTTTTAAGCCTAGAAGTGTTATATGAAGCAAATTGTTGCTATAGGGGGCAGCTAGATGGCGCAATGAGTACAGCACCAGCCCTGGAGTCAGGAGGACCTGAGTTCAAATCCAACCTCAGACACTTGACAAATTTACTAGCTGTGTGACCTTGGGGTAAGTCACTTAATCCCATTTGCCCCACCTTTCCTCCTCCAAAAAACAAACAAAAAAATTGTTGCTATAGTTTTACAAAAGAACAACAGATTATTTATTCTTGTGTTCACTACAGCTTCCCAGGAGATCTACTCCTCAGCCTCCCACTATAATCCAGAGCTCCTGGGACCTGTAGAGTTCTGCCTCTTCCTCACTGAAAACACAGATGCCAGCCCTTTAGGGCCTGTACTCAAAGACAGAGATCATACAGTCTCTGCCTAGGGATCATTCATCACAGCCCTGTTTTATAGAGCTGTTTGTGCTGATTTCTTTGTCCCTGTATGTCTTTATCCGCCTCTTAGAGCCTGAACCCTCCTGCTTACTTAGAATCCTACTTTTTGCTCCTTTCTCTTCTTCTGCACATTTCTATCTAGATATAAAGCAGGATGGTTCATGAGGAAATTGTACTGGAGAGGGTCCTGGAAGACATTTCTGACTCTGGTACTTACTAGTAGCTATGTAACATTAGGCAAGTCACTTAACCTCTCTGAATTTCAATTTCCTCATCAGCAAGAGAGGGCATTGGACTAGATCATCTCCTAAATTCCCTATCAGAATACAGTATGATGTTCATAAAACTATGTTTCTATATTCATGAGCTCTTTCATTCCTTTGTTTTTATACAATGTTTACTTTAAATTTTTTTCATTCTTTTTATATATTTTTTAACATTATCTATATTTCCCAATGTATCTGTCCTTCCCTATTCTGGGAAGTAATCCTTTATATAAAAAAGGAATAACAAACAGAGGAAAAAATTCAGTAAAATTAACCAACAAATTGAAAAAAGTGAGATATTATAGGATGTGTTCCATACCCATAGCCCTCCATATCTATATAGAATTAAGCGGAGGTGCCATATTATGAGCCCTTTTCTATACCCAAAGACATCACAATGTTCTTGACATTTGTCGAGCCAAAACTCTCATTCCTGGTCACTCTTGGACTGCCGTGGCCTGCTATCACCCAACATAACCTCAGAGTTATCCTTGACTTTCCCATCTCCCTCATCTCCCATATCCAATCCTTTATTTATCAAGTCTTATTTCCTCCTATCCATCCCCTTCTCTTCACTCACACATATATGGTCCTAGTTCAGTCTTTCATCATCTCTCACCCAGATTGTAAGAACATACCAGTAATCTAATTGGAACCTAGGTTCAAATCCCTGCTCTTCTACTGACTAGCCTAAGCTTGCTTGGCATCATTTGTATGTGAGGCAGAGAATTATAATAATAACTACCAACTTTGCAGGCTGATTATAAGGATCAAGGGATGCGATGTATATAAAGTGCTTAGCAAATCTTGGAGTGTTTTATAAATGTCAGCCGCTGACATTAGTGATACTCAAATAAGATAATGTACACAAAATGCTTTGTTAACTTTAAAACCATATGGATCCTTAGCTGCTGTGTATGAATGTCAAAACATTTATGCACAGGTAGTTTCCAGACAAAGAACGAAGAGGGAGGAAAGGGTTTCATTAGCAGTTAGAGAGAAAAATACAGAAAAACTCCTTCTGCTGGTTGGGGGGAAAGCAAAAAATGGAATTCTACAGCTCCCAGGTAGAATCTCTGTGTTTTCCCCATAGAGAGAACCTAGAAAGGTCATTGTGCAGGAAGCTGGAGAGAGAGAGATATGGAAATGTTGCCTTTGCTGGCAATTTCTTCCTTGTGGTAGTCAAATGAGGGAGAGATTAAAGAATAGCAGAATTGAGGCTAGAAAATTTGGTAAGGCTATTTTAGTGCTAAAAAACTGCAAAGCTAGGAGTGGTCAGAACAAATTGCTTGAAGCTGGGCTGGGGTGAGGGTGGGGTGTTAGGAAGATTTTTAATACAAAGTTAACTAAGAGAGTGAAAATAAGACTTTTTTTTTTAAGAAAAAGAGGGAAATTACTAAAAATGGCAAATAGAGGTAGGCTATGTCCTTTATCTCTTAGCCTTCTGAGTTTGTTTCTTTTAAAAATCTGCCCTAAATATAATCATTAAACTCCTAAGTTCAAATCTGGCCTCACTTACTAGCTGTGTGACCTTGAATTAGTCATTTAATAGTGTTTGCCTCAGTTTCCTCATCCATAAAATGAGCCGGAGAAGGAAATGGCAAACCGCTCCAGTATCTCTGCCAAGAAAACCCTAAATGGGGTCATGGAGAGTCAGACACAAAGACGGAAAAACATCATTTTTAGGCTCCATGCTAAGCACTTTATAAATATCTCATTTGATATTTGATATAAATTATCTCATTTGATTCTTGCAACAGTCCTGTGGGGTAAGGCACTATTTTACAGTTGAGGAAACTGGAGCAAACTTAGGCTAAGTGACTTGTCCAGGGTCACACAGGTAGTGAGTGTCCAAGGTCGTATTTGAACTCTGGTCTTCCTGACCACGCCAGAACTCTGTCTACCCACTGTGCCACCTAGCTGCGTAATATGAACTCAAGAGCAGCTGGCTACGGATTAGAGATGCCTATACTAGGTGATCTTCATGGTCCTTTCCACCTTGGATTCTGTTCTAAATACTAATCACCAGTATGTTCCTTCACAATCAAAGAAATCCCCCTCACCCACTATAACATCAATGCGATATTCACGGTGCTTACAGTGGCTATGAATATGCTGATGCAGTTCTGAATCGCAAAATATAACAGACTCTCCACATGGAAGGCAGAACCAAAACATTTATCCAAACACCAGAAAGCCGAATCCATTATAGCAATAAAGACGGTAAAAACGCAGGGGGCCCCGCCGTTCCCAAACTGTCCCCCTGCTCGGGCCTTCCCTCAAACCAGCTCCCTTAAGCAAAATCACTCCCTCTCTCACTCACACTTAGCTGCTTTGCTTCCTCTCTCTTTCCCAGCTCTAACTGCTCTCACCAACTTCCTCTCAGCTCTGCTCCACCTATTTAGCAAGCTCCTCCCACCAAACGTGACTTAGGCTTCTGTGTGACCCAGGCAGGTCACATGGGCCTATTAATGGATGGGAAGATCTTCAAATTTACATTTGAATTTACATTTTACAAAATTACACCACCACCACCACCACCACCACCCCCCCCAGAGTTCCCTACCCACCAATGAAATCACAGGGTTGACCCTTATCTCTGTCAAGGGCAGGGATTATTTATTTCGTTTTTGACTTTGTATTCCTAGTGCCTGGCATAGCATCTGGCACGTGGTCAGTGGTTCATAAATGCTTGTTGAATGATTATTATTGGTGAATATTTTATGTGAGGGAAGTCATTAGATGGGCCAAGGACATAAGACCTTGCCTGCAGGTTTAACGTGAGTGCGTGTGCATGTGTGTGATGTAGCTTTACCAGCATTTGGTGGTCAATTTATTGACCACTTGCCCTTTCTCCTACTTATTTCCTCAATCATCAGCCCTCTCAAGTTCAGTCTCCACCCCTAATTCTTACTCATTTACCCCATCTATTACTGAATGAAGTAGATTAATTACTTGTCACAGGCAAAATAACACAGCTTGGTTTGACGGAAAGAGTACTTGATTTGGAGTCCACTTTGACTTTGGTTCAAATCCTTTCTCTGCCACTTACTGCCTCTCTGACCTTGGACAAATCCCTCAACCCTTCTAGACCTTAGTTTCCTCATCTGTTAGATTAGATGACGTCCCTGGACCCTTTGAGGTCTAAACTTATGACCTGCTGTTAGATGGCTAACAGCTCTTAACTGTTCTACAATTGCAACATGAATTAACTCAGCAAGACTTAATCAGAAACCTTCCAAGCTTTTCATATGTGATATGTGGTTGTAGTTCAGTTGTTTTTCAGTCATGTCCAACTTTTCATGACTGCATTTGGGATTTTCTTTGCAAAAAAAAATACTGGAGTGTTTTTCTTCTCCAGCTTATTTTATGGGTGAGGAAACTGGGGCAAACAAGGTTAAATCATGTGCCCAGGGTCACACAGCTACTAGGTGTCTGTAGAGCAAAACAAAGACACAGCAATGGTAGTAAATAGAAGTTGAGTAAGAGAATCTTTCTCTTTTACTTTGGAGGGGGGAAGACAGGGCAATTGGGGTTAAGTGACTTGCCCAAGGTCACACACCTAGTAAGTGTGTCAAGTGTCTGAGGCCAAATTTGAACTCAGGTCCTCCTAACTCCAGGGCCAGTGCTCTACTCACTGCACCACCCACCTACCCCTGAGTAAGAGAATCTTAAAACAAACCTGATCCAGCCCCAACCTCCCCTGCCCCATCTGAAAGATGAGTGAACAGAGATGGAGTGACTTGTCCAGCTTGTTAATGGCAGAGCCTGCACTAAAACCTAGCTCTCCTAACTCTACAGTAGAATTTTTTTTCTGCTATGTTGTCTTAAGTATATATATTTCAAGATACATGTGGACAAACTGTCTCATGAACATTCATTTATTTAACTTCAGAAAGGATGGGCCGGGCATCACTTCCCCCATGTTATTATGGACAAGGAGAAACATGACTTCCTTTAAGTCCCAGCTAAAATTCCACAATCCCAGATTGTAAGCTCCTTGAAGGCAGAGATTCTCTTTTGTCTCTTTTTGGATCCCTAGCAGTTAGCCTGGCACATAGTAGGCACTTAATAAATGTTGATTGATTGGTTTAGGGTTAGAGAATGAAGAATTGAACTTAGTGATCCAGATACCCAAGAAAAGTTGGTTTTTTTTAAAGAAATCTGAGTGCCCTGCTCCTTACCTTTCATGGTGGCTAGGATACCCTAATAGGCCCTGCCCTCCCCACCCCTCCCCCCACCTCCCCCTACCTCCTTCAGGCTCTGCTTACCGAATTTGTGCCTAGGATCTGCAGATTGGGCTTCTCAGACTCCAACAGCTTGGCCACCATCTTGAGGAAGCTTTCTACAAAGAGATTGATGCTCTGACAATGGCAGGCCATAAGCAACTGGTCCAGAGCCTCCATTGCAATGCACACATAGCTGGGGAAAAGAAACATCATGGATATTATTGCAGTCTAGATGCACTATTCAATGCCTCAATAGACTTTGTCCTGGTCTTGGAAGCCTGAGGCAGCTCCCAGGAAACAATAGGCTCAGGTCTTCTCATTCCAACTCCAGTGAATGAGACATACTATTTGATAAGGATACATAGGGGACAGGAGTCAAAAATATATAGCCCTGAATGTCTTCCAAGGTCACTCAGTACCTTAAGACTAACACCCCCATTTCTTTCAGTCATCATATGACATTCACTCAATGCTCTTCACCATCCTGACTGCCCTCCATCAGTTTATCAATACCCTTCTTAAACTATGGCACCCAAAACTGAACACAATACTTCAGATGAGACCTGACAAAGGGACTTTCACCCTCTCATTACTGGAATCAGAGGTTAGAGTACAGAAGGGCTTAAAGGGATGATGTGGCCTTTTGTCTTTCAGTTGTGTCCAACTCTTCACACCCCATTTTTTGGGAGGGCAGTTCTTGGCAAAGATATTGGAGTGGTTTGTCATTTCTTTCTCCAGCTCATTTGACAGACGAGGAACTGAGGCAAACAGGGTTAAGTGACTTGCCCAGGGTCACACAGCTAGTGAGTATATGAAGCCAAATCTGAACCCAGGAAGATGAATCTTCCTGACTCTGGGCCCAGTACTCTATCCACTGCACCACCTAGCTGTCCATGACATGGTCTAGTTCCCTGCTATCAGGTAAGTCAAATATTATTGCCATTTTACAGATAATATAACTGAGGCCCAGACATGTTCAAATTTCCTATAATCCTAAATGCTGCACCTAAGGTCACACAGCAAGCAAATTATGTGGAGGTATAGATTAGAATTTAGGTCTCTTGACTTTTAGTGCAATCCTCTTTCCCCTGTATTGATTCACTAACAGATTGCTAGAAGTACTTACTCATTGAGGCAAGACCTAGCTATTAACCATACTCTTCCTCCCTCTCCTAGTCTTTCTCTATAACCCAGAAACCTCTTCACCCAGTAAGTTTACATCACCTCATGGACTTCACATATTGGGCGTACCCTCCAGCCCCGGGGACTCTCTCTCTGGGAACTTTCACTTTAAGGAGGCCCTCCAGGCGAGCAGTCCTCATTCCTCTCTAAGCTGCAGCTAACTCACTAGAGTTTCTCTACACTGCCCCGAGACTCAGGTAATTTCACCTCCACCCACATCCCCTTTTCAGTTTTCTTTTATGTATTATCTCTCCCCCACCCCAATTAGAATGGGAGCTCTTTGAGGGTAGAAACTGTCTTTCTTTTTGCTTGTATTTGTATTTCCAGAGTTTAGCATAGTGCCTGGCACAAGTGTAAGAAATGTTTGTTGATTTGTTGACTTGGGGAAATATCAGAAATACGGAATCCACGCCAGAAGAAGAGTGTATATTTATAGATATTTACATTTATATAGCGCTTTGAAGTTTGCTAAGCACCATCTATTATCTCACAACAATCCCATGTGGAAACTACCATAAATCTTATATCCATTTTACAGATGAAGAACAGGAGGCTCCAAGAGTTTGTGTGACCCATCTAATCCAATAAATATTTATTAAGTACCTACTATGTGCCAAGCAGAGATGGCTCAGAGGATAGAGCACTGGAGTCAGGAAAACCTAAGTTCAAATTCATCCTCACAGACACTTACTAGCTACGTGACCCTGAGCAAGTCACTGAATCTTCAGTTTCCTCTGCTATAAGATGGGGGTTACAATACTACCTACCTCTCAGGGCTATTGTGAAGATTAAATAAGAGAACATTTGTTTCAGTGGTGCACAATTCTTCCTCTAGTCCTGTGCTTAGTCCAATACCTAGCACATAGTAGGTGCTATAGAAATGTTTACTCCCTTCTCCTTTCCTCTTCCCCATCCCCTTCAGTACGGAGCCCAAGGTGACAGGTAATTAATAACATGGCTAGTATTTGTATCCGTGTCTTCTGTCTCCAAATCCAGATATTTTGGGGACAGGGAAGCTTTCATACTGTTCTACCAAATTCAGTCACTCAATTTTTAAAATTAAAGGGAAAACGCACATGCATTTCTTCTGCAATACTTCGAAAGGGGGAGAAATGAGGACAAAGGGAAATTACAGGATCAAAGGCTCCTAGCTCTGAAGCTGAGAGGGCCCTCAGAGGCTGTTTAATCCAATTCGTTTATCTTACAGATGAGAAAACAAGCCCAGAAGCTTTAAGTGACTTGCCCAAAGCTGTAAAGAGGGCAGCTACAGAGAGTGGCAAGGTGGACAGAACACTAGGCTTGGAGTCTGGAGGACCGTAGTTTAAATCCAGCCTCAGAAGCTTCCTATCTGTGTGATTCTGGGCGAGTCACTTACCCCTGTTTGCCTCAGTTTCCTCACATATAAAATGAGCTGGAGAAGGAAATGGCAAAACACTGTAGTATCTTTGTCAAGAAAACTCCATGGACAGAGGCCTGCAGGGTCACAAAGCATTGGATACAACTGAACATAAAGGTAGTAAGTGGCAAAGCCAGGATTTGAACCCAGGTCCTCTGACTTCAGGGCCACTGATCTTTCCATTGTGCCTTGCTTTGATGTGTTCCCAATTAGTTTCTAAAACCTAGAGATGAGAAGAAAACTCATCATCTACAAGACCTCATTCTTCCAGGGTTCTCCAGTTTCAGTTTCTTCAAATCTATGATGCAATGCTTTTCTGGCTCTGTTTCCCATATCTATATTTCTCTGTCTCACCAAGGACTGAGAGATTTGGTCAAGCACTTAGTGACAGGAGGCAGCATGGTGCAGACACAAGCTTGGGAAAGGGGGAGTTTGCACCCCTGGGACTTCCTTCCCTATTCCTGGCATTCCTACTACTTTCCAGGCTCTTTGGTAGATACTAGAGATAGGAAGGCAACAAGCTTATTGGGGAATATGACACATGCTCACATAAGTGGATACAAAATATGTAAAAAATAATACACGGTCTTTAGTAAAGACTCATATGATGATCACGTGGATCTTCATAGCAACCAGATTCAAATAATTCAATTCACTTAAATCCTTGTTTCCTAGCATTGGCACCTGCCATGGCTACCCCTCTCTTGCTGCCATCCCCAATCTCTGTAAGCTCAAGCACCACATTCTACAGGAAGCCTGTCGTGCTGCTGGTGCCCTCCTTCCCTCACGGGCATCCTATCTAATTGCTGCTTACTCATTGTTTTCAGTAGTGTACAATTCTCCATAACCTCATTTGGGGTTTTCTTGGCAAAGATACTGGAGTGGTTTGCCATTTCCTTTTTCAGCTCACTTTACACATGAGGAAATTGTGGCAAACGGAGTTAAGTGACTTGCCCAGGGTCACAAAGCTAGTGTCTGAGGATGGATTTGAACTCAGGTCTTGACTCCAGGCCCAGCGCTCTATCCACTGTGCTACCTCACTGCCCAATTTAGGCAGCTGCCATCCGTAAAATCAAGTAATTCCTAATCTTCCTCTGAAGAACCAGAGTAAAGGGCACCCTCAAAAAAATGTATCATGATAGAAGGGGTGGGGAACCAGCAGCCTCCAGGCCACATGTGGCCTTCTAGGTCCTTGGGTGCAGTCTTTTGACTGAGTCCAAGTTTTACAAAACAAATCTTTTTATTAAGGGTATTTGTTCTGTGAGGTTTGAATTCAGTCTAAGGGCCACACTTGAGGACCTAGAGGGCCACATGTGGCCCTGAGGCCACAGGTTTCCCACTCCTGGGCTAGTCGTTTGTCAAGAGGAAGGGCTAGTCTGTGTCCTTTCGGTATGCTTGTGATGTTGAGAAAAATCAAGGAAAGCTCCCAGAAACCTGGGTAGATTTTTCCATATTCAGCTTCTGGAAGGGCATGAACAAGAGGCATAGAGGGTAGGTAGATATGGATGGGTTGTATTCTTCCCCTCTGCATCCCTAAAGGGAACATTTACATTGCTTTGATCACAGAGGCATAGAGGCACTAAGATTCACACACCAATCAAGGAAATTCTAGGCTAACATCGAATGGAGTGGAGGAAGCATCCAGGTACAACTTGGTTTCTTCATCTCACAGTCATACCTCTAGCTTGGAGGGCTCCTTGAGGGCCGTGTGAGGCTTGTTTAATTTTTGTCTTCATATCCTCAGATCCTAGCATAAACCTGGTCCATAGTATAGGAGGTGATTAATAAATGCTTGTTGATTGGTTAATTATTGACCAGTACTCAATTTAACCCTATGTTTCCCTGCTGAGCGCTCAGTAGAAAACTCATCTTTCTTCTTGTTAGCCCCTTCTCTAGGCAAAAGGCTTGGCAGGCAGGCAGAGGAAGTTTGAGCAAAGCTAGCCTAGCCAGCCCTGCCCCTTAGGCTGAATCCTCCAGGGTTTTAAACTGTCTGCCTCAGTTTCTTCATCCATAAAAAGAGGATCAATCCCCCAGGGTTGTTGTGAAGATGAAATAATATTTGTAAAGCACTTTGATACAGAAATGCTACCATAATCATCATTATTATTCTCCTGTGGGTCAGGGTCTTCATATTTCACATTCCTTGGATCCTGGGCAAAGGAATAGGTTGTAGGAATCTCAACAACATTTAACAGGGGCTCTGAATCTTTTTGAGTACTCTGGATCCTTTGGGAGTCTGGTGAAGCCCTTTCTCAAAATAGCATTTTTAAATACATGGGATTACCAGCCAAAATGAGAAGGAAATCAGGAATCTTGGGGGGAAATTTTACAGCAAGTTTCTTTGATAAAAGCCTCATTTCTCAAACACATAAGGAACTGAGCCAATTGTATAACAACAAGAACTATTCTCCAACTGATAAATCATTGAATGATATGAATAGGCAGTTTTCAGAAGAAGAAATCAATGTTATCAATAGTTATATTAAAATGCTCTAAATCACTAATAACGAGAGAAATGTTCATTAAAACAGCTCTGAGATACCACCTCATACCCATTAGATTGGCTAACATGACAGAAAAGGAAAGTGACAAATGCTGGAGGGGATGTGGAAAAACAGGTACAATAATGCACTGTTGGTGGAGCTGTGAACTGGTCTAATTGTTCTGGAGAACAATTTGGGACTATGCCCAAAGGGCTATAAAACTGTTCATATAACTTTGACTGAACAATGATGCTACTAGGTGTGTACACCAAAGATTTAAAAAAAAAAAAGGAAAATGGCTCATTATTTACAAAAATATTTCTAGGAGCTCTTTTCATGATGGTGAAGATTTGGAAACTGAGGGGATTTACATCAATTGGGGATTG
Organism: Trichosurus vulpecula; assembly: GCF_011100635.1. NCBI lineage: Eukaryota > Metazoa > Chordata > Mammalia > Diprotodontia > Phalangeridae > Trichosurus > Trichosurus vulpecula. The sequence continues at coordinate 208,269,714 of NC_050575.1, read as the reverse complement.
GCTGAACAAGTTATGGTTCGTGATTGTAATGGAATACCATTGTGCTTAAAGAAATGATGGACAGGATGATTTCAGAAAAACTAGGAAAGACTTACATGAGCCAATGCAAAGTGAAGAGAGCAGAATATTGTACCCAGTAACAGTAATCCTATAATGATAATCAACTATGAAAGACAGCTACTCTGACTGATACAATTACACAAGACAATTCTGAAAGATTCATGATGAAAAATATTATAAAATAATCAAAAATAAATGTTACAAAATTATAAAGAATGGTAATGGCCTCTAAGGGGAGATATAAGAGGATACCCCCTACCTCATTCTTTCGCAGAGGTGGGGACGTACATTGTGTATATTTTCAGACTTTTTTCTACATACTGATGAGTGTTTTTCCCTCTAAAAATATTATTTGTTACATGGGAAGTCTCTCTGGGAAGGAGGAGGGCAAGGAATCCTAGAAGAAATTTTGGTGACTTAAAAAAAAACCCTAACAAATATCAGCAAAAATTTATTTATCCCTGAGTACAAGGTGCTCAGCAGTTAGCCTTCAAACAGTATATAGACAGACTCAACCTACTAAATATTAAATACTACAAGTATCCCTTTTAGTAATACTAAAACTACTAAATTTTAGTAATTTATGCTAGATGTAGTATATTAATTTCATACTAAATCTGCTATTTCTGCCATTTCTTGGCCTGTGGCTATTAGATTACACAGTTAGGCTCTTACAGAATAATAGGAAAGATGTGAATACAGACAGTCTTGGACTCTGGCTGCTTTGTATTCCTTCCCATGGAATATATCTTCCTTCCCCTCCATCCCCTACCTCCTGCCCCTAATTTATTATAGGCTGCCTAATGCATCTGCCCTTCACTATATATTCCAATTTCCACATAGAATGCAGAAACAGGTGCCCTCACTGCTGGAGCCAGGCAGTGACTCAGGGAGGCAGCAGGAGTGGGGAGAAGGAGGTACCTCTGCTGACTGGTCATTAGAAAGCCTTGAATCTTTGGTCCATCCAATCAGCTACTGAACATCTCATCATCATCACTACCAAAGGAATGAGCCTTAACTTTTGACCTTTCTTCTTCAAGACTGCCCTTGAACTTTGGGTAGGAAAGCAAAGGGAAGAACAGAGAAGAGACAGCAAAGAGGGCCAAGACTAAGTAGATTCATCTTCTACAAATATTCACAACTCAAGTCCCTAGTGGGGAAGGAAAGGGGACTTCAAATACTTGGACATCTGAAAGGCAATGTTTTAAAAGTTTCATTGAAGTCTTTTGTTTTTATATCATGAGTCATTTCTGGAAGTAACTCACTCCCTTACCCTCACTACCAAACTGAACACTCCCTTGTTGGGATTCTTTTTGGACCACATCTATGATTTCATTAGTATAGAGAACTGCTATCATGAAAACTTCCTTCACCAATGCAAGTCAACATATATTCTTCAGTATATAGTCTAAGAGACTTGCCTAGGGTCAGAATCAGGAAGGGAACTTAGGTCTTCCTGACTTTAAAGCAGGCTTTCAGTTACTCCTCGGCTGCCACCACAAATATTGTTTTCCCCCCAACAATCAACCTCAACATTGCTCTTAATATCAAATGAATGGTTTGAATTGAGAGAAATAATTATTAATAACCAATGATTTAATGAGATCCACAGTTTCCCCTTTTCTAAAGTCCTGATTGCAAAAGTTTAGTCTCTTGAAGGACATTGGTGATAATAAGATTGGAGTAACTTTCAGATCCCACCCAGGTAGGAAAGCCATTGTTCTCTAGTCAAATTTGAGTGCAGATAAATTCTTTGACTAGATTTCCCAAGTCTGGGAGGTGGGGTGGGGGTGGTCTAGGTATAGGGATAGTCTCTCTTTGACCTGAAGTACTCTCTGTCCCTCATTATAATATTCATTCTCTCATTAACTGTTAACCAATCAAAGTTGATTGCCACCTTTGGTAACACCCCTCTTCCAAGGAGTATATAAGCTACAAGCCTGAAGCCATGATTGCCTTTGGCATTTGAGAGTGCCACGGGCTCTGTTACCCAGAGATTATGCCTCTTGAACTTTTTAAACATCGCAGAATGCCTTTACTTGGGATAAGGAAATTTACAGGCAATGAAAAAAAATGAAGGCATTGGTTCAAAATTCCCTGGGTAGGTTTTTTTTTTTTTTTAAAGAGATCTGGGCCATCTGAATCATCCCCCAGAGTCCTCATAAATTTAAAGAAGGCAAGGAAAATTATTGTTAATTAAATGTTGAATGCTTACACTAGCTAGCATGCTGTCGCTTTTCTTTATGTGTTCTAAGTACGCTTTACAACACATCAGGGTCCCTCATATAATCAATACATATCTACATTTATGCCCATTTTATTAGACTGGGAGTACAAATGTACTCTTTTAAATGATAATTAGGGTTTATAGTTGCTGTATCTTTGCATTTATGTTGGTTGTATTCATGATTTATTTGATGCAGAAGCCTTAGTCATGAATGCAACCTCCAATTATAATAATGTTCCCATGGAGAAATAGGATTTGATTTATGTTTTACTTTCCAGGAACCCACATTGGAACAAGATGGGAAGTACTTGTGCAAGTACAGTAATGTAAGGTAGGAAAAAAAGGAAAGGAAAGATAGGCACCAAGATTTGGGGACAGACATAGGGTTAGGCACTCAGAGAGAGATAAGGAAAGAATGAACAGGATGGTGGAAAAAGAAGACTGATTTCCACTTAGGAAACTGGAAAATTCTGCTCCCCATTCACAAAATGGCCATTTGTACTTATTAAATCGATAACTCACTTAATTAAAGAGGGAGAACTTCCTTAAGAACTGTCACTCCAAGTGTACCTAGCAAAGACCTTATATGTCCAACCCCAACTCCTTTGTCCAGGCTACTTATTCCATTCCCATCATCTTCACCTGTAGGGATACTGCCCCACTGGAAAATTTTGTGCTTGCTACCACCCCTACCACCACTGCTCCCCCTTCTTGTACCCCAATCCTCAATTTTGCCAGCCTTGTCAAACTTTTACTTTCTTGAATCTTCCCAGTTTCCTCCATCCACTGACAATGTTGAGTGGGATGTATAGTCACTCCTCTACATGCAGACTTGAAAACAAGTCTTGAGCCCCTGTGTCATAGCAGGGAAGTAACAGCAATCAAAACATTTTAAAAAATTAAATATATTTTTTTAATTTATAATCACCTTTGTCTATGCTTCTTGCTAAGATTTAGATGAGCTGAACTCCCAAGACAATCATGTAAAGACAGAGCAGGTTTGATAGGGATGATAGTAAATTTGGGTCTGAATAGGCCACAGGTATTCTCAGTGACAGCTATATAGTTGGGGTGGGGAGGAATGCTAAATTAGGAAAACAGAAGACAACTTCTCTTTACACTCAAGATCTGGTGATAGAAATAAACCCAAACCAATGTTTGATTAAAGAGATAGCTAACATGTCACCTGAATCTCAGGTCAGTCCCTGTTGGTATCTCTTCGATGAATAATTGAGAAGTATCTGATAATTTTCATAAAGTGTCCTCCTACTGTGGCTCTAACCATACTCTATTAAGAAATTAGTGCTCTGCCTCCTCCCACTGCTTACCCATATCTATGGCGGCCCACATCACGGATAAGCCTTTCAGAGAGGTAGGCACCAATCCGGTCTAGCTTCTCTGGAGCTGAGAGGGCATAGAAGGTCAGCTTCTCCATGTTGGTTTTCACGAGGCCATCCTATAAAGACACAGATAGTACGTGGTCATACTTACCATTCCTACACCTAGGAAAGTTCTTGAATCAAAATGTAAATAATGATGACCTAGATTCATTGAACATATCACTGGGTGATAGATTGAAATATGACAGAACATCTCACCGCCTTAGCAATGACCTACAAAATCTGGAAGAGGGTAAAGCAGCATAAAGAGAATATCATAATTCCTGGAGTCAAGACTGTGAAATGCATAACAATGAGACTACTTTAGAGGCTCTACCACTTCCCATTCCAACAACAGGAAGGTTTCTTCTGTTTCTGATCATTAATATACATGTGTTTATTTACTTATCTGTCCATCTATCTATCCATCTATCTATCCATCCACTTATCTATCCATCTATCCAACTATCCATCCTTCTATCCATCCATTTATCTATCTATCTATTCATAATTTCATGATCAATGCTGTAGATCTAGAAGTAGGTGGATGACGAAGGATACTGAATACCTAATAGAGGACAATTTTAAAGCAAAAGTCGGTAGGATTGATCTCCTATCCCTACCCCTCCACCTCCAACACGCTGCATTTAGTTCCTTTGCCCATCCTACAACCCTTGGCTTCCTCTCCATCAATCAGGAAGCCTCTTGTCTGAATGGTAGGTCTTAAACACAGTGCTGGACTTGGAGTTAGGAAGACTTGCCTCTGACATTTACTAGGTCTGTGACCAAGGACAAGTCACTTAAAATAGCATACAATATATTTAAATGCTTATTATGTACCAGGTACCAGGCTAACTTAAGCTCTCAGAGCTTCCTCATCTGTAAAATGGGAATTAAGAATAACTGTAGAACAGATCTTGTACAGTTGTTGTGAGGCTCAGATGGGATAGCATAAAGCATTCTACAAATGTCATTCATTATTGTTAGTGGTGCTCTAATCTTATTACTATATAATTGGTGAGCAAGCTATTTCCATCCTCCCAACCAAAGGAAAAAATGAAAGTAGTACAGAGTTCCCACTACTCAAAAATCAGAAGGAGTCAATGTGATAAATGGCACCGCCAAAGTTCACAAAAATAGTCCTATTTCTTACAGGCCAGTGATTGGATTGTCTGTCTGGATATGCTAAGAGACAAAGGGCCCTAAGGAGACACGCTGGCAAAAACAGAGATCTCCACTAAGTAGTCTTCCCAGACACAGGCTTGCTCTATTATTCCAGAAGGATGAGGGGAGCCTCATACCAGCATCTGGCAGAATGCCAGATACGAGCATTTGGGGGAAGCTAGTAACAGGTGGTAATGATACAGGGGATAGATTTGTTTTGCCCAACCCCAGAGGGCTGAACTAGGAAAAATGAATAGAAGTTAGAGGCAGATTTTTGCCTTAATAAGGGGAAAATCTAGCGATGAGGTTTGCCAAATGGTCTGCCTGTCACTGAAGACCCATAATCAGAGCTACATTACAACTTTTCAGGGATATTGTAAAGGTGGATTCATGTAGGGGGATAGACTAGATCAGGGCTGGGAAACCTGTGGCCTCAAGGCCACATGTGGCCTTCTAGGTCCTTGGGTGTGGCCTTTTGACTGAGTCCAAATTTTACAGAACACATCCTTTTACTAAGGGGATTTGTTCTGTGAAGTTTGGATTCAGTCAAAGGGCTGCACCTGAGAACCTAGAAGGCCACAGGTTCCCCACCTAAGGACTAGATGAATTACAAAATCACAAAAGTATTAGACTTTGAAGAGATTTAAGTAGCTACTTAGCCCAACCCATATCTGAATGGAATTCTCACAGTAACAAGCTGGCAAGAGGTCATCCACCCTTTGGTTCAAGGCTTCTAATGAGGAGGAATCCCCTTCCTCAGCCTCAGGCAGCCCACTAGACTTTCGGACAGCTCATGACTTCTGAGGTCCTTTCTGGCTTTGAGATTCTATGGGTCTATGACAGGAAGGGAGGACAACCTACCTCTGGGTCTTCAGGGAAGATGTTGTCAACCAGCCTCTTGTATCGTGGGCGAAGGGCACCACAACAGCCACACACACCTGGAATGAGAACAAAAGAGCCTTTGAGAAATGCTTCCCAGGCACTAAGGGCTGGGTGTTGGAGAACAGAGAAGTTCGTGAATTAAAATTAATGCTAGCTCTGCCTTTCACATAGCCCACCCTGGCCCAAATACATCCTGAATTTTGCACAATGCCAACCTATTTCTGATTCTGGCCTCCCCCTCCCCTTTTAACCAGACAAGAAAAAAGACCTGAACCAGGGTAAGATGAACAGATGAGAAGGATGTTCTCAAGGTGAGCCAGGCCCCTAAATAGAGTCCTGATGGGGCTGGGCTCCTGCAAGTAGTATCTTTCACAAGCAATTCAAGTGCCACCCCAAAATATAGCAGCAAAACATGCCCCAAATCTGGGACAGGGTTTTAAAACAAACTGTTCTACCCTTTCATTACTCAAATGGATCTGCAGTCTCAGTGATTCCAGATGTTCCCTCCAAAGAAGAAGAGAACAATCCATCTATGTCTGCCCATCCTATACAAATCCATAATTTCATCATAGGAGGTCCACCCAAGGTGCTGGAGACTTTCCTCACTTTCTTCTGACATCTGACCATCCATACAGAAAAAACCAAGTGGATGAAGAAAAAAATTATACAAAATTTTTGTTCAACTTTGGGAATAAGGGTTTTGATTGGGAGGCTACCCACCTACTTGCTCCATTCAGACATTCATTCCCAATTTCTTCATATTCTTCCCATTTTTGCTTTAACTTTTCCTCTCCTCCCTCCAACAAAAGCTTCCCCTTCCAAACTCTACATTTTATTAGAACATTCTCATTAAGACAATTACTTTGTAAATGTTTGTCAAGTCGAATTCACCAAAATGGTTGCTCAGAAGGGAGTAACATTAGAAGGGAAAGCTTAGGTCTATTTTTGGTTGATTAACAAGAATCATTAACATTTTTAGAAAACAGGGAAAATGAAGTCTAAAATCTTAATGCAAGTTGGCTTTACCTCATTTTTTGTATTATTGTTGCAGGTCTGGTAGGATTGATTGTTGTAATAAACCCAACTTTCACAATAAATACTAATGGGTAAGTAAATCTAAAAAAAACAATTACTTTGTAAATGATGACAAACAACAGATTATTAAAACTTGAAAATGTGTTGTTGGTGGAATTTTTGCTGTTTTAAAATAAAAGGATCTTCAAGTTGGAAGTGATCTCAGGTTAACCTCTCACCCCACGTGGGAATCCCTTCTATGATATCTCTGACATAGAGCCACTCAGCCTCTGCTTAACAGTTCCAACAAATAAGGGCCCCATATTAAAAAAAAATTCCACCCCACAGAGTCATATATTTAATACTAAAGTTACCTCAGAGGTCATCTTGCCCACCCTCTCTTTTTACAGAGTGGAAACTGAGGCCCAGAGAGGTTAAGAGACTTGCCTGAGGCCACACACAAGTCAACCAATTAAAGATTAATTTGAGTTATAAAGCTCCTCTTTTAAAATTCAATAGGACGATTAAACTTAGTATCCATTCACACATTAGTATGAATTACTTTTGTTATCATGCTTGCAACAATAATAACAGCTAGCATTTATACAGCTGTGATCAGTGCTTTACAAATATTATCTCATTCGATCCTCCCAACAACCCAGAGACATAGGTGCCATTATTATCCTCATTTTACAGTTGAGGAAACTGAGGAAAACAGAGGTTAAGTGACTTGTTCAAGGTCATACAGCTAGGAAGTGTCTAAGATCAAATTTGAACTCAGGTTTTCCTGCACTATAAATTGCTAATAACACAGCAAATGTCATATGGGGATCATGTTACCCGATATTTAAATCAATACCTGAGATCAAGGATAACAGTGAACCAGGAGTTTGGCTCAGAAGGTGAGTTTATTGAGTTCATGTCTCACTTCTATGGGTTGAACTTTTGAAAAATCACTATCCTTGATAGGCTCAGTTTCCTCATTATAATATAGTCTCTGAGGTAATGTTCATTTCTAAATCTATGATCCTATTGTCGAGTCCTGAAATAAATCAAACTCCTAAGTGGAGGAATAAGGTGTTTTTAATCACGATACCAGGGTCACAATCTGCCACCCAGGAGGATGTTCCATCAGGAGACTTACAGGAAAGTCGTATTACATAGCGAGGTGTCATGACGACACCCCAGCTGCTCTTGGAAATCTGGGCAAGGAAATCCACTTCATTCGGTTTGGTTTTTTTTTATCCTTCATGATCTGACACCATAAATCCCAATGAGGGATGCAAGGACATCAAAAGCCATTTGGCAGCTGATTTGACTCAAGCTGGCCTTGTTTACATGCAGGTCCCAGGGTGGGGACTTAGCTCAATGTAATGAAAAGTAAATGCCTCCAAGAGTAGGGATGCAAGGACATTACTAGAATTCTGACATTACTAGGATTGTTCAGAGGGAGTAGAAGATAATAGGTGATATTACATTTGATATTAGCAATCTTTCTGTCACTGTCATGGTAGCTGTTGGAAAAGGAAGCCAGGCCCAGGTGGAATGGGGGATTTTGGACAAGCAGAAGCCAGTTTGGGGCACTGGCCACTTGTGATGCACAGAAGAAGCAAGAGTTAATTCCAGAAAGGGAGACGCCATCTCCTAGACCAGAGCTGTCCAAAATGTGGCCGACCTGCAGCCGGCTTGAGGTCCGCAGTGCAATTTATGTGGGCCGGCCTACCAGCATAGAAATTTACATAAATGCTTTAGTAAACGAAGCCGAAGCCAAGCTACCCCAGAGCTCTCACTAAAATGGCAAATCAAAATATATGGTCTATTGTTTCAATAAAAACCTAAGGTTGGACAGCCCTGTCCTAGGCAATATGTGGCAATTTTACCATAGCAGCTACTAAGCCCTTAAAAATTATCTTCTGTGATGTGATTTTCAGCATTCATGCCACAGAATACCAATGCCTGAATTAAAATATCAGGACTAGTTTGGAAGTCTACAAATGTCAACTTCTCCCAGTGCCACCCTTTTTCCCAATCTGCATTGGTCTAACCTTTCCTGCGCTGCCCCGGTTTTCCTCATCCTATTGTTCCCTGTCCCCTAAGCTGGGAAGAGAAAGAACAGCTAAAGGAAAAAAGGAAGAGAAAAAAAAAGAAAAGAGAGGAGCAAGCTCTCTGTTCTGCCCTTCTCCCACTGCCTGCGTTCTTCTTTGTCATTTCAGTATTCATTGATTTCCTTACTCCCAGGGACAGAGACTGACATAGCTGTCCTCTGGAGGGCTGAGAGTTTGCTCGGTTACTTTTTATTGTTTGATCTCACCTGCGAATGTGGAGGGTTTGCTTTACACGGCTCAATAGGCCCTGTGAGTTGTTCTGTATTGTTAATCCCTTGTGAGGGCCAGGGGTCTGCTTTCTATTACTGTATATTGTCTAGCTTCATCTCTCCACTAGACCTTCAGCAGGGGCTGCATCTGTTCCCTTTGTATCCTTCACCTCACTGAGCATAGCCCTGAGCACAATAGGGATTCATTCATTTTTTCCGTTCATTTATAGCTTAGTAAATATTCCCCCAGTAACAAATCATCCAACAAATACTGATCAAGGACAGACTTTCCCTCTTGGGAGTTGACGCAGGCTAGTGGTTGAGGCCTTAGTGGGCCTGAGCAAAGATGCTTCCCCAGGAAAGAGGAGCGAAGTTCAAGCTGGGATCCAAGTGAAAGCACAAGTCAGAAGCCAAGCTCTGTCAGACACTGGAGTTTCTAGGAGACAGCAAAAGTCCAATGGGCTAAATGGAAGTGGGAGTAGGAGCTAGACATGTCAGGACACCTCCTGATCTCCATGTTTGTTCACTTCTCTATCAAGGGTTGTCATCGAAAAGAACCAACCAGGTTATCACAGATGTCTGAAACACTCTTTCTCCTTCTTCCCTATTACTGAGTCAGTGGTTGTGTTGTCATGGAGGTAGCACCGTGTCAATGGACAGAGAATTGGCCTTGTGGGTGGTCAGGAAGACCTGGCTTTAATTCCACCTCCTGGCTATGTGACCCTGGACAAGTTATTTTACCTCTTAGTGTTCCCAGGCAACTCTCACAAGGGTTTAAAAACCTTTTTTTGTGCCATGGATCCCCTTTGGCTATCTGGTGAAACCTATGGATCTCTTCTCAAAATGTTTTTAAATAGATAAGAAAACCAATTAAGTTCAAATAAAGATGTAATATTTTTTCCCCATCCAAGTTTGTGGTCAGAGGACTCCATGTTAAGAAACTCTGCTTTAAAACTATAAGCAATAAGAAAGGACAAATGAACATTAGTAGAAGAATTTCCTAACTGGGCACTCCCTTCCATAGATAAAGTCAAAGGTCTGGTTAAAAGATACATACATTCATACATATATGTATACTTATACGTATACATATACATACACGTATAGAGACAGAGAGACACAGAGACAGAGACCCTTAACTTCCTCAAATACTATGACTGTACCAAGTCTCAGGAATCTGTAAGTATATCACCAGCATAGATTATTAACCTATTTTCCCAGTCGGTCTTGAAAAACTAACTTTATGGAAATTTGAAAGACTGCAGGGTCATTGAACAAACCTAAATATATCACCTAGTATTCAAAAAGGCCATACTGAGCTTAGGAGTCCATCTTCCATATGTTGTTTTTCCCCATCTGAAACATATTGAATGCTCCCAGGAGTTCCAATTTGATAAATATCACAGCCCCTTTCCAAAACTGGTCCATCAGGTCACACTATATCAAGAGTAGGCAGTCTTGGTCCCAGATGACATTGTTCAAGATTCTAAGGCACTGGCAGTCCCATAATTTGTTTGTCCTCATTTTTACAAACAGCAATAGGAAGAGAGAGGGCCAGATGGACTCTTTCTACTATCTGTAATACCCTGTTATAGTAATTGGGCAGCTAGGTGGCACAGTGGATAGACTGCCGGGTCTGGATCAGGAAGACTTCAGTTTAAATCTGGCCTCAGACACTTCCTAGCTGTGTGACCCCGGGCAAGTCACTTAACCGTGTTTGCCTCAATCTCCTCATTTGTAAAATGAGGTAGAGAAGGAAATGGCAAACTGCTCCAGTATCTTTGCAAAGAAAACTCCAAAAATAGGGTCACAAAGAGTCAGACACAACTGAAACAACAAACAAGTTATAATAACTAGCCTGTTCTGAGCCTAGGGGGCAATCTAATAGCCCCTAAGAGCTACTCTTCTTCAGCTTTTAGGGAATTAATTTTAGATGAAAAGTTCTAAGTTTAGTTACAATTTCTCTGAGTTCACAGCTGGGAAAATTCCTCCTGCTTAGGCAGAGATTGAACTCTCTTCCTAACCTTACATTCATATCTATTTCTAGTAAATCCCTGGCCTCTGTGGTTGAGACAAAATTCAATTTACTGGAAATATTTGAGTATAAAACCAAGCAAATTACATAATAGTGTCTTCAGATAGACAGGCAATGGGAGAGAAAGTTGGGGAAAGAGTTGACCTCTGCCTGGGACTTTATCCAGCCTGGGTCCTCTTCTCCAAGACGCCTGCAGAGCCAATGACTCTCCTCCATATCACCCTTTTCTACCACAGCACATTCTTTCCTCTGATCCCCAAAGTCGTACCAAAAATGCCATGCCTGCTCCAGCCTTTCAAATCCAGACGCTCAGAACCTCTCCCTCTGGTTTGGAGATAGCTTCTTCTTTTTATACAAATTCATCAGTGTGTGAGACAGTTTCTCACACAAATGCTTTGATGTTATGACTTACCTAAGGTCACACAGATCCTTGCCTCTAAAGTCAAGGGTCTTTCTACAACTATATCTCTTAAAGAATTGCCTGGGGCACTAAGGGGTTAAATGCCTTGTCTATGGCCATACCACCAAGTAAGGATGTAGGGAGCTAGGATGTGAACCCAGACTTGCTGACTCCAAGATCGTCTCTCATGGCTCATAGATTTAGGTTTGAAAGGACTTTACTGGTCATCTTGTCCAACCCTCTCAGGTTACAGATAAGTAAACTATGGCACAGAGAAGTTAAGTTACTTGTCCAACATCACACAGGTAAAGAGCAGAAAGAAGGATTTGAACTCAGGTCTCTTTCCAATGCATGATTTTACTGAATTTTGTGTCCTGAAAAATATATCAAGCACAGTGCACCTTGACATTTAAATCTGTTGCCTGAAAACTCTCACCTTTAGTTCCTTGCACTGTCAAATAAGTAAATTGGCAGCAATTCATTTATTCATCCTACAAACACAGTCACTCATGCCAATCTCAGTGCAGCCAGAGGCTCCCCAGCCTTGCTGTCTAGGAAACAGATGTTGTAAATGAACAATTCTAATTTGGTGCAATAAAGGACTGCAGCTGGCACAGTCAGTTAAAAACTCACCTGTTATGATCCTGGGTAAGTTCATTGCTCCCTCTGGGACTGAGTTTCTTCCTCTATAAAATGAAGGCATTGGACTAGATGACCTCTGAGGTCCCTTCTAGAATTAAATCTGTGAACTAGTTTTGACCCCCCCCCATTTAATTTTAATCTCTAGATGGCTTATTGAGTTGCCTGTTTAAGCAATTTGTTAAGTGATTCATCCAAGGTCATGCTACCAGTGCATTTTAGAGATAGGACTCGAACATGGATTTTCTTGACTGACAGGTTGCCTCTCTACTAAACTTGCTGTGTCATGATAGGTGTTCCTTGGTAACAAAGGCAACAGCCAGCCTCACTCACCTGTGTCCTTCTTCGCCTGCTGAAGTAGAAGTATACCCCACCCCCCACAACCTTTCACTCAGCCAGCCTTTTCCATCTGCTCCATTCACTCCCTTGTTCAGCTCCATTCCCCAGATAACTGAATGAGGTGTCTAGGGCAATGGTGTCAGACTCATATGGATTCCTGTGGGCTATATACTGACTTAGAAAACCACAAACTAACATCTGTGTTGTGTTGTATTTTTATTTCTTTTGTTACACTTGATTTGTTCAGTTGTTTTTCTGGTCCTGTCTGATTCTTTGTGACCCAGTTTGGGGATTTCTTGGCAAAGAAACTAGAGTAGTTTGCCATTTCCTTCTGTAGATCATTTTACAGATGAGGAAACTAAGCAAACAGGGTTAAGTGACTTGCCCAGGGTCACACAGCTAGTAAGCACCTGAAGCTGGATTTGAACTCATGAAGATAGTAAGTCTTCCTTAATTCAAGCCCAGTGCTCTATCCACTGCGCCACCTAGCTGCCCTTCATTTTGCTACACATGTCCCAATTTTATTATAATTTGGTTCATGTAGCACTCCAGAATTTTGCCAGCACTTGCCACCTGGAGTTTGACACCTCTGTGCTAGGGAATATCTCTTTCCCTGTAGGTTACACCCCAAGTGAGTTTCCCCCATCTCCTCCCTCCACCTTTGAGGCAGGTAAATTTTTTTCCATCATAGTTCTGCATAGTTTATTCCCAGTCACTCCCAATATTTGTGCTTCTTAAACTTGTACACCGCAACATCCAGAAGAAATCAAACATAGTAGCATAATTTTGGAAAAACCCAAGGACATTGACTACTGGAGGAAGAACTTACTATCTGACAAAAACTGCTGGGAAAAATGGAAAGTTTCCAGTTCCAAAAGCTGGAAGAGTAAAGCAATCAAAAAAAAATCATATTTAGAATATCTCACACAATATATCACAATAAGCTCCAAGTGGATACATGAATAAGATCTAAAAGGTCAGACCATGAATAAATTAGAGAAGAGGAAATAACCTTTCACAACTATGGATGGGGGGTAAGTTGGCAAAATAAGGGAGAAAATCAAAACCACTAAAACAGAGAATTTAATTACAGAAAATTTAAATGTTTTTTGGACAAACAAAATCAATGCAGTTAAAATCAGAAGAGAAAGAGTTAATTGGGAAAAAAATCTTGACTGCAAATTTCCCTGACGAAGGTCCAAAAATCAAGCTATATAGGCAATTGATTCAAACATATAACAAGAGCCCTTCCCCAGTAGCTAAATGGTCAAGGATATGAACAGAAAGTTTTCTAGAGAAGAAATGAGAGCAATCAACAACCAAATTTTAAAAAATGCACCAAATCACTAAACAGAAAGGGGGGAGATGCAAGTTAAAACAAGTTCTAGGTTCTACCTCACACCATTATCATTGGTTCAATTTTATTTAGAAGCATTAACTAAGGAACTATTATATGTAAGGCTTTGGGAATTGGAAGACAAAAAGTACAAGTCCCTGCCCTCAAGGAGCTTACATCCTGCTGATAATAACTTGACATTTATATAGTGGTCTAAAAGTGGCAAAGCACTTTATATACATTACTTGAGCTTCATGACAACTCTCTAAGAAGATACTAGACTTTATTATTCCTATTTTATGGACAAAGAAACAGCCTCAGGCAGGTCAGACAGCTTGCTCATGGTCACTGGGTAGTCAGTATCTGAGTTAGGATTTGCCCCCAGATCATAACTCTAGCTCTAGTGATCTTATCCACTATACCACACAGATGGTTTAGGTTTGTTCTCTTTCCAACACAGCTCCTACCTTCTACAGAGAGTGGAGGGATGGGACCACCTCTCCACCTGATACTTTCCTTAATCACTGGTACATGTCTATTTTGCTTAGCCTAAAAGTGCCAGGGTCTCCCATTGCATCCTGGGTCATCTCCAGTCATCCTGGTGAATATCTGGCCACTGGACCCAGTTGGCTCTGAAGGAGAAAGTGAGGCTGGTGACTTTGCATAGCCTTCTCTCACTCGAGTGAAAGTCAACTGCAAGTCATGTCATCATTTCCCTGATTCCATGGTCCTCTTTGAAAACGAAGGACAAACACAACTGATTTGGCACCAAAACAGTATGATCTAACTAACTACCAGACAGCGGGACCCTAATAATGGTGAAGCTCCATGCCGTATTGCCAATTCCCAGCAGAGAGTAACAGAGCCCAGAGAGCAGTAATTGTCTCAGACTCCTAAAGCTCCAGCAACACTGAAAGGTGTGTTTGAAAGTCTTAAGGTTACAAAACCCTGGTCTATAAAGCTCTTGGATCTAACAGTCCTGGCATCATATAATGTCTGGGGCCTCCAGACTTCTTTCCATGTGGTCGTGTCGGGGAAGGGCCAGTACAGCCCAGGGACCATTATATCTGGCCCACCTTCACTTCCTGAGCAATTCATTCCACCTAGTCAGTCACTGACTCTTGTGTTCATTCATCATAAATAAAGCACCTACAGTGCGCCAGAGATGTCAAATAATTAGCCCAAGGTCACATAGGTCAGAAATTGTTGTTTTTGTTTTTAGACTTGAAAGGGAATTTACAGGTCATCCAGCTCAATTTCCCAAAACTATGTTAGAAAAGAGGAAGCTGGGGCCAGGAGGTATAGTATGACCTGTCCAAGGTCACTCAAATTCTAGTTGTATTATGTTTTGATCTTTAAGAGTGGAAAGCAAATTCACAGATTATCTGGCCAAATTTTTCATTTTAGAGTTGGGGGGGAAGGGGTGCCTGAGAAAAATGAAGTGACTTGCCCAAGGTCACACAGCAAGTAGTAGAAGAGTAATTTCCACCAAGTCCTCTGGTTCCCAATCCAGCACTCTTTCTCTTTCTTCCATAACATGCTGCTTTGGGTTCTTGGTTTTTTTATACTAACAGGACCACTGCTTGAATTCCTGATTTCATAGCTATTCCGTTCTCTATAAAGGTTAGATGGAGAAAGGACAAAGCCCTTTTATAAATATAGGTTTCAAAAGAAACTGCAGATGTGGGCTAATTGGCATTGATTCTTGGTATTTTGTACAAAGAGCTTTCATACTGAGGGTGAGCTTCAAAGAAAAATGAATGGCTAATTGACATCATGGTCACCCAGGTAACTGTATCCTGATATATCACTAGATTTGCAGATTTGCTTATCCCATTTTCTCCATATTTTTTGGTCTGACTTAGGAGAGGAGAGAAAATGGCTAAAGAGATATTTTGGAAGCCTGCACAGGGTATATATAAAGCCATCTGTTGCTGAATAGATTTCCTGGCTAGGTAATCAGAGTGAGCAGCAGGAGGTCATGAGGCAAATATATAGAAAAAAAAGTCTTCTACGTGACAAGGCAAATACTTAGAAAAATTCTGACATTAAGCCAAACTACTTCTGTTTAGCCCAAAGCACTACTAAACTTTCATGTGCCTCAGAAGGCTTTTGACAATACAAAAAAAATTCAAAGTGAATTGCTAGCAAGGAATTGATTATCCTGGAAATTTAGCCCAATAGTAGAGTAAATCAAGCAGAGACTGAACAAGAGTTGATAATAGTAAAAGAAGGTAATCTGTGCTTACGTATTATTTATCTTCAAGTCTTGTTTCAAATAACATTTGTCTTAACGCTAACATGCAACAATAAGTTATTTAATCAATATATATGCTATTATTTTAACAAAATCATATGTTTATTACATATTTGGCCCTTGTTGCAACTAACAGAATTGCAGGCCCAATGACTTCAGAGGGAAAAACTATACCCTCAAGGGGATATCCCTAACAGATTTAAAGAAATTTCAGTAACGGCAAATGTCATTGAGGTTTCTCAACAGCACTAGAAGCAACCTTAATTATAGGTTTTAATAAGTCTAAAGGGAGAGCATATGATGAAATATAAGTTTCCCCAATATTAACTCACCTGAGTAAGAAAAAGTCAAGCTAGTGGGAATAAGCCTGTGAGAAGATCTTTGCCAGTCATGTTTGTTAAGAGGGGGAAGGAGGAAGGACACCATAGGCTCTAAGAGTTACAGCTAGGATTTAGAACCTCAGGACTATCTACATCTAGACCTCAGTTTCCTGATCTGTAAAACTGGGAAAGGGAAGTACTAAAAATAATAGCTAACATTTATATATGGCTTTAAAGTTTGCAAAGTGCTTTTCATGGGCCAGCTAAGTGGCACAGTAGGCAGAGTACCAGGCCTAGAATCAGGAAGATTCATTTTTCTGAGTTCAAATCTGGCCTCAGATACTTACCAGCTGTGTGACTCTGGGCATCTAACCCTCTGTCTCAGTTTCCTCATCTGTAAAATGAGCTGGAGAAGGAATGGCAAATCACTCCAGTATCTTTGCCAAGAAAACCCCAAATGGGGTAACAAAAAGTTGGACAAGTTTTTTTTTTTTGAAAAGTTGCTTTTTGGACAAGTTGCCAAATCCAATGAGCTTTTAAAATCCTCCTTTTCAACATCTTTGCAGATTTTGACATTTAACTACACCCCCACTCCCCATAATCTCTTGTACTTTGGCTGCAGAGTTACCACAGCCTCAGTTCTCTTGTTCCTCTAATCAGGGGTGGGGAACCTGCAGCCTGCCCTCTAGGTCCTCAAGTGCAGCCTTCTGACTGAATTCAAACTTCACAGAACAAATCCCCTTAATAAAAGGATTTGTACTATAAAACTTGGACTCAGTCAAAAGGCCGCAACCAAGGTCCTAGAAGGCCACATGTGGCCTCAAGGCTACAGGCTCTCCACCCCTACAAGAGTCTAACTACTCCCTGTCTGCCTTCTTTGCCAACTTATTGTCCTCCTCCTGGATCAAGAGAACCAAAATAAACTCAAGATCAAGGCAGGAGACAGTAGCCAGAGATCAAGATAAGAGTTACAGGTCAAGACTAGGCAAGCAACAGGGGGAGCAAAAGAAGAGACAATATCCCAGGGACAAGATGTTCTTGAAATAAGGCATTGGCTCCCTCAGACAGGAAACCTTTTATATGCTTTCTGCTGTAGCAAGAACTAATGACTGTTTCTAGAGTGTGGTCAGAACCAAGCCTGAAGACTCAAAGGCTGCTATAATATAAAACTATGTTAGTTTGGGTGATCCTGACACTAACCCACCTCCTCCCATCAAATTCTGCTCCATCACTTTACTCTTATTACAGAACTCATATGAGGTGGTACTCAGCTATCTTGTATTTTCTGACATATTGCCTGTTAATGTCAAACCAATGAATCTATGTATGTTTCTACTCCCCGAGCAAATAATTTGTTCTTTGAAGAAAGAGAGCTGAATCTTATTTTCCTCTGGATTCCCACAGTGCCCAGTACATCACTTCACTCCCTGAAGGCTTTGAATTAAAGTTTGAATAACTGAGTGCATCATCTTTGCCTTTGATCACTAGGAGATTATAGAGAAGTCACTTCCTCTCTCTAGCCTTTCATTTTCTCATTAGTGATAAATATCATCATCATTCTCATCATTCCTTAAGAAAAATGCATTTTTTTTGTAAGGAATTCAAAACGCTCCATTTTCTGATCTTTGCAATATCTCTCCCCTCAAGCACGGGGACTAGGGTTTAGACCAGCCCTCTTCAACAAAATCTATTAATTTCTTTAAAATCTGTAATAACATTTCATCCACTGCTACCCATGCCAGCATCCTATTAAAATGAATTGGAAAAAAATCAAACAAAGGACTGTCAGGAAGGAACAAAGAAAAGAGGGCCTCTATTACAACTAAAATAATCCTACTGCAGAAATCTCCAACATAATTTCCTTTTAGAGATTATTATGGTCCTTTGAGCCGAATGGAAACAGATTTCACCCAAAAAAATCCCCCAGATTCTGTGTCCTCCCCTAACCCCCAAGTTATTGTGTGTGTATATATACATATATATATATATGTATGTATACGTGTGTGTATCTAATTATATCTAATTTATAGATATAATGTGTAATATCTTTTATATCTTTAGGATAAGATCTACATTAAATTACCGTATAAATATATAGTATACACATTATATAATACATATATCTAAATATAATACCAATATATGTATTATACACATCTTTGGCTCAATTGTAAGCTTCTTGAGGGCAAGGACTACTTCATTTTTTTGTCTTTGTCTCTCTATCAATTAGCACAGTGTCTAGCATAGAGACAGCACTTCATAAATGTTTGTTACTTGACTACATGACTGAATTAAAAACCCAACTATAATACATTCATTCATTCATTCAACAAATGTTTATAGAGTATATGCTGTATCTTCCACTAAGGTCCTTTTCAGCGCTCCCTCATGGTGCAGAGGTGTGGAGGGTTCAAGGCAGCTTCAGAGCATTTTCTCTGACTGGCCCCCATACCTAGAATGCTCTCCCTCCTTGTCTCCACCTCCTGGCTTCCTTCAAGTCCCAGGTAAAATCTCACCTTCTATAGAAAGCCTTTTCCAATCCCCCTTAAGGCTAGTTTCTTCCCTTATAGATTATCACCAATGTATCCTGTATACAGCTTGTTTTTCCATAGTAGTGCATGTTTTCTCCCCCAGTAGACTGTGAGCTCCTTGAGAAGAGGGAATATCTTTTACCTTTCTTTGTATCTGAAGTACTTAACAGTGCCTGGCATATAGCATGTGCTTAATAAATGTTTACTGACTGAAAGACTATGCCAGCTTAACAGAAGCCCTGGGAAAGCCCTATACTACTAAGTTTCGTGTATAGACTTGATGAGAGGACTCCATGTTTTTTATCCGAAAACCAACTTTGGTAATTTTAGTTTGGAAAGGTTCACTAGAATGGCCACAGGGTGAGAAATTTGTATGGATGAAGGGAGTGCCCATAATGAAGAAATCACAGATTCATGAAGAATTAAAGTATCTAGGCTAGGTTAGCACTGTTGTAAATGATATGGGGAATGGTTCCTGCCTCCTAATCAGGGACACAAGACATACACTTTGTTGTTGTTCAATTGTTTCAGGTGTGGCAGACTCTTCATGACCACAATTGTGGGGTTTTCTTGGCAAAGATACCAGAGTGGTTTGCCATTTCCTTCTCCGGCTCATCTTACAGATGAGAAAACCGAGGCAAACAGGGTTAAGTGACTTGCCCAGGGTCACACAGCTAGTAAGAGGCCAGATTTGAACTCCTGAAGACGAATCCTCCTGATTCCAAGCTCAGTGCTCTACCCACTGTACCACCTAGCTGCCCCATAGAAATTCAATCCAGAATACATTATGTACCTTGAGACAGTATGTGATTAAAGGCCAAATGAGGGTTATTGGGAGAAAAAAAACAGGATCTAAAGGGTGGGGGAGATCACTTTGGGCTAGATTGGTCAGCAAAGAGACCGATCTGAGCTATCCAAACAGAGATTTGGAGCCAGGTCCTTCAACTTCAAATCTAGAAACACTATCCACTACCTTTTCTACCTTTCCAATCTTCTTACACCTTACTCCCTTCCACGTGCTTTACAACTCAATAACTTTGGCCTCCTTGCTGTTCCTTCCACAAGACACTCTATCTCCGGCTGTCCTCTATGCCTAGAATTCTCTGACTCCTTGTCTCCACTTGCTGGCTTCCTTCAGGTCTCAGTTAAAATTCTACCTTCTGCAAGAAGTCTTTCCCTATCCCCTTAATTTTAGTGCCTTCCCTTTGAGATTATCTCCAATTTGGCTTATTTTGCTTAAGATTCGGCCCTCTGCAGAGAGCCACATCTAAGACGCATTTGCAGGGAGGTACAAAATACAGAGGGTAGCATGGTTTGTGAAGATTCTAGCCCCTTGTTGGAATTTTCTAAATCACCATAAAAGATGAGGGACATAGTAAGAGTGTGAGCAGAGATTGAAGAGGAAGAGAAGTACCAGAAAGAAGGAAGAATGTGTGCTTCCTGCTGGCTGTAGGCTTAAGAGGGATTAAACATCAGCAGAGTCCTCCCTAGGGAGAAGGAGGCTTTGCTTAAATCTACAGTCAAACTGTTAGCTGCAATTAACCTCTATCCCTGGCCTTTGTTAGTTTTCTTTATTCTTAATATATTTTGCCTCCTTTCCTACAAACCTCGATTAATCTGCTCACTGCCTTCATTAAGAAAGGGTATTAAGGAGGAAAAAAAAAAGAAAAATCCAATTTGACCAAACATCACCAGCTCAGTTCTTTAAATGTGAAATTCCAGTCTCTGCTCACACAGAATGTCACTGTTCTTGGCAAATAACAGACAAGAACTCCCCATCTTCCCATAGTCCCTCTCCTAGGACCACAGATGTCAGAAAATGAGAAATTAGATAGAATGTCCTGGGAATTTATCAAAATTATTTAATGAGAAAGAGAGAGAGTTGGAAGCAGAGAGAGGAAAAGTAAAGAGGCAGAGATGAGGAGAGAGGGAGAGAAAGACAGGGACATAAAAAGCATGAGAGAGAAGCAGAGAAGGAGAAAGAGATAGATGATATGAGGGAAGGGAGAGGGGGGAGAGGAGGAGAAAAAGAATCAGGAAGACAGGAGACGGAGAGAAACAAAACCAGAGTTAGACGAAAGAGGCAGAGGAAATGGGAAGAGGGGAGAAAAAGCCAGGGAGATAAGAGAGGCAGAGAGAGAAGATGAGAAGAGAGACAAAGAAGGGTAGCATAAAGAAGAAAGGAAAGAGGGAGGAACAGAAAGAGGAAGTAATGGAGGGAGGGACAAAGGAGATGCGGGGAGAGAACGAAACAAGGAAACAGAAAAGAAAGAGAGGAGAAAGGGATCTTTCCATTTCATTTTACATAGAGCTAGGAAGAGATTTAGAAGAGATGATCTCTGGGGTCCATTCCAACTCTTGGAATCTAAATGCTAAATCTAGACAGAACCCAGGTGCCTGCCCATCAGATGTCATGAATTCATCAGTTACTAGGCACTTACTATGAAATGATTGAGGAAACAAAGTTCAGGTTTCTGAGCATTTCAATTTATTAAGCACTGCATGCCAATTACCTAACAAATTGGGACCAGGCCCCTTCCTCAGCTTGGGGCTGGATCCCCAATAGAGGCGGGAGACAGACTTTTACACATTAAAAATAATCAAATAAGGCCAATTAACTAAAAGTTAACAATGCAAAATTAGGCAATCTGATTTGTAATTGGATGAAAGATCAGGGACTTTCCAAGTTGGGAGGGGGAAAGCAAACAAATGCAATTGCTCGAATTCAGAAAAAGAGGAGTCTCACCCCCCCCCACCCCAAGTATCTCTAAACAATCAAAGGAACGAGAGGAAACAATAACTGATTGATCAGTATGGAGTCAGTTTTCAGTTAAGACATATGGATTGCTTGAGATGTACAATTCTGAAAAAACTCCTTGCATCAGTCTTTGGATCTGACTGGGTTTCTGGTCAGAACCTAGGTCCTTAGTGTTAGAAACATACTTACATTGTCTAGGAATAAATAAGATTTGTTGGGAAGCCAGGAACATTTTAATTATAATTTACATTTATTCCCCCTGAATAAATGGGTACCTCCCTTAAACAGAGTACAGAAGAAAGTACAAAGGATTCAGATGGACGCCAGTCCTTTAATAGACCCTCACCTCAAATCTCCCGCCAGGCTCTTCATTGGCCAGATACAACCCCCCGTGACTGCCTAAGTCACGCCCTCCTCAAATGGCTTGTTTAATCATGTGTACAAGTCTCTGACCTTTCACCTGACTGACCTGAGGCCTGGTTTCTACTAAAGGTGGGGTGGGGGAGGGGGAAAGGTACACCTTCAATTCTGTGGAAACAAAACTCCCCCTCTCATTTCTTACACTTAGTTAAGGGTCCCTAAGAAGCAGGTAGGGGTGGTCCAGCTTTCCAGACACACAGGTCTGGGTTCAAACCACACAATAAAAATTTCTCCCAATTCCTACACGTTTTCTCACAAGAAAGAATTTGGACTAGCCCATAATTGAATAGAAAGAGAACTGAGCTAGCTCCAGAATTGAGTCACAACATGCAGTCAGTGGTATTCACTCAATTCCCACAATTGCCCACTTGCTGTGCTAATCCCCTCAATTCCCTCCTATCTCAGGTGGCAGATGTGACAAAGGAATAGTTCAGTGGAGTTGTGAGTGAACCCCTGGGGTACTTCCTCCAGCCCTGCAAACCAAAGTCTATCCCTTCCTTCTCATCCTACATGACTTTTCCCCGTATCATAGGATATAGATCTAAAGCTGGAATGGGCCTCAAAGGCTCCACAGTCCAACTCCTTCATTTTACAGAGAAGGAAACTGAGGCCTAGGGAGGTAAGTGCCTCAACCAAAGTCACACTGATAGTAAGCCTCAGAGGTGAGTGAAATTTGAATTCAGGTCCTCTAACTGTTCTTTTTGCTGTGCCTAGCTATCTCTACTACCCTGTGCACTGGGCGGCCTTCCTTCCTTTAGGTCTTCACATTCAGTGGGTATCTGTGCAGCATTCTAGTCATCTATATGTTATCCTTGACTATCAGTTTCCTGGGCAGCCAGGTGGTGCAGTGGATAGAGTTGACAGGCCTGGAGTCAGGAAGACCTGAGTTCAAATTCTGCCTCAGACACTTAATGTGTGACCCTGGGCAAGTCACTTAACTCTGTTTGCCTCAGTTTCCTCATCTGTAAAATGAGCTGGAGAAGGAAATGGTAAACCACTCTAGTATCTCTGCCAAGAAAACCCCAAATGGAGTCACTGAAAGTCGGATATGACTGAAAAGACTCAACAAGTGATCTCACTGATGTCAATACTCCTTCCAGTGTTACAGCTTGCAACCCGGTCATGCCCCCTCATCTTCTGTGACTCTTATCGGAGCTCCCCAATAAACCTTCCCCATGGGATTCACTCAATGTATTGACTCTTCTGAGTCTTTTGACATTCTATGGATACCAATGGACCATCAAGCTGTTTACTGGCCATCACTCACTCTCACCACCTGACCAGGCCACCATATTTTTTGGATCTCCATCTTCCTGACCATATCTTTTAGGCCACTCCTCTATCATGATTCATGATTAGGAACATGTCGAAGCCTACTCTTCTCCACCATGCATTTCTCTATTGCCCTTTGGGTGTCTCTCAAGTTCAATTCTTCAGAGACCAGCATAATACAATAGCTCTGGAAACACTACTGTTTTAAAAAGTGGGTCATTGTCTCAGAGAGAAGCTTGGAGGTCATTAAAAGCAACAAGCAATTTCTCAAAGGCAATGCAGTCTGCCAACATGCTGTTGTATTCTGGGCCGAGCTCATCGTCCAGGAATGAATAAATGAAAAGGCATTTATTAAGCACTGAGTGTATGTAAAACACTGTGATAAGTACTGGGGATACAAATTGAAAAGCAAGACACTTCCTACTCTCAAAGAGCTCATATTCTAGTAAGGAAGGCAATACATAAGAGATTTCAGCTATACGTCTGATGGACGGTGGACAGTAATGCATCTTCTTTAATGTTAATTCTACTGGGAAAAAACATGCCCTCTTTTGCTGGTGAAGCATTTGACAGTACCAAGGACTTTGATGGTAAGAACATTTTCCCCCTGGTCTTCAGTAGTATCCTAGATCTATATACTGAGGGACTAGCTCTGGGTGGTCCATCCAAAGATGTACAACAAGCATTCTTCATCTATCTGGTTGAAGGAGGATCTTCCCAGTTATTCCCTCCCCTATCCCAAATCCTAGTGCATTCCCTCTGAAACTGCCTTCCATTTACATATTATATATCTTGCAAATACATGATTATTTGTACATCATCTTCTTTATTAGAATGTGAGGTCCTGCAGGGCAGAGACCATATTTTTGCCTTTCTTGGTATCCCCAGCTCTTCGTACAGTGCCCAGCACACACTAAGTGCTTAATTAACATTTGTTGACTAACTGCAGTTCATAGTCTTAGAGTTGCCTGGGACATAAGTGACTCACCCAGAGTCATTCAGCCAGGATATGTCAACTGGAACCCAGGTCTTTCTGACTCTGAAGTCCATTCTCAATCATACACATCAGAAGCGTCAAACATGCAGTCCAGACCACAATACTCTAGAATGCCCCAGAATCAGAATAAAATGTAATTGAGAAATATTTAATAAAATAAATCAAAATACAATGAAACATAGATAACATTACATTTTAAAAGTCAATACACAGCCTGCAGGGATGCTTGTGTATGGCTTAGTGGCCTCCATTTCTATTTGTGTTTGACACCCCTGGTCTACCTCACTCACACTGCCATTTTCCCTAAGTTGTCTACAAAATTGCTGTTTCTGTGTAATTGTTCTCCGGTTCTCCAGTTTCTGCTCACTTCACTTTGCATCAGTCACACAAGTCTTCCTAGGTTTCTCTGAAATCATTCTCTTCATGTTTTCTTACAGCACAGTAGTATTCTATCACATACATATACTGTAACTTGTTCAACCATTCTCCAATTGATAGATATACTCTCAGTTTCCAATTCTTTGCCACCACAAAAAGAGTTGCTATAAATATTTTTGTACTTATGGATCCTTTTTCTTTCTTTGATTTCCTTGGGGGAATAGCCCTAGAGGCAGTATTTCTGGGTCAAAGTTGTATGCACAGTTTGACAGCTTTTTGGGCATAGTACCAAATTGCTTTCCGGAAGGATTGGACAGCTCCAACAATTCTCTCACTTTCTCCCCAGCATTTTCATTTTCCTTTTTTGTCATCCTAGTCAATCTGTGTGTGAAGTGGTATCTCAGAGTGCATTTCTCTAATTATTAGTGATTTAGAGTGTGGTACTTGAGAAATCAGGTACTGCTAAGAAGACCCCTGCCCCACAGCCCCTGATAAAACCCCGGTTTGCATAAGAAAAAATGGACTTAGATCTTGCCATTTGGCATACAGCAAATGTCCGTGGGGCCCCATAACTGCTCTGAGGAATGTCAATAGATAAGACTCAGAGACAGAACTAATTAACCAGAAAAGACTGACCCTAACAGTCTCTTTGTTCCCTGAGTAGGCTCAGAGATGTCTCTATCTTATGTCAACAAACCCAGATGGATCATCCCTTGGTCCGTCCATGGCCATTAAGGGTGAAAACCTTAGCCCCAGACATTATCTTGAATTATGTGACTTTTCCTTATCCTGACATTTTATGGGCATATACCATTTTGTGGAATGTTAATGGCAAATTGGACACAGAGATCCTGGGTTGTAATTTCAATTGACACTTTGTCAGCTATCTGATTTGTTGTATTTACAATCTATTCCATTAAGGAAGTTCCTCTTCTTGTATCATGGTCATAAAATTGAGGTAAAGCAGGCTTGCCGGGTCTGCTAAAATAACATATGTAAATTTCAAGAGATAATCAACCACTGCACCTTGATTTCTGTATAAATATGATCCCTTCAACCCTATTCAAGGACGTTCTGATTTGGGCTGCTTATGCCCTGGGATGGATGCCAGCTAATAAATTCTCCATTTAAAACTTATACTCTGTGGTGTGTCTTGCTCACTGTAGGTACAACAAGAGCATTTTTTTTCATATGGCTGTTAATAGTTTGGATCCCCTAGTTTTTTTAAAATTATTTTCAATTTCAAATTCTCTCCCTCTCTCCATCTCCTCTATCACTCATTAAGAAGGCAAGAAGTATAATACCCATTATACATATGAAGTCATGCAAAATCTATTTCCACATTTGCTATGTCGTAGGGAGAAAAAGGCAAGAAAAATTTAAAAAGTGAAAAAGAATAAGCTTCAATTTGCACTCAAGAGTTCATTGGTTCTCTCACTGGTGGTAGATAGCATTTTTCATCCTGAGGCCTTTGGAATTGTCAATCCCTTTAGTTGTTGGGTTTTTAAAAAAAATTATCTTCAGTGATTCTGGGAAGATGACAGAGTAGGTCAGAAAACTTTCAGCTCTCCAAATTTCCTAACATTGACTCAGAGTAGCAGAAATAAACATGGGATAAAGCAGTTGTACAAAGACAATTCTAGAAGACCCAAGGAAAGACCTGAGCTCCAGGGGCAGAGGTTTGGCCTGAGTAAAGTGCAAATACCTCCATCCTGACTCTGCAAAATCAATAAACAACATGGCCTGGGGGTAGGTGGGTTGAGAGGCAGCCTCAGCCTTAGAAACTTTCACCTTAAAGATCATATGGGGGTCTGACAGCTGAGTAGGAAAAGATGGAAGGACCTTTCACCGTTAAGGGACACCAAGCACAGCAAACAAGTCAGGTCTGTGCCTTCAGGGAGAAGGAGCTAGTATGGTGAGTGCAGTAGCAAGGGATAGGAACCCTGTGGGCATTTGCAGGAGGGTAGAGTCCCTCGTTTAAGTTCCAGGGCAGAGAGGAGAGCTGTAGTTTGCAGCCACCTACTACTATGTGTTAGACAGTTGCCACCAGGCATCACCCCTTGCCTTCTCTACATTTCAGTTCCTTTAATATGCCAAATGTTCTCTTCTAATTAGGCATTTTTTTTCTTTTCTGGTTCATTGCTTTGGTTCTTGCCCAACACTTCACTGGTTGCTGCAGATGAGACAAAGATGACTAAAACATAGTCCCTGTCCTTTAGGAGCTTATATAGATAACCAAATAATGAATGCTAATGATTGTGGGTATAGAAATTCCAAATGATGATACAGACAACAAGCCCCATAGGAGTTCAGAAGTAGGTCAGATCACACTTGCTGAATCAGTGAGGGAAGGCTCCATGGAGGAGGTGAGGTCTGAGCTGGGCCTTGAAGGGTTAGGATTTAGATAGGTCTGGCACCTTGCCCACAGAAGATTCTCAATAAATATTTGTTGATTGATTCTACATGTGGAGACAATGGTGGGGAGGAAAAAGCAAAGCTATGAATGGTATGTTCTGGGAGCAGTGAACAGAATTCTAGAATTCTTAGAATTAGGAGAATCCTCGGAGCATCCAGTCCACCCTCCCTACTAATGCAGTAATGTCCTCCAAAATATCTCAGATGCAGGATTATCAGGACAAAGTAATCTCCCCAGAGTAAAGGATTTTCTTACATGCAACAATCCAGCTTCCAGCTCTATACCTTGCACTAACTGTCCTGCATGCCTGGAATGCACTGTGTCCTCCTCTCTGACTTCCTTCAAAACTCAGCTCATGCTCCAACTTCTACACGAAGCCTTTCCTTCTCCCACCAGTTGGAGTGCCCTCTTCCCAAAACTACCTTGCATTTATTATATATATTCATATAATGTCTCCCAATAGAATATAAACTCCCTTAGGGCAGGAACCATTTCATTTTTTGTCTTTGAATTTCTAGTGCCTAGCACTATGCCTGGAACAATATTAGGCTCTTAATAAATGCATATGAATTGATTGATCGCCATAGAGGGAGGCAAGCCCAATAAACATAGGGATCTATTCTGATCAGGCCGGTCTACTGAGCATACCAGAAAAGCTGTCATTTTGTGCCTCATTTTTTAAGTTTATACTTTTAAAGTAAGATATAATTGTTAAAATTTAAACATGAAATTTAGTTGAGCATTAATGTCTATTTGATGAACACAAATATCATCATTTACAATTAGTCAATAAATGTTTGCTTTAAAAAAAATTCCCTGGGTGCCAGCCCTAATGAAATACGGTGTTTAGGCCTGGATTCTGATTCTAACACAATCATCAGTCACAATTGAACTTTCCAGATCTGCTTAGGGCATCATGAATGCTCCCATAGATCTACTATCTTCCCCAGTTTACATGTTCCCCCTAGTTGAACAGAACACAAACCATCTGGGTCTGCCTAGTCTGTGCAAGTCTTGTCCATGCCCTCCCATAAGTTCCCATAGGGGCGCTAAAACCTTCTGGAAGTGAACTTGGTTTCTTTTGTACACCCAAACTCTACAATCTTTTACTAAACACCTCTTCCCTTGAGTGTATTCTCACTCTTAATAAGGATACAGGCATATGCTTCTCAAAGGAGCTATTGTCACACTAGGGAACTCCCAGTCCCCTAAGAAAGTATTAGGAAATTCCTTCCACCCAAAAAGGAAGACCTAAGTCGTAGGATTATTGATTTAGAGTTAGAAGGTCACTTAGAGGTCACTACATTCCATCTCCTCATTTTACAGATGAGGAAGAGAGGTGAAGTAACCAACACAAGGTCAAGTGAGTATAACTGTATGACAGCAGGTAAATCATAGGGAGATACTTGAGGCACATAGGGCTTAAAGTGACTTAGCCAGGGTCACACAGCTAGTAAGTGTCAGAGGTGGGATTTGAATCCACATCTCCCGGACTCTATCTACCCTAATCCAGCACTATCCACCATGACTGACATCTTTTACTACAATGAGAATACAAGTTTAGAATTCAGGCATCATGCAAGGCATAGTCTGTCTACTGACTACTTGGACCAAAGAGATTCTCTCCTCTCTCCTTTTAATTTCAACTCTCTTCTCTGCCTCTCCCAAAATCTTGGGCTTATCTGTATCAAATAGACTAGAACCCATACAACTTCAGATCCTTGTTATTTGGAACCCTCATCTGGTATTCAAAGGTTAATTGATTATTAACTTTAAAAAATAGGTGTCATATGTCTTGACAGTGAAATTATGCTCTTAGATGAATAAGTATGTGGATGCTTGTGTGTCTGTGTCTGTGAGTGTTTGTATATGTTAGATCTATAAAAGGTTGTCTTGGTATCCTCAGTGAATAGCATAGTTTCCTGGTATGTAGTATGAGTGAATGAAAAAACATCCATTAAGTGCTTACTATGTGCCAAGTACTATGGGTATAAATAGTGGGGGGTGGGGAAGGCTGGGAATAAGATAATACTGTCTCTAGGAATTCACACTCTATTTGGAGGAGAGAACACGCATGAAAGAGTTCAGCTGCAGAGCCCTAACTTCTACGGGTATTGAATCAGGGTGAATGACAAGGCCCAAGGGTCCTTAGTGTATACCAGAAGGCCAGATGATAATGTCCAGGGGTCCAGGAGGCCTAGAAATAGGGTAGATAGGAAGGCCCAATGAACTTTAGATCTCAGTGCCAGGTAGACAGAAAGGCCTGGTGGTCTTTTTCAGTTGGTGACTCCCAGTTCATCCAAGTTGTACAAACAGCCATGTAGTTCTTCCCTTCTGGCAGCTCCAGATAGGACCTAGGCAGTGCAGGCTTTTAGTGGAGGGACAAAAAAGAAAGGGGAAAGGGGGCCCCTGCTGGTAGTTCTTCCTGCCTAGTCACGAAGATATTACAATTATTAATATTAATTTAAAATGTTTATAATATAAATGCTTGGTTGATTGGACATGTTAATAGTATTATTCCCTAGTTTTCTGCAAAATTCAATTCAAATGCCACCCCCTATATGAGGCCTTTTCACAATTTCCCCTCCCTGCCACCAGCTGTTGGTAGAAACAAAGGAAGGAAATAAACACGCATCCCTCCCAAAAATTATCTTGTGTTTATGTATTTACTGTGTATGTATGTCCATCATTGAGGTGACCAAACCTGGTGTAGAAGGAACCCATTTTTCCTACCTAATGTTACCAACCACTGACTGACTACTCTAGGCAAGCCCAAGAGCCCCAGGACTAGCAGTGCCTCCAGAACACCAACCCTGCTATCAGGCCAGACCCTGCAATCATCTTCCAAGGGAACTTATGAAGGTTCAATCTGTCAAATGTTTCTGCAGGTGCCACAGTCCCTACCTCCTCATTAGCCATAGCTCCTGAAGACCCAAAACAAGAAAATTAATTCCACCAAAATCCTTGGCATTGTCAAATGGATCATCATCAGAAACATATAATTTTATCTATAGAATGACATTAAAGAAGAGGCATTACTTTCTGTTTTGCCACTGTGCCTAAGGATACCTGACTTGTAGCTGAAACTTCTTCATGTGTTGCATCCTCCATTAGAAGGTGAGATCCCTAAAAGTGGGGACTGTCTTGCTTTTCTATTTGTATTCCTAATGCTTAGTGCAATGTTTTGCACACAGTAAGTGCTTAATAAATGCTTTTTCAATTAATTCATTTATATATGGGCAGTATGGCACAGGAGATGTAGATCTAGCTTCAACAACAGGAAGGCCTGGGTTCAAGTCCTATTCCTGACATATGCTTATGTGACTATTGGCATGTCACTTAATTTCTCTGTGGTCTAGGTCAGGACTTCTAAACTTTTTCCATTGGTAACCCCTTTTTGTGTTTCAGCAGGCTTCCATGGTGTTGCATGCATGGCCTGAGGGCATGTGCAGTGCAAAGTGTGCAAGCTTTGTGTTCAGAACCAAGGCTGCAGTGAAGTTGTGCAACAAAGGCAAGTGTTGCCAGAAACACCTCAGATTCATTACATGTTAGATTTGGAATTAATTTTTGGTCATTGCGCATTCTGAAACCTTTTAGTGTCACCAAATATGGTGTCTTGACCCACAGTTTAAGAAGCGCTATTCTAGGTAACTCTTTAAGACCATAAATTGCAGAGAATGGGCCAATCTGCATTGGCAAAGAAGGTTTTTCAGCCCTCTATACCAATGAAATCAGGGACCAGTCACTATTCCTAAGTGTTATATATACTTATACAGTCAATCCTTAAATTTCAATTCCAAGAAAATGGTGAAAATCAAAAACACAAATGTTGCCACATTGAACCTATGGGAAAGAGGAGGTTAGATTCCTGTTTTCACCAAAAACTGTCATCTTTCTCCAGAGATTGCTGAAAATACACTTTTCTGCATATAGGGAGGGTCAGCGATGTCAGAAGAACCTGAGGTAATAAAGGGAAAAGGACAACCTGCCATCTCTAATCTCCCTTTTGCCCTTAGTTGAATGGTTCCAAATGAAAAGCATATGCTTAGGGTGAGTCTCCAGTCTATTTTCAGGGTGTTTGGTACTACACAGGCAGGGTCCAGGACCTTGGGAGCCCAGGAGAATGGGCAGCAGATAAGGCAGGCCTTTTGGCACAGGCAAGAGGGCCTGGGTGACCATCTCATTTACCCACAAACTTTGCTCTCTTTTTTTCAATTCCCCTATCACCCACTTGAGAAGTTATTTAGCACTTTCTGGAGTGGACTCTAACATTTTATGAATACTTTCCTCCTTTTTGTGGATATAAACTCTCATTTGTTTCTTCTACTGTGTATAGTCACACATTTGAGGTTGCCAATTCGAAAGTGAAAATGGAGTCACTAATAAAATCACCCGAATATTTGAAGTCAGGGAAAGTTAAACCCAGGAATGTTGAGGATTGACTGTATATGCATATATCTCTCCCTTTGGATTGTTAGCTCCTTGAGGACAGGAACAGTTTCATTTTTATCCTTGTGTCCCCAGCAGTGTTTGGCACACAGTAGGTGCTTAATAAATGCTAGTTGATTAATTGGTTAATACTTTACCAGCTAATCCTTGAAAATCTAAAAAAAAGTTTTTAAATTATAACTTTAAATAGGAAGGCAACATGGTATAGTAGCAAGATTGAGAGACTTGGAGTCAGGGGGCAGAAATCTGAGATCTAAAGGTCTGCTTTTCCTATCTGCGAGACCTAAAGTGAGTCATTTCACCTTTCTAAGGTGAAATGTTTTTGCTCTTTGCTCAATTGTAAAATGGGAAAATACTTGTACTAATGAACATCAAGCTGTAGATTAAAATGTGATCTATTATTATAGCTTTATTAGCCCTGGTTGGAGAAACCCAAACAGAAACAAAGGCCCAGAGCGTTCCTGATTTTTTTTTTTGGATGCTTCATTTATTTAACTCAACTCAAGAAGCCTCAGCTAATGAAAGGTCTCTGTGTCTGCCATATTCAAACTGCTATTAGTGCCTCTGTGTTCTCAGAGCCTAGAGAGGCCTGCTGGATAAGAGCCCGGTTTCAGGCTCCCTGCATGAGGGAGTGAAAACAGGGATTAAGGCAAGAAACAGACCTGCCAACTTCTCAGGACAAAGAAAAGGTTCATTGGGAGCATATCAGACGTGAGGTTCAGCACTCGATTTCTGTTCTACTTTTTGGCTCTGAAGTCTCTTACATAACCACATAACAAGGCTCTGACTCAACTTAGCTAGTACTCTGTTGCTATCAGCCCTGCCTCCCTGACCCTTCTCTTCAGAATGTGCTCCCTGCCCAGAGGATGGAGGGGAACCTTGCAAGCATGAATCCTAAAATAAAAAGCTGGCTCTTCGGTGGTTGTCCCTGGCTGCATATCCTCATGGTGTTCCCTCGTTTCATTCCAAGCTCCCCTCCTACAGGAGACCTTTCCTGATCCTCGCCCCCAGCCGTTGGTGCTTCCCCCTCCCAATTATCTTGTACTCAATTCATTATCTATCTTGTACATTCTTACACGTGAGCTCTCCTGGGTGAATGTCAAAGGCAAGGATATTTCATTTTTGTCTTTGGATCTCCAGCATCTGGCACAGAGCCTGGCACATAGCAAGCACTTCACGAATTCTAGTGACTGATTGAAAGAAGCACTATAGCTGTAGAGGAGAGGATGCTGGGCATAGTATCAGGGATGCTGGGTTTAAATCTAAGCTTGGACTGTAAGTACCTGTGTGACCTTGGGTAAATCACTTAACTTACCTTTGGGCCTCAGTTTTCTTATTTATAAAAACAAGAGACCACTATGGTCCCTTCTAGCTCAAAATTTATGATCTGTGAACATTTATTGAGCACCTACTATCAATTGGACGGCTAGGTAGAACAGTAGACATAGGACCTGAGTTCAAATTCAGTCTCAGATACTCCCTAGCTGTGTGACCCTGGGCAAGTCATTTATCCCCATTTGCCTCAGTTTCCTCATCTGTCAAATGAGCTGACGAAGAAAATCACAAAGCACTCCAATATCTCTGCCAAGAAAACCCCCCAAAGAGTTGGATACCACTGAAACTACTCAACTATTGATTAATCAATCAACAAGCCTTTATTAAGCATCTACTTAGTATCTGACACCGTGCTAAACGCTGTGCTGCACGGAAGGTAGAATCAGATGCCATGAGTCTGGCTAGATAGGCTGGAGGGCCTATATTTTAGAGGGCCTTTAATTCGCAAAGGGCATGTCACTTTAGGCAATGAATGTGATGTATTCCCGAGAAATGTGCAAATCTATTTTTCCTTTTATAAAGTCAAACTACATTTAAATGCAAAATGGAAGCTCGCTTTTTAAAAGAACCTTGGTGATAGACACTAAGCCTCCTTTGGCTATCACCCCAAATTTCCTTCCCTTGTAATGTGAGAGAATAAATATGTGAAGAAATCTGTATTTTTCTATCCTGGGTTCTCCGTAAGTGGGTACACTTGTATCAGATGGCTTATAATTTTGTGATATCCTCTTATAGTAATGCATAAGAAAAGGTCTATTTTAATATACTCTTGGGGTTTGGGTTTTCACATTTATTTTAGAAAGACAATTTTCTATTAAGATTAGTTAACTCTTGTAAATGAAATGCCATTCTGAGCCCACTGTCTCCTGATAAATGCATTTATTCAATATATATTGAGTGCTTGGGT
The DNA here is from genome assembly GCF_011100635.1 of Trichosurus vulpecula. Lineage (NCBI taxonomy): Eukaryota > Metazoa > Chordata > Mammalia > Diprotodontia > Phalangeridae > Trichosurus > Trichosurus vulpecula. Next base: position 208,235,885 of record NC_050575.1, on the reverse strand, counting down.
GCTTAATGGAGGAGGCAGCATTTGAGCAGGATCCTGAAGAATAAGGTAGGATTTTGAGGTAGAAAAGATACAGATGGTGTTCCAGGCAGGAGAGTAGCATGAACAAAAGTCTGGAAGCAAGAATCTGCAAACAGGAAGGTGGATCTACCTGCCTCTCTGTTTATAATAAGTTGTATTATCAAATTTTGTTTTTGAATCACAGTCAGTGTTATATATAACCCTGCCCCCTCCCCCGAGAACTGAATCGTCTCTTGTAACAAAAAAAAACTAAATCAGCTTGATAAAGGGGAAATATTTGGAGTCAAGAGAATGTGATTTCACATCCTGGTTCTTCCATTTAATTCTCATATAACCTTAGGAAAGCTGTTTACCTCTCTGGGTCCTGGTTTCTTCCTCCATAAAAAGAAGGGGTTGGATTCAGTGACCATTAAGGTCTCTTCAATTCTAAATTTTTTTTCAACAAGACCTGTGATTTCATTGATACAGGAAGCATCTCCTGAGAAACTGTCTCCCAATGTGGATTGGTCTTGGCTTTGTTGCCTGGGGCAGACACTTAGAGGTGGTTAACTGACTTGCTTGGGGTCACTAAGCCAGGATGTGCCAGAAGAGGTAGCCCATTTGACAAAGGGCTCTTTCCACTCCACCCAATGACCACTCATCAAATTCAAGCCTCACAATAACCCTAGACCAAGCAGACATTCTAAGTCCTGTTTTTCTAGATTAAACTTTTTAAAAAGGAGGCACAGAGAGAATGGAATTACAGAAAGAGAGATTAAGTGACTAATAGGTAGTGACAGAGCTGGGACTGGAACCCAAATCTCCAGGCAACCAGCTTAGACCAGGATGACATGCCAAGTCATCACACCATGTTGACTTAGCTTTGGGCAGTTGTTGAACTTCTCCAGGTAAATTTGTTTGCCAGATGCCACAGCCCAGGTCTCCTAATGGAATCAAAACACTCAGGAGATCGATGGAAACAATATAAAGGGAGGGTGCTACTGCTCCCCAGGACTTTGCTTGTATTTGACAAGCAGCAAAGATCACATCTGCTATACTGAAATGTGACTTAGAATTTCAATTCAAGGAGCACGTAGAGGCTGGCCCTCTCTATCCTGACACAAAGCCCTGAGTACCAGGGCCAGGATCTTGCTGGCAACTGAGAGTAGAGGAGATGTCAACACAGTTGCCATGGGGAGCTTTTTTCATCCTTATCCTGGAGGAGTTTGATCGTTGTGGTGCATCTAAAATTCAAATGCCCTTTCCTCCTCCACTTACTCCCTATGTTGGAGAACCTGTCACTTCATCAAACACCCATAATGTCATGCCTGTGGGGACCCATTCTATGGTCATCCTATTTTCCCAGGGAGGTCACCAACTATAACTCATGAAGTTAGGGAATTGTCCAAGGCTCAGAAGTTGTGTCAGAGGTGGTATTTGAACCCAGGTCTTCCTTTCTCCAGGTCCAGAACTCTATCCATTATGCCTCTCTGTTTCTTCTATTGAGGAAAGATCCAGGCAAACATCTCCCCTCTCTGATGACAGATGTCAGCAGGTTTTCCACTTGGTCTTCAAGCTTCATAGTTCCTCCCAACTGATCAATTGATTAACATTTATTAAGCAACTACTATGTGCCAAACTGTACTAAGCACTGGTAGCAGTGGTGCCACTACATCTAGCCAGCCTCAGCCATGTTTCACTTTACACCCCTGCCATCTTCCTACCTGCCACTCGAGTGCTATACCTTCTGGACCAGAGCCTTCTGTGGAACTGATCTGTCCTTGTTTCTATGCTGCTTAACATTTCTATCAATGACTTTGATGAAGGCAAACTTATCAGGTCTGCAAATGACACTGAGCTGGGAGGGATGGCCAACACATTGGGTTAAAGAGTCAGGATTAAAAGGATTTTGACAGATTAGAACATGGACCACATTGAATAAAATGACTTTTTCAGAGAAAAGATAAAGCCTTGAACCTAGAATTAAAGAAATCAGCTTTGTAAGTACAAGATGTGAAACATTTGCCTAGATAACAATTCATGTTGGGGAAGAAAAGCTGGAGGTTTTCAGTAAACAACAAATTCAATGAGAGTCTACAGTGTAGTAAGACAACTAAAGGTGCTGAGGTAAGAGATGTTCCGTTAGTGTCCAGAGTCAGGGAGGTGATAGTCTTACTCTTCTGCTGTGGCCTAACCACATCTGGAGAATTTTGTCCTTCAGTAGGTACCATATTTTATGACATTGAGAAAATGGAGAACATTTGGAAATGGGGAACCAGGGAACTTTGAGATGACGAATTATTTTAGGGAAGTGGGAGATGCTTAGCCTAGAAAAGAGAAGGCTTAGGGGGACATAACAACTATCTTCAACGATTCATTGAAGAGTCCTCCTGTTGAAGAGGGATTTGTCTTGTTCTATTTGGGACTAGAGGGAAGAACTAGGAAATAGCAGTGGAAATTGCAAAGAGACAACTTTAGGCTCAGGGTTAGGGGAAAAAATGAAACAAAAACTTCTTAACACTTAGAACTCTCCAGAAGCAGAATTGTCTGCCTTGAAAGGTGATGGGTTTCCCTTCACTTGAAGTCTTCAGGCAAAGGCTGTGTGACCCCCATGTTGGGAATGCTGTGTAGAGGGTTGCTCTTGACTTCTGAGGTTCTTTCCAACTTTGAGATTCTGCAATGTCAATATCCACGCACAAGCTTCTTCTAGATCGAAGCTTCTTAACCTTATCGTGGGTCATGTATCTCTTTGGCATCAGTCTGGTGAAGATGTCTATGGACCCCTTCTCAGAATAAGGTTTTTAGATGTACAAAATAAAACACATAGGATTCCAAAGGAAACCAATTATATTGAATAACAGTTACCAAGAATGTTTCAAGAATAAGTTATGGTATCTAAACATAAAATAAAATTTAATTTAAGGGGCAGCTAGGTGGCACAGTGGATAGAGCACTGACCCTGGAGTCAGGAGGACCTGAGTTCAAATCCAGCCTTAAACAACGACTAGCTGTGTGACCTTGGGCAAGTCACAACTCTGTCTAAAAAAACAAACAAAAAAACAATTTAAAAAACAAGTTCATGGACTCCAAGGTAACAACCCCGCAGCATCAAAGGATCATAGTTTTGTAGGATTCACAGCTGGAAGGGATGTTAGAGAAGAACTAGACCAAACTCCTTCATTTCGCATAAAGACACTGAGACTAAGTGACTCATCCTAAGTCACACAAATAGCGAGCTAGCATTCAAAAGCATATCTTCTAGATTTCCAATGTCACATCCTCCATACACATGCAATAACTTACAATTAGTAAGAATCTTCTGGATTTCAGAATTAGTCTCCACAACAACACCAATCACCATGGGACTCATTAAAAAAAGAGATAGTTCTTCAGAGCAGAGTCTCGGTAATGTTAGCTTATTTCTAGCGTTATTATCCAAAGCACTTTGTAAATATTATCTTATTTCCTCCATTAGTATTTACTCTGCAGACAAAAAAGCTGGGACATGGAGAGCAAGAACTGGCTGAAAACAAGTCACTTTGTGGGTTAGAGCAACGTCAAGGCAAAAATCTGGGTTTCTGGGGTCTGGGGTTCTCTCTGTGCCCCATGACTGGACAATAGCAAAAGCAGAGGCAGGATTCAAGACTCCAGGATGCCCATGCTCAAAGTGCTTTGCAAACCCTAAAATTCCATGTAAATTTCAGTGGTTATTATCACTCATGCTCCTGGACTTTGAAAGCCCTCATGAAAAGGCCATGTATGTTGGTTTTTACTAAAAGGTAGAGCCACAGACAAGTTACAGTTGCAATAGAACCACACACATACCACACACACACACACACACACACACACACAAGCACGCACACAGCAGAGGAAGTATGTCATAATGCATAGAGAGCCAACCTTAGAGTCAGAAAGGTCTGGGTTCCAATGATGCATCTAACATACTAGCTGTGTGACCCTGAGCAAGTCATTTACCCTCTCAATGCTACTGTTCAACTCTCAAGACTATTAACTGCAGAAGAAGCACTAATATGCATTAGCAGCTATGTGGTATAGCAGATAGAATACCTGGCCTAGAATCAGGAAAACCTGGGTTCGAATTTTTCCTCAGACATTTTCCAGCTGTGTGACCCTGGGCAAGTTACTTAATCCTGTCTGCCTCAGTTTCCTCATCTGTCAAATGAGCTGGAGAAGAAAATGGTAAACCACTCTAGTGTCTTTGGCAAGAAAACTCATAAAGAGTCAACCAAGACCGAACGATAACAGCAGAAGGAGCTTCCTATCTGGGAGTTCCCTATACCAATGAAATCACAGGTCTGGTCCAAAATATTCTTACTCATTCTCTCTGTCACACACACACACACACACACACACACACACACACACACACTCAGTAGAAAGTAAGCTCCTTGAGGGGAAGGACTGTTTCATTTTGTATCTTTGTATCTTTTTGTCTTTGCACTCCTGGAAGCTAAAGCCCAGTCAGTGCTTGAGATATAAACAGGCAAGCACTGATTGATAGGTATAAATCCTTAGGATAATATGGACAATGTGGAGATTTGTTCATATTTGTTACAAGTATTCAGGGTTTCTTTTTTTCCTTTTTCAATGGGGGGAGGTTGAGTAGAAGTAGGAGGGAGAGAAGACAAGTTTTCATTAATTGAAAAAAAAGTTTATTTTATTTTTTAAAAATCCTTGAGATCACAGAAAGGACAACAGAGTCCTCCTTCTCCTCTTCCTCTAAGACCTTGAAGGTCCTACACTCTTATTTTACAAATGGGTAAGCTGAGGCCCAGAGAGGCCATACAGGTGCTGTTAGGGTTGGGATTTGAAGCCAGGTGTTCTGACTCCAAATCTAGTATTCATTCTACTACACCAGGCTGCCCCTACACATCTATTAAATTTTATTTTTTGACATAAAGTATTCTCAATAACCACTATATGCAAAACAACTCTATTAATCTTTAATGGAGCCACTGTTAATTCCTGACAATAAAACAAGCTGACAGACACATATTGCCATCAGTTCCCTTTTCATAGACTCTCAAAGGGTCTCTGAGCTCTATTTGGATTTTTGGCGCAGTTAGGACTACAGCTATTGAAAACTAAACTACCGCTCTCTAGAACCAAGAGGAAAGGACAGCTAGTGGCAGAGAATGGACTTTCAGAGTTGGAAGGGATGTCAGGTTATTGAGTCCAGCCTAGTCCTTAAGTGTGAATCTGCAGTAGAGCCACAGCTTCATATTGGGGAAGATGGTATTGGCTGAGTACAGTTTATGGCACGTATCAATCCCTTAGCAAAATGCTTTTGCTTTCTTTCAGCCATTCCCCACTTCATTTATCATTCAGCTGCCAAAGTCATTTCCCTAAAGCGAAGCTCTGACCGCGTCATTCCCCTATTCAGTACACTACGGTGGGGACCCAAAAGGCCAGTTCCAGTTGTATAATCCTGCTAGTTTTTCCTCTTCCTCCTCCTCCCTAACCATGTGGGGAGTCAACAGCCTTACATGTGGGCCCTCTGTCCAAAGGAATATAAATTTTGAATGCTTATACTTCACAAGGAATCTCAGGGTTTGGGGACTAGATTTTTTTCTTCCCTATTCATTTATTCTTTTTTTTTAAACTGGGACAATTAACTCTTTTGTCTGGTGTAGTTTTCATTTATGATTTCTTGAAATATAGCTGTGAAAAACCAGGCTTTGATAAAGCCCGTTGGGATTCAAATGAAGCTACTTAATTATGTCTTTATACTCAGATCACTCTGGCTCTCACTGATTGGCCAATAATAGATCCCAGTCCGAACTTCACTTGCTCGTTGTTTGGGTTTTGATAGCTCAGAGTGAGTGTAAGTAGCAATTGTTTCTATTCTGGCTAGAAACTCTGAGGGTCTTCCCTTCCCTGATTGATTGTTTTGTGAATGCAGAGGAGACCACCATTTACCTCAGTTCTTACCTAGTCATTAACTATTGAATGGGTGTTGTCTCAGACAAACTGAGACCCTTAGCTTAAAAAGGCCAAGGTCTGCCACTGCATCCTGGACATTGCCAGTCATCCTGACCTATGTTTTGCCACTGGACTGTGGATGACTCTGGAGGAGAGAGTGGGGCTGATGACTTTGCCCACCTCTGCCTCACTGAAATCCAATTCACTTGCAAGTCATGACATCACCCTTGATGTCACTGGTCGTCTTCAAGAATGAAGGACAAACAACAAACTAGAGTGACTCCCTATTATGTGTAGATCAAAATATAAAATCTTCTGTTTGGCCTTTAAAATTCTTTTTATTTTGAATTTAATGAACACCCTCCAAAAAAAGAATTTATATGAAGTGGAACGGAAAGAGAGGATACGTGAAACCCAGGAAGGATTACATACTGCTTGGTGTTTGTGAGTATATAACAAATTCAACATGTCGTTTTCAAAATTGTCCTGCTGGTCTGTCTCCTTCCAAATGTCTTTCTGTTCTTTTCTGTACGTTTCTTTTCTTCTTCTTGTTATTTTAAAGCAATGTTATTGCTAGCTCATCTTGTCTTCTCCCACCACATTCCCAAATAAAAAAAGCAAAATGTTACTTTGTAACAAATAAGCATCATCAAGCGGATCTGTGTAGCTTTTAAAGTCTTTCACAATCTGGCTCCAACCCACCTGTCCAGCCTCATTGCACATTAATCCATTTCACGCACTCCACTGGCCTTCTTTCTGTTCCTCATACATGGAATTCCATTTCCCATCTCTGGACCTTTGCCCAGGCTGTCCCTCATGCCTTGAATACACTCCACCCACATCTGCCATTTAGAATCTCCAGTTTCCTTCAAGGCTCAGATTAAATACCTCCTTCCTCCCAAACTTCCTCCCTTTTGTAAATATACCTATTAATAACTGTAGCTAGCGTATATATATGTATATATATATATATATATAGATGTATGTATATAGCACCTACTATGTGTCAGGTGCTGTGCTAAGTGCTTTACAAATATTATTTCATTTGTTCCTCACAATGCTGAGAGGTAGATACTATTACTATTCTCATTTTATAGATGAGGAAACCGCTAGTCGGTATCTAATGCCAGATTTGAACTCAAGTCTTCTTGACAATAGGCCCAGTGCTCTATCCACTTTGCTCCCTGGCTACCTCTATATGTACCTATTGTCTCCTTCCAGTTATATTGTTAACACCTTAAAGGGAGAAATAGTCTCATTTCTACAGTGCCAGGCACACAGCAAGCACTTAATAAATGCATGTTGGTTGCCTGAATTCTTCTACAATATCAACCTTCTTCTACAACATGACCTTCAGTCCCTTCCAAGTGAAGTTTGACTCTTCCCACTTGTCAGTGCTTTTTCCCTCTTGAAATTTTCTCAGGCTCTCTTCTCTGTACACAAACATGTATTATCTCCCCAGTTTCTTTTAATAAATTCATAATCACATTTCAGGTATAGTAATAATAATGATTAACACTTAAGGTTTGCCGAGGACTTTATGAGCATCGTCTCACTTGAACCCAACAACCCTGTGAGGGAGGTACTAGAAATATTATTTATCCCTATATTATAGCTGAAGAAACTGAGGCCCAGTGACTTTAAGGGACACACCAACAGTCACATAGGAAATTAATTAGAATTTGAACTCAAGTCTTCCCAATTCCAAGTCAGTCTCTGGGCATGTTCTCTAGCTATTCCCCACACTTACATCACTCTCCCACCTCTACTCCACCTACTGACCCCCCTGACTTCATCTGACTCCAGTACAGAATTCTTTCCACTATACCATGTCACCCTTCCCATCTATATACAAAGCCCCAATCTCCCCCTGAAATCCATCTCCACATCTCCAAGTTGTTGCTGGACATTTCTACTTGGTACCTCAAACTGAAATGCCTTAAATTAAATTCATTTCTTCCCTGATATTCCTTCCATCTTCCCAATTTTTATTTGTATGTTTTTAACTAAAATTTTGTTGATAGCTTCTTTTTCCAGCATCTATGTTTCCTATCAAATCCCTCCTACTACCTATTCTGTCAATGATGCCACTTTGCTCCCAGTCATCTAGGCTTGAAACCTGAACCACCTCTGATTCTTCCTTCTTTCCCTTGTTCCCCACTTCCAGTTATTTGCCAAATCCTGTCAATTCTACCTTCATAATATCTCCTGCATCTAATCCCTATTCTCCATTCATGTAGCCATGACCCTAGACTATACCCTTCTAACTTCTAATCTGGACTATTGGCAAAAGCCTCCTAAAGGGTCACCCTGCATTGTTTGGGGAATGGTTAAACAAGGTATGATACAAGAATGCAATGGAATGTGGTATAGGAAATGATAAATATGATGAATACTTGGACACGTGGGAAGACTTATATGAGCTGATGCAAAGTGAAGTAAGCAAAACCAGGGAAATGACATACACAACGACATTAACAATGCATATGGAAAGAATAGCAACTATAAAACAATCAAAACTAAAGCTATAAAATTATAAAGAACAAGCTTGGTCCCAAAGAAAAGATATGAGAAGGAACTTCAACCAGTTTAGCATAATGCAGACAATGCCAGGCTTTTTTCAATATCATGGTTAATCTTATGGAACTTTTTTATTCTTTGTTACAAAGGATGGCTATCTGAGAGGAGAAGGAGGATACACTGGGGAAAGTAGCTAATAAAAACAAAATATGTCAACATAAATTTTATTTGTTTATTTTTTTTAAAACAACAACTTTGTATCCCCTGAAGTGCTAAGTCCTACACGTGAGCTCAATAAATATTTACCATAATAATAAATGAGGAAAAACATCAACCTGCATTTAGTCTCTCCTTTTGAAAATAGATCCTTCACACAGATGCCCAAATGATCTTTCTAAACACAGGTCTATGTGACATCACTATGATACCTCATTGCATCTGGATAAAATGAGTTTTCCATAATTTAGTATTTAGAGTTTTCCTCGGTTTTAATTAAACCTACCTTTCTCTCCTTCTACCCATGTACTCACATATCCTCTAGCTGATTATAAGCAAATAATACATTTATTTATAATAATAATTTTTCCAGGGGAAATGATGTTAAAAGAAAATTAATTACTACTTGCTTTGTCACCTGACCCCAAGGACCACAGGACTTTTCCATATGACTCAAAGCAGAAACTTCTTATGTAGGTTGTATCCCCCATTGGAATATGAATTCCTTGTGAGCAGGGAATGGCTCCACTTTTCCATTTGTTCACTCAGCACTTAATAAATGCCTGTTCACAAAAGGTCAAAAATATCAAAGGAATCAATAAAAAATGTGAAGAGAAAAGGCCTACTAGCTTTCAAACTATGTTACAAAATGACAATTATCAAAATAATCTAGTACTGGCTAAGAGACAGTGTGATAGAAATAGAGTAGAACAGATCAGGTACACAATATACACAGTAGTAAATGACTAGGATAAGCTAGTGTTTGATAAACCTAAAGACCCAAGCTTTGGGGCAAAAATTCAGTATTTGACAAAAATTTCTGGGAAAACTGAAAAACAGTTCAGGAGAAACTAGTCATAGACCAATATCTCATGCCATATACCAAAATAAAGTCAAAATGGGCATGTAATTTAGACATAAAAGATGATATCATGAGTAAATTGGGGAACATGAAAATTTTTACGTCAGATATATGGATAAGAGAAGAGTTTAGAGAAGAAACAGAAAGGATCAAGGGAAGCAAAATGGATAATTTTGATCAAATGAAATTGAAAAGGTCTTGTACAAGCAAAACCAATGCAGCCAAAATTAGAAGGAAAGAAGGAAACTGGGGGAAATTTTTTTACAGCAAGTTTCTCTGATAAAGGTCTTGTTTCTCAAATGTAGGGAGCTGAACCAAATTTATAAAAATAAGTCATTACCCAATTGCTAAATGGTCAAAGGATACAGACAGGCGATTTTCAAAAGAAGAAAGAAATTAAAGCTATTAATAGTCCCATGAAAAAATGCTCTAAATTATTATTGATTAGAGAAATGAAAATTAAAACAACTCTGAGGTTCCACCTCATACCTATCAGATTGGCTATTGTGACAGAAAGGAAAAATGACAAATGCTGGAGGTGATGTGGAAAAATAGGGACACTAATACATTGTTGGTGGAGTTGTAAACTGTTTCAACCACTCTGAATAATTGGGAACTATGCCCAAAGGGCTATAAAACCAGGCATACAATTTTGACCAAACAATACAACTACTAGGTCTGTATTCCAAACAGATCAAAGAAAATGGAGAAGGATCCACACGAACAAAAATATAGCAGCTTTTTTTGTGGTGGTAAAGAATTGAACATTGAGGAGATGTTCATCAACTGGGGAATGGCTGAACAAGTTGTGACATGTGATTGTGATGGAATACTATTGTGCTACAAGAAATGACAAGCAGGATGCTTTCAGAAAAACCTGGGAAGACTTGCATGAACTGATGCAGAGTGAAATGAGCAGAAGCAGGAGAACATTGTATACAGTAACATCACTATTACGAGAATGATCAATTGTGTAAGACTTAGCTATTCTGATCAATACAATTATCCAACCCATTTCCAAAGGACTGATGATGAAAAATGTTATTTACCTCTAGAGAACTGATAAACTCTGAGTATAGATTGAGGCATACTTTTTTTTCCCACTTTTTCTTGCTTTTTCCCCCTGACATAGCTAATATGGAAATGTGTTTTGCATGACTTCATATATATAATTGGTATATTGCTTGCCTTCTCAGTGGGTGGGGGAGGGACTGGAGAGGAGAAAATTTGGAACACAAAATGTAAAAAATGAATGTTAAAAATAAATTTTTAAAAACGCCTGTCTATTCATTCATTCATTCATAGGAACACAGATTTAAAGCTAGAAAGACTCTTTAGAAATTACTGAATCAAGCTCCCTTTTCTTAAATACCAGGAGACACAGGCCTAAAGAGGTTAAATGACTTGTCCAAGGTCATACCTTTAGTATGGAGCACAACTGGGACTACAACACAGCATCTATGCTCTTTCTACATTGTACTGCTTCAATCCTTTTGCTTCGAGGCCACTATTTCAGGTTCTACCTTTTTCACAAAGTCTCCCTTGATTATCATTAATTTGGAGGCAGGGGGAAAGATGAAAAAATTTTCATGTAAATAAAAAAATTACTAAAAGAAAATTGAACTTTGAGTATGGAAAAACCAGTAGTATAGTCCCAGTCAGTCAGCTAACATTTATTAAGCACTTACTACGAGCTAAGCAGGGACATCTGGGTGGTACAATGGTTAGAATGTCGGGCCTGAGCTCAGACACCTACTAGCTGTACGACCCTGGGCTTAACTTAACCCTGTTTACCTCAGTTTCCTCATCTATAAAATGAGCTGAAGAAGGAAATGGTCAATCACTCCAGTATCTTTGCCAAGAAAACCTCAAATGGTGTCACTGAGTTGGACAGGATTAAAAAGAAGGAACAAAAACAACACAACTTTTTGATTCCAATCCACTGAGCCCTCTAGCTGGGGCTGTTAGAGTGGAGAGAAGGGGATTTATGCTCTAGATGTTGGGCAGGTACAAATCACAAAATTTGGCAAAAGATTGGACACATGGGGTGCATAAGAGTGAGGAGTTAAGGTTGCAAGCCTGGGTGACTGTGAGGATGGCAATGACCTTAACAATGATAGGGAAATTCAGAAGAGAGATTTTGGGGAAAAGATAACAAGTTCCACTTTGGACGCGGTGAGTTTGAGATACCTTCAGAACATCCAATTGATCACATCTAAGGGGCAGTTGGAGATGAGGACTTTGGCTTAGCAGAGAGACTCAAGTCGGATACACAGATCTGGGAATCATCCCAAAGAACAGATAATAAAACATATTTTACTCCTTTTAGCAGAGTGGTGGAAGTCTATTAGGAGAGAATTCTGTCAAATTTGGTTACCATAGCAGGTGTTTTTATTCGTTTTTTTTTTGTTTTTTTTTTGTTTTGGCAGGGCAATTGGGGTTAAGTGACTTGCCTAAGGTCACACAGCTAGTGCATGTGTCAAGTGTCTGAGGTCAGATTTGAATTCAGGTCCTTCTGACTCCAAGGCCTGTGCACTATTCACTGCACTGCCTAGCTGCTCCCATAGCAGGTGTTTTTAATGTATTATTTTTCTTGGTTACAATAGAGAGTTCAATTTGGAGGGGGTTGGGGTATTTCCAGAAATAAATGTGATGTAAAAAACAAAAGGCATTAATAATAAATTAATAATAAAACTAATTATTAAAAACAATTTAAGTAATTTCTCCTTTAGAGTAGCAACATGGCCTTGAAATCAAAGGACCTACGTACAAATTTCGTCCATGCTTTAGGACCATCATTGTGGTGGTTGTATAGAGAGATGATGTGGGCTAGATAATGCTATCTATCCTCAGAAAGCCTTCCCTAGTTCCCCATTCACTACTTACACTTTACGTAGCGCTTTGCTTTGCACTTTGTTAGTGCATTTATCATATGATATATATTGTAGCAGGCATTTAGTGGATGTTACTAGATTTAAATTGATTTTTACTGAAAGCTTATGCTATCATAGAATTCAGAGCTGGAAAATACCCCCAGAGATCATCTGGTCCAAGAATTCTTAGCTTGCAGCCTATGAAATTTTTAAAAAAATATATTTTGACAATTGTATTTCGATATTGTTTTCCTTCACAATCAAATATCTTTTACTTTATGCATTTGAAACGATTTTTTGAGAGTTAGAAACTACCACAAAGGCTGCTAAAGTGGTCCATGTCACAGAAAAAGGTTAAGAATCCTTGATCTAGTTCAATACCTTCACATTTTTCCAGATAAAGAAACTGAGGTACAAAGAGGAAAAGGAATGAGTCACATAAAGGGTTAGCAGCATAGCTGGGACTCTAACCTGCAACTCCTGATGCCTAGTCTGGTGCTTTCTTTCCTACAGCAAGCATGTTTCATAGACAGGGATGGCATCTAGCTGAGGACCAAAGCAGGTGGTATTGTGGCTATCGAGTTCTGAGCTGAGGAAAATTCAAGAGGACCAGTATAGTAGAGGAAAGCTGCAGACAGGAGGTGAGACAGGAGCTGAACTCTGAAGGATCAACAGGCTATAAGCTGGCTGAGCAAAGAGAGGAAGGCAATCAGGCAGTCTGTGTGGCACCTCATCCCACCTTTGGGTCAGCTGTACAGAATGACTATGCCTCAGTCTGGGGTGGTGCCAAAGCATTCATATGCAAGTATATCTGTGCTCATGACTCATTTGAGAAAGCAACAAAAAAACAGTTCTCAACAGTGTAGAAATGTCAGAATAGATTGGCAAAGGAAAGAAGAACTGGGAATACTCTCATATTGGTCCAAATATAGGCTTCATTCCTTTCCCCCTTCCCCCCTCCCCAACATAGAAAACCTGATGGTGGTCTATAATTAGTATTTTTTTTCAGGATATATTCATATTCTTTCTCCTTGCAAAGAAATCTAATTTTAGGGGTATGGCCTAAATTCAGATTAATTTTTTGGTTGTTGTTCAGACTTATGATTGCATCCAGGTAGGGAGCTCCCAGCATGGGAGCTCCCTTCACCAATGCAGATCTTTGTTCCATCTATAGCTCAGAGTCTTAGGTGATTGGGGCACTGAAAAGTTAAGTGACTTGCCCACAGTCACACAACTAGTATGCGTCAAGGGCAGGACTTGAACCCAACTCTTCTTAACATCAAGGTCGGCAGCCTATCTACTATGCCACATAGTCTGAGTGAGAGGCAAATAGTTTAATGTAACAGTGACAGAATATAACGAAAAAGAAGGTAAACATGATGTAGGTGGTAGGAGGAGCAATGAGGTCAAGACTTGGAGAAACAGACTAGAAATCTAGACGGAGTCCCAGTTTCACGGTCAATTCGTTGTGAGGCCTCAGGGACATTATTACATCTCCCCTCTCTGAACCACAATCTAGCTTTTTGCACCACAACATGAACCGTGTGGTCGAGGAGAAAGAGCCAAATAAGTGGAATCAGGGAAGAAGGGCTTTTCCTCAGCTCAGAACTCAACAGCCACAATACCACCATCCAGTTTGGCACCCAGCTATAGGCCATCCCCATAAGAGACATGCCTGCCATCGTAAAGAAAGCACACCTTACCACCTGCTCTGCCATTTTGCCCTCAGATTTCTGGGCTTTGCCTTCTGCCCTGCCTGCACTTGAACCCTCTAAACCAGTTGGCCTTACCATCTGCACAGCTGCTGAACCCTATGGACCACTGGGCTTTTGCATCCTGCAACCAACTCCTCCTGCATTTATCTCCTCTGATTAAAACACGAGCTTCTTGAGAGCAGGGAGGACTCATTTTTCTATCTGTAGCCCCAGGGCAGATAAGTACAGTATCTGGCCCAAAGTAAATACTTAATAAATGCATTTCCACCCATTCTTTCATTCATCCTCACTCTGACACTAGCTGTGTAACCATGGGCTTAACCCAAGCCACAGTCTCCAAGTAAAAACGGGAAGAATAATACACTCTCCTCCTCCACCTGGCTGCTTTGAGGAAAAGACTCTGCTAACCTTGACAGGGTATACAAACGAGAGCTGTCATTCCTTCCCTCTCCCTCACTTCCAGGATTGGTAAAAGAATTATCGAGAGAAGATCTATGAAGTACCGCGAGTCCTTCAAGTGTAATGGACTGTGTTATTCAAAGTAGTATTTATTTATTAGCTGCGACTGAATCACCCAGAGCGACAGGAATTTCCATACTACTTGCAGCAGTAGATAGCAACAACAAGAATGCAGTCAGGAGCATCTCGCTGCATCTCAACAGCTAGGGAGAGTGAAAGGGCACTGGCTCTAGAGTCAGAGGTCCTAGATTCAAACCCTGATTCTGTGGGAGTGCCTACTACTAGTGGGACCTATGCAAGTCATTAAACTTTTCTGGCCTTTAATTTCTTCATCTTTCACGTGAGGGGGTTGGACCAGATAGCTTCAGATATTCCTTCCAGCTCCAAATTTATTACGCTAGGAATGTAACCGAGTGGTGGGACAAATATCTAAGCTTCAGTTCTCCAATCTGTAGTAGTGGTAGTGATGATGGTAGTGGTAGTTGTAGTAGTATTAACAATTACAATAATAATAGCTAGCTTTGATATAGTGCTTCAAGGTTTGCTCGACATTTTACAAATATCACATTTCAACCTCACAACAATGCTGGAAGGCAAGTGCCTTTATTATTCTCATTTTACAAATGAGGAAACTGAGGCTGAAAGATCTTAAGTGAACTGCCCAAGGTCACACAGCTACTGTCCAAGACTGGATTTGAAGTCAGGCTCTGCACCACCTAGCTCTAAAATGGGTGCGATGATAATGGTTGCATTGCATCGGGTTTTGTGAAATTTGAGCAAGACAATGTCAATCACCATACAAATGTCAATTGAATTCAATAAGCATTTATTAAACTAATGCCTGCTCCGTATAGGCATAGAGGTGTAGGATGACAAAAATGAATGACATTCCCTGCCCTTGAAGGAGGTTATATCCTGCTGGGAAGGTAGATTATGTAAATGGTAAATTTGAGGAGGAAGAGAGCACCCCACGTATGGGGATCCGTAAAGGCTTCCACTAGAAGTTGGGCTCTTATTACTGTATAGATTGGGTCAAAGACCAAGCCTTCAGAACTTGTCTTGATCCTTTTAGGCGCCATGTCTGCGATGGAAGTAGTTGTCTTTATTTGAAAAGGGGTGCCTTTCTACACTGGGCTTCTCTATGAACAGGTAACTGGGGAAGAGAGGAAGTAGGGGTGGGGGAGAAAACTGCATGCATTTCCACCCAATAAGCCTTTAAAAACACAAAAACCGTTCACGCAAAGTTGCAGTCTCAGAGCTGGAAGCAACCTCAGATGCCATACCTAAACAGGAATCCCCTCAATGACATATACAACAAAGAGGCGGTACAGTGGACAGGACACCGGCGATTGAATTAGAAGTTGTTGCTGTTCAGGCCTTTTTAGTCATGTCCAATTCTTGGGGTCACATTGGCAAAGATACCGGAGTGGTTTGCTATTTCCTTCTCCAGCTCATTTTACAGATGAGGAAATTGAAGCAAACAGGGTTAAGTGACTTGCCCAGGGTCACACAGCTAGGAAGTGAAGCCAGATTTGAACTCAGAAAGATGAGTCTTCCAGATTCCAAGCCTAGTACTCTATCCATTGCACCATCTAGCAGCCCTGAGTCAGAAGACCTGGGTCCAAATCCCTTTTCTTCCACTTATTACTTGTGCGATCTTATTACTTACTTCCCTGGATCTTAGTTTTATCACCAGTAAGAGGAAGGGATCAGACTAAGAGGTCCTAAGGTCTTCTAGCTCTGCTCTGTAATCATCTAGGTAACATTTGAAGGGGCAGCTAGGTGGCGCCATAGTGCATGGAATGTCCTGGAATCAAGAAGACTCATCTCCCTAAGTTCAAATCTGGCCTCAGACACTAGCTGGGCGACCCTGGGCAAGTCACCTAACCCTGTCTGCCTCAGTTTCCTCATCTGTAAAATGAGCTGGAGAAGGAAATGGCAAATCACCCCAGCATCTTTGCCAAGGAAACCCCAAATGGGGTCACAGAAAGTCAGACACGACTGAAAATGACTGAACACCAAAACCACTTGAAGACTTGTTAACTTGATACCCCTCAAGGCAATCTATCTGCTTTTGGACTGATCTAGTAAATAGGAAGATTTCCTCACAATGAGTTGAGCTCTTCCTCCTTACAATTTATACCCATTACTCCTAGTTCTGACATGAGGGACTAAGGAGAAAAAAGCTTAATCTCTTTTCCAAATGACAGCCCTTCCTGTGTGAAAAAGGATCTTATATCCCTCCCCCACCAATGCCTCCAGTCTTTTCTAGGCTAAACATGCCCAGATCCTTTAACTGGTTGAGCCCTTTCATCCTCCCAGTCATTGGAGATGCTTCTCTGCTGAATAAGTTTCCTATCTCATCAGTATCCTTATTAACATGTGACTCTTTATTAAATTAACAGAGGATAACAACTAAACTAACTGCTAATTTTAAACAAAAGGACATGCAACTTGGAACAAAATTTAAAGAACTAAAAATGTCTGGGTATAGACAAATATCATATTGCAAATTTTCAGTCATTACCAATTATAATACAATCTGACAAGTTTTTATCTCCTAGGCAAAAGCATAAAAAACTCTTCAATTCACTAAGTCTTTTCTTAGAGACAAAAGTCTTTTAGGTTGCATATAGTTCCAGTTCTGGGACTAGTGCCTGAAGGCTTTAGAGCAGCTAGATATCAAGGCTCTTTTTTGTTGTTGTTCAGTTATTTCAGTCATATCCGACTCTTCATGATCCCATTTGAGGTTTTCTTGTCAAAAAATACTAGAGTGCTTTGCCATTTCCTTCTCCAGCTCATTTTACAGATAAGGAACTGAGGCAAACAGGGTTAAGTGACTTGTTCAGAGTCACACAGCTAGTAAGGGATGCCAGATGTGAACTCAGGAAGATGAGTCTTCCTGATTCCAAGCCCAGTGCTCTATCCACTGCACCACCTAGCTTCGCTCAGAACTCTTTACAGAAGACCTGTTTTTTTTCATATGCATCTTATTCTATTAGCTAGAACTTAGTATGTCCCACCCCACCCCACCCCTCTACCCCTGCCACACATGCATCTGGGTAAAGACTTTTTCTGATTTCTTTATTTTTTCTATTCAAGGCAAAGACAAAAGAGAGGAGAGGAACCAATGCCATAGACTGACTCCCCAGGGCTTGATAAAACCAATTTAGGGTCTTTTCCAATCAGGAGATTACTCTCTGCTTTACTTTTCTTCCCTTACTCAGCTCCCTGCCCTCTGAGGTCATAAACCCATATATATTTCCAATTTGCCTCCAATATTAATAGATTGTCCATTTGCCATAGTCGTTTCCATATTTTCTTCTTGTTATTTAAAAGGGCCAGATTATTTTCTTTCTGAGCACTTTAAAACATTTAAACAAATACAACTAGGGCTTGAAATGGAGCTATACAGGCGTCTCCAATTCAATTAGTTGCTTGGAACACAGAATGCATCTTCCAGCAGCTAAGATGTTATAAATGGTGGTTATGCTTCCAGGCTAACTCACAACAGTCAATTTAACCCACAAAGCACCTGAAATACTGTGCATTTGCAATGAAAAATAGTATAAAGCAACACTGTTGCTATGCTAGTTGCTATGTTCAGCAAAATGAACACTAAAATCAAATATGAAAGTTTTTATTTATTTTTAATGCTTGCGCTTAAGGAAAAACAGGTTTAAAGGCAAACGAGATAGATGGAAGCTTTCATGTAGGTTCTTTGGGAGCTGTGGGGCACTTCAGAGAAAGGTTTTATGAAGGTTACCAATATTTATGTTTAATTATATCTAGCCCAATGTTGAGGTTTGCTCAAGACATCTCCTCTCCACTAGAAATTCTCTGTGAAGACCAACTTACCCTTGGGCCCAACCCAAACATATTTCCCAAGACACCCAAATGAATCCAGTTTAACTGGAAAAACATTTGTGCCAGTCAGTCAACAAGCATTTATTGTGTTCAATATATGCCAGATACTGAACTAATCAGCCCTTGTTATTTGCTATGCATTGTGGTAATTAATTGTCTGTTATGTGGCAGGTGCTGGGGCTACAAGGACAAAAAGGAAAGAGACCCTGCTCTCAAGAAGCTTACTTACTTACATTTTATTATCCAAAACAGACAGACATTCTAGGCATGGATGCCTTAGTGGGCCTATCCTTGCCGTATCTTATGATATTTTTCTTTGTTCCCCACTTATTCCATCCTTCCCCTGTGCCTTGTGGAGGGCTGTAGCATGGTTCAGAGGAAAAAGAGTTAGATCCGGAACCAAAGGACCTGGGTTCAAATGTGAACCCTGCTCCTTTGGTAAGTCACTTCACCTCGGTGCCTTAGTATCCTCATCTATAAAGTGAAGAAGTTGGACTTGATGGCCTCTAGGCCCTCTCTCGGCTCAGATCTGCTATCCTACCACTATTGGCAAACTCCCCTTTTTTCTAAATCTTTACAATTCTCACATCCTACATTTGCTTCATCTTCAAGTTGGAGTTTCCCTCGTCCCTTCATTCTCCTTTCCTTGAACCTCTCCCACAGAATTGCCTCACCACCCCTACCTAGGCTTTATAATCATTCCTTTGCTTCCCAGTCCCTCAACTTCCTTCTGACTACACTTGACTTCTTACCACTAGAGGCTTCATGGTCATAGCCTCCTCAGAAAGCCACTCACCAGCACCATAAACATAGCCTTAATCATTTAACTTTCCACTACTTCCACTGATCCCCCAGAAGCCTGAATTGCTCCTAATTCTGCTTTCTCTGTTCCTACATCCCGACTATACAACACGTAGAAAAAAGAAAGCTATATAACCATGTTGACTTATCACATCATAAATTCATGCTACATAATTTCAATCAGCTCCTCACCACTGCTCTGAAATAATTTTATTCATTTCTTATATATTCCTTTACACACTCCCTACAGTGGTAATTGTTAACATTCTTCACTCTCCACTGGCCTCCAATTCCAGTTCTCTCAAGGCTTCTTCACCCTACTTAAATCAAAAGATTGAAACCATCAAACACATACTCCCTCATGATAGTGATAGCCAACATTTACATAGTATCGGGCACTAGGCTAAGCCCTTTACAAATATTAACTCATTCAATCCTTACAACAATTCTGGGATGGTAGATTCTGTTATTATCCCCATTTTATATGTAAGGAAACTGAGGCAAACAGAGGTTAAGTGATGTGCCCAGTGTCACGTGGCTAGAAAGTGTTTGAGGCTGGACTTGAACTCAAGTCTTCCTGGCTTCAGACCCTGCACTCTATTTATTACATCACATTACATCATCTTGATACCCATCTTCCTTCCCACATTAGGGAACATCAAGATTCAGTAGAAAATGGGTTCAATTTGAAAGTCAGAGAACTTGGATTCAAATCCTAGCTTTGTAACTTTGGGTGGGTCACTTAGCTTCTCCTGGATTGAATATTCTCACTGTAAAATGAGGGCTTTTGACTAGATAATACCTCAAGTTCCCTCTGACTATAAATCTGTCTCTGATACCATTTTTTTCTTCTTTCCTTTCTGTCTCAAAGAACAGGTGTTTCTCCTTTTTTCCCCCAAGCCTAACACCTCTACATCTTCAACATATCCTTCCTGCCTCCTCTAGAATATCCTCCTTTGATTTTTTCCAAAATTTCTCCAACATCTTCAATTCTTCCCTCCCTTCTTCTAACATATATAGATTTCTTCTTTCTTAATAAAAAAGTATGATGAGCCTTCCAATGAGTTCCACTGCACTCTCTAACTGCTATCTTATCTTTCCTTGCCAAACTGTTTTCCTATACAATAATCTAATTACTCCCTTCTCCAGCTAACCCCATAATCCCATATACCATACAATAAACATTTATTAAGTGCCTACTTTGTGCCAGGGACCATGGTGAGCGCTGGGGTTCAAATAAGAAAAAGGGAAGACAGTCCTTACTCTCAAGGAATTATCTTCTAATGAGGAAAGACAATAAACAAAATGAATTGGAAAAGGGTGGAGGGGTACCAAGGGGTGCTAGCCCCAGGGGTATGGTGGATGATGATTGAGCAGAAACCAAGCAGGGCAGCTGGTGGCAAATGAAGAGACGGCTGACATTTTGAGCCTTCTATAAAAGGAGCCTATGGGAACAGTTTTTTGCTCTAGTCTCCAGCCCTCTAATCAGAGAGGCAGAAGCAACTAAGGGTACTGATGGAGTATGAGGGGCAAAGCTGAGGCAACCTCCATGATGAGCATCCTTGATCAGTTTATCGGAGCACCTCGGTGGGGCAGAGTGTAGAGCTTAGGCTTGGGTTCAAATCCAGACTCAGACAATAACTTTATGACCCTAGGCATAGGGTCCTATGACCTCTGTGTCAGATTTTCCTCATCTGTAAAATGGGGATAATAATAGCAAAGTTGTCACAAGGATCAAATGAGATAATATTTGCAAAGTACTTAGCAGAGTGCCTGGCACATAGTAGGCACACTATATCATGATGACGCACTGCATAAGCAGAGCATCTGGTGCTACTTTGCTTCTTAACTTGTTCCACTCAATCAATTTACTAAAACAACCATTAACTATTATATGTGAGGAATTACATGGTCCTTGCCCTCAAGAAGCCTACGTTCTACTGGAAAGAAACAACACGTACAAACAAGCACAAAAAATAGCAGAGGGACCCTGCAGTAACAAGTGAGAAGAGAGGAAGATTGAAGAAGTTGCATGGAGGAATGGTCCTTGAGCTCAGCCTAAAAGGCAGAGACAAGGACTCTTGAGAGGCAAAGGAGAAGGGAGAGTATATTCCAGACATGGAAAACTACTTTGAGCAAGTGAGAAGAGGTGGGAGATAAGAGTAACAGATTTGAGGAATGGCCAGCAGTCAAACTTGGCTGTAGCATAGAGTTCATGAAGGGGAATAGTATGAAATAAGGTTTTGTAATCTGACTCCCTGTACCCTTCCAAAGAGCCACAATTGCCAAGCTGAGGAATTTGTGTTTTATCCCACGAGCAATGAGGAGCTATGAGAGAATTCGAGCAAGAGAGTGGCCTATTTATTGCCTATAATGTAAAACAACACATTCATGTTGGGTGCTATGGATGTGAAAATAGCTACAACATATACCCTGTTCCCAAGAAACTTTTTTTTAAATTGAGCAGTTATGTGTGTACAATTAGACAAGATAATTATGAAACAAGGGAGAGTGAGATAAGCTCAAAGAAGATATCATACATTTTGAACTAGAAAGGAACCAGAGAGGACATTTAGGTCAAATTCTTCATTTTAAAGAAGAGAAAATCCAGGGTCTGAGAGGTTAACAGCTATGTCTAAGGACACAGGTAGTGAGAAGCAGAGGTGGTATTTGAATCCAGGTCTTTCCTCATTTAACCCTCTTTCCACCATACTCCATAACTTCTAGACCCAAAGAAAAATGCTATAAGAAATCTGAGGAAGAAGAAATCACTTTCACCTAGGGGTCAGGACAAGCTTCAAGAAGGTAGCATCTACGTGGGCCTTGAAGAAAAAGAAGGATTTCAATAGACAGAAATGGGAAAGAGAGGTTCCAGAATGTTTTTGTGTCTCCCCCTCCCCCCATTAAAATCCATTCAAATAAATTTTGAAGTGGAATTACACAAATTCCCAATCAACAGATCATGACTGAATGCCTACTATATGCAATGCACTGAGCTAGGTGCTATATTCAGAAAAGTATACATCCCTGCCCTGTAAGAGATTATAATCTAGTTGGTCAGACAGATGGACAAGTAAAAACTTATATAAGTTAAATATAACACAAAAGTCACAAGAATCTATGACATGACACAAAGCTATAGTAATAAAAGCCATTCCGAAATAAATTAGTAGTCAGAGGATATGAATAGGTAGTTTTTGAAAGGATCACAAATCATTGACAATAATGTGAAAAAGTACTCAAAATCATTACTAATCAGAGAAACATTAATTAGAACTTTGAAGTACTACCTCACACTTATCCAAACAGCAAAATATGGTAATGCTATCAAACTTATCAATATCTTAAATGTGTTTAAATAAGGTTTATTTAAATATTTTATCAAAATACGATAATAAAGGACAAAATTCAATGCTGGCAGAAATGTAGGGAAACAGATACGATGACTCACAACTAGTGGAACTGTGAATTGATTCAACTATTTAGAAAACAATATGGAATTACATGATAAGTTACAAAAATGCTCATACCCTTTGATCCAGGACTCCCATTTTTTAGGTTTCTATCTTAAAGATGTTAGCAAAAAGAAGATAGGACCCATCTGTACAAGAATATTGATAGCAGCATTATCGGTAATAGCAAAGAAAAATCGGGAAACAACCTACATGCCCAGTGATTGGGAATGGCCAAATCAGTTGTGCCACATGAAAGTGATGGAATGCTTTACACCATAAAGAGTGATAAATGCAGAGAATACAAAAGCATACTGGGAGACATAAAGTGATGGGAGGGGGAGGGGAGAAGCAGAATCAAAACAGCAAATTATGCCCTAACCTCATACCACCCTTGACTAATTCCACCAGGATTCAGACACTGGAATAGTTCAATTTTTCCACTCTTTCCCAGTCCCTCCCCCTCCACCCACATACTATTACAGTGCCACTGCTAGCCCAAAGGGTTTTGTACGTGTGGAATAATAGAAGGATGTTGGCAATCTGCCTTGGAGAATACAGTCTTCAAAAATTCAACAGGCATTATTAAGTGAAGATAGCTTTCTGCAGAGCACTATGTAAGACCCTAAGAGAGAGACAGAGTCTAAAAAGATACAGGTACCTGCTCTCATGAAACTTATAGTCTTTTGGGGATCAGACACAAAGCACATCTAACTCTACATTATGAATATCAGAGATGTGACATAATGCTATATTATAAGGTCCATGGAAGGTTGCTCTCAACAGAGGAAAATAGGGAGGACTACATGGAAGAAGTAGCAATTGAGATGGGCTTTAAAGAATGAGGAAGAAGTCAATGGGCAAAGATGAGGTGAGAGATGTTCCATAGGGAACACTATGAGCAAAGGTATGGCAGTTGTCAGGTACAACTGAGTTCAGGTGACAGATATAGTCACATCTACCTGGACCTCAGAGTCCACAGAGAGGACCATCAGGAGAATCTGAAAAGGTTAAGGAAGGTGGTTCTATATTACAGAGGGCCTTGAATGCCATACAAGGGGTTTTGAATTTTGCTCAGTGGGCAACAGTGAGATACCGAAAATATTTTAGTAGAAAAATAGAAAGTGCACAGGCTCTAGAGTCAGAGGAGGCAGGATTCAATTTCCTTTTGTTTGATCTCAGAGGGCAGAACCAGGAAATGGGTGGAAGTTGCAAAGAGGAAGCCAAACTTAGGCTTTATATCAGGAAAAACTTCCTAACAATTAGAGCTGTCCAAAAATGAAACAGGCTGCTTCAGGAAGTGGGAGGCTCCCCATCCTTAGAGATTTTCAAGTAGAGGTCAGACAACCATTTCTTGGGTTTATTCCATAGCAAGGATTCTTTTCATGTAAGGGGTTGGACTAGATGGCCACTAGAGCCTTTCTAATTCTCAGATTCCATGATTCTCTCATCTGATTCGTTGGTTCAAATCCCACCAATGATGCATACCAACTCTCTGACCTCAAGCTGCCATTTAACTTTCATGAGGCTCCCTTTCATCATCTGTAAAATGTGATCAATGAGATGGAGGACTCGTCATTTTCTCTGATCCCCTCAGCCTCTCCAACCTCTCCAGAACAGAAATGATGCACCAAAAGGTAAAGAAACGTCAGCTGTCGCCACTATTTAGGACACCCAGAATGCAAAAGAAGATAACAGAAATGAAGGAGTGGTGAACAAATGCAGCAGCCAAGGACAACAACAGAATGAGAGCAGAGAAAGCATTAAGAGACTCCTCTCTATATGGACAATAAGAGACAGAAGTGAAGGCAGAAGTCAGCTGCAGGTATCAGTGAATAGGAGGGCCTGGGGCATTATGGACAGAACCTGGCACCATCCTGCCTACAAGAAAGAAATGGGAAAATGATGTTTGGGAGGGATTACGGAGCAGTGGGGGAAAACCCTGGCTTTAAAGTCAAAGAATCTGTGTTTAAATCCCACCTCTGCCACTTTCTCCTTGTATGACCTTGGGAAAATCGCATCACTTCTTCATCTCTCTGGGCCTCCTATAAAATAAGGAAATTGGACAAGATGGTCTCTCATATCCCTTCTTTTTTGGCATCACATGTCTTTTATTTTTTTTCTTTGTAGAATTTTATTTTTTTGTTACATTTTAAGTTCCAAGTTGTCTCCCTTCCTCCCCACCCCACATTAGAGAAGACCACTAGTTGACATATGTGTGTGTGCACATTTACATATATATGTATATATATATAAACACACAGAAATATATATCTATATATATGTAAAACCACACTATGCATATATATAAACCACACTATGCATATATATGTGAAACCATACTATGCATAAATATATGTGAAACCATACTATGCATAAATATATGTAAAACCATAGTATGCATATATATAAAACCATAATATGTATATATATATGTAAAACAATACTATGCATACTTCTATTTATCAGTTCTTTTTCTGGAGGTGGATAGTATCTTCCTTGAGAGGTCCTTTGTGGTTGATTTGAATATTTATAATACTCAGAATAGCTTAGTAGTTCACAGTTATTCTTCAAACAATATTGCTGTTACTGTATACAATGTTCTCTTGGTTTCATGTCCTTTCTAAATCCATGCACCTATAAAGTGTGGAAATGAAACTTGGTCATGGGCTTCTTTGATAAAATGAAAGGATTTTGGATTCAGTGGCCTCTCAGGTCCCTTCTCACTCTATATCTATGATTCTATGACATCCCCAGATCTATTCATAAGGAAGATTAATCTGACAGCATGATAAAGAATGCACTGGAAAAAGGAGGTGGGATGAACTGGAGCTATTATAATAGTCCTGGTGGACAGCACGTAAGAAAAGTCTGTGTCAGGGAGGGAGAAATGGAAATAGGGAAGAGGGGATAATAACGGAATATAGTGGAGATATGGTTGATAAGACTTGGCAGCTGAACAGTATGAGTCAAAGGTAATACCGAGTTTTCAAACACAGGTGAGTAGTGGGGCCATTGAAAGAAAGAGTGAAGGCAGTTGGAAGAGTAGGTTTAAGAAAGACAATGAGTTTGGTTTTAAACATGTTGCATTTGAGGTACTAGTAAGTAACCAGGAATATAAGTCTAGAGAACAAAAGAGAAGTCAGGGCTGAAGCTACTGGATTTGAGAGTTACATGAATAGAGGTATTAATTAAAGCCCTGGGAGTAAATGGATTTGCCAAGTCTCCCAATCAGCAAGCATTTATGAAGGCCTTACCATTCTGCTAGGCACTGTGTCCTAGGTGTTGGGGATACCAAGGCAAAATAACTGAACTGGTCCCTGCCCTTAAGGGACTTGTAGTCTATCACGGGAGACAACATGTATGTATGTAATCGTTCAGTCGTTTGTCAGTTGTGTCCAACTTTGTGACTCCATTTGGGGTTTTCTTGGCAAAGACACTGGAGTGGTTGGCCATTTCCTTCTCTACCTCATTTGACAAAAGAGGAAACTGAGGCAGACAGGGTTAAGTGACTTGCCCTGGGTCACACAGCTAGTAAGTATCTGAGGCCATATTTAAACTCAGGAAGACTTGCCTTTCTGAATTCCAGCCCAGCGCTCTATCCACTGTGCCACCTAGCTGCCCACGTGTACAAGTATATACACAATGAATGTAAGATAATTGTGTGGGGGAGGTCCTAGTAACTGGAGTTACTAGGGGGCACAGAAAAGACTTTATGCAGAAGCAGCTCTTCAGCCGAGGAAGGACTGTAATCTAGGTATGGGGACAATCAGTGCCAAGGTACTCCAAAGGAAAGAGTACAAAAGAAAACAAATTCAAGGTCAGAACCTCAAGGAAGCTGATCCTGTATCTTTTTCATGGTCACTGTCACATCATCTTGTGGCAAAGATGCCCTAACACTTTTGCCTCTACTAAATGTTTTATTCATTGTCACTAGTGCTAAGAATATCCCTTAGCTGTATTCATGGCTCAATAAGCCATTTCTGATGGAAATCTACAAACCTCTCTTCTTCCAAGAGGCAGTAGGGTATGCTATAAAGAAGAGCGAATAGGAAGTGAGGAGATCTGGCTCTGATAGCCTCCTGACCTTGGGCAAGTCACAACTTCTCTGGACCTCAGTTTCCTCATCTGTAAAATAAGAAGGTTAGACTAGGTGATCTCAAAGGTTCCTATTAACTTTAAGATTCTATTTTCTACCAGGCCCTGCATAATCCCTCCCCCATCCCCCACTGCCACTTTCTGCCAATCTCTACATCCCCAAGAGCCAAAATTATCACATGAAACTTTTTTTTTAAAGGAAAATACTAGAAATCTAGAACTTTGGCTATAAGATTAACTCCATCTCATGATTCAGGGCTGAAGGAACCTTGAAGATCATTTTACTCCAGTCCTTTCATTTTGTAGATCAAAAAGAGCCTCAATTTAGAACCAGAGGGAGCCTTAAAGGTCACCTAATCCAAGCCTCTCCTTTTACACATGAGGAAACTAAGGCCCAGAAATGTTAAATGATTTAACTAAGGTCACACAGTTAAGTTGCAGTGGAGTCATTGTTAGACCCCAGATCTCTTGCTCCCCAGTCCAGCACCTTTTCCACAAAACTATTCTAAATATGAAATTCAAGCAAGGTGCATATAACATTTCTCTCCCAAAGGATGTGCAAGCAGGAGTTTTGCTAGTCTGGCTCCTTCCCCATCAAGAGGACCACAAGATGGCCCTCTCAAGCCTTTCTTCATCCTTATCTTTTAAAAAAATAATCTTTGGGTGCGAATATCATTTCTGTTTGCAGCTGGGGAAACAGGCTAATGGCAGGGAGATGAGAGACTCTGTAGCAGCTCCCAAAATAGAACCCAGACATCTTGGCTCCTAGGTTCCCCCCACTTCTCTACTCTTCTACCCTCATCTCTTGCCTTGCTTCAAGCTGTAAAGATGCAGAAAGAAACCCAGGAGCCCTGGGTCCCAACCTCTCCTTGCAGCTATCCTCTTCCTGGGCTGAACAATGGTACTTTATTCAGGTCCCCCAATCCTGCTCCAATGGGACCTTGCCCTGGCTGTTTTCCCATTGCAGGTGTCCTGCAGTCACACGCCCTCCCTCAAAGGAGCTGCAGTTTTGGGCTACTCTGCAGAACAACTAGGGGATGGAAGGGAAAAGAAGAGAGACTCATGGAAAGAAAACATTGGGCTTGTTAGACCACACAACAGCTGTTGTTCACCTTCCAGGCTCTCTCTTCACTGATTAGCAGCTCAGAAAAATCTAGCATGTCAGAGGTCAAATAGCCCAGCTTTGATCACCTAAGACCAAAATAGCAAGAGGTGGGTGGGTGGGTGGGGGATATGTTCAGGAACCTTCTAGGATTCAGTTAGAGCTCAGAAACACAGGTAAGGAAGGGAGGCATGCTAAAGTTGGAGAGAAAACCAGGTTAGCTTCTAAGTGGAGTCTCTTCCCACTAAGACAGTTTGCATGCTTAACCCTAGGCTCTAATTCATCAGGAGCTGCCCAGGATATTCCACCTGGTTCCTAGGATCATACAGTTAGGGCCAAAAGGAATCTCAGAAGTCATATTATCTAACACCCCCTCCCCAACTGAGGGAACTGAGATCCAAGGGTGGGAAGTAGCTCAAGGTCACAGAGTAACAGCCAGCATTTGAACTCAGGTCCTCTGACTCCAAGACTAGCACACTTTCCATTGTATTGCCTTGCTGTGCATTCTGAGGTCCTCAACCAAATTTATGACTCACAGCTACTTCTCAGAGGGAAAGAAAGCAGAAACGGCAATGGGACCTCGGAGATCAATTAGAAGAGAAATCTGCTCTTCTCCAAGGACCCAGTCCCTAGGCTCTGAGTTTCTACTTCCAGAGAAAGAGGATGAATGATAAAACCATTCTTCCCCCTCCCCATCTTAAAGCCACCAGAGTCCTCTCAATCTCCTCAGGGCAGCTCTTAGTCAAGGGATGATTTTCCCAATATCTGATGTCCATTTTGTCCAAGGAACCTGGTCCTTAGGCTGGCCTGGATTTCTTAAGAATAATAGTAAAAAAACCAGTAGCTAACATTAACATATCTCTTTAAGGTTTGCAAAGGTGCTTTACATATGTTTCCTCATGTTGGTCTTCATAACAACTCTACGAAGTAGGTGGCATTATTGTACCCATTTTACAGACAAGGCAACTGAGGGTCAGAGAACTTAAGTGATTTGCCATGGTTACATAGTGCACCAAGGTCAAAGGTGAGATCTTAACCCCTCAATCCTTCTGATCTCCAGACCAAGACTTTCCCCCAAACCGTTGCCCCCTTCCAACCCTCTACTTATTGAAGCATCACTGTCACCGTGGAACCCAAAGAGGTTTGTTTTCTTGACAAGCAGGATCTCCAGCAAAGCCAGAGGACCTGCTGGTAGGCTACAAAGCAGAGCAAGGGCAGGTGTGAAATCAGCTGTTGAACATAAGTTGTGGGGGCGGGGAGGGTTTGGGAAGCTCAGGCTAGAAGCTGGGTCAAATAAGCAATAGGATGAAGCTCAGCACTGTGGGGAACCCTCCCCTTAGCTTCTCCCCCCACTTTTACCAACTGATGATAGATTTTAGGAAGGAACCTTAAAAGTTCTCAAACCTCTTCATTTTATGGATGAAGAAACTGAGGCTTGGAATAGGACATGACTTGGCCAAGGTCACGATAGTAGAACTGGGATTTGAACCCAGGTCCTCTCTCTCAGTTCAGCACTTCTTCCGCAACGGCATGCTGTTCTGAAAAGACATGGAGTCTTGAACCCTTGGAGAGATGAGATAAAGCCCAGCCAGCAGTAAAATGAGATCCAAGTACTAGTCAATTCATCAGACCTCAGTGTCAAAACCCTGCCAGAACCCAGCTTCCACTTCCTGGTCTTAGGTTACCAAGGCAGTAGGGAAAGGGACAGATAGTCATGACCCTCCTCCCTGAGGGATAATAATAGTCTCCACTAACTCCCAGCCCTGCTTTAGTCAGCCTGGACGCTGCAAATTCAGTCACACTACCTATGCAAGGCATTTCCTCTCTGCTCAGCTTACCTAATAATAGCTGGCATTTATATAGTGCTTTAAGGTTTGCAAAGTGCTTTATAGGCGTTCTCTCGTCTGATCCGAAGTGCTTTACATATATCACTTTATTTGATACTTCTAACACCCCGTGAGGTAAGTACTATTAATCCCATTTTTGGAGGAGGAGACTGAGGCTCAGCAAGATTAAAGTGAGACAGAAAGGACCTCTTAGTTCATCCAGGTCTAACCCCTTCATTTTGTAGCTGAGGAAACTGAGGCCCAGAGAGGTTAAGGAACTTGCCCAAGGTCACCTAGGTCGGCAAAAGTGGCAGAGTCAGAATTCGCACCCATATCCTTTAACCCCAAATCCAGCATTCTTCCCGCTGCACCATTCCGGGTCAACCCTAAGTGTCAACGGTGAGATCTGAAGCCTAGCCTTCCTAGGTCCGAGTCGATGTCGAGGGTCTAACCACCACGCCAAGCTGCCCCATAGAAACCGCCTACATACGAAATTCCAGCCCTTGACAATGGAACTAGACGTGGCTATCCCTCAGAGGTCAGGGCCAACGAAGTCCTCAGCTGGCCCACCCCAGAGCATCTCCAAACAATAGGCAACCGCGCCCACGACAGAGGGACCCAGAGACGCCCCTCGAAGTGTCCATACCTTCCCCCTTCCCCCTCTATTCGCTAGCTTTGTCTCCAGCTCCTTAGGGGCGCCCCTACACAGCATCACCGACAAACACAAACAGCATTCCAGGCTGGCCAGCGAGCCCTCGCCCATTTCCTTCGGGGCTTAGCTAGTGGGGGGAAGAGCGATTCATTCACTTCCCCCCACGCGGTTCTCGGCTGCTGGAAGTTTGCTAAGACTCTAGCTGGCAGGGGCTGGGGGCTGGTCGGGGGTGCTGAACCTGAGGGGCTGGCGGCTGAGCTTCCCACTCCTAGCTCTCCGGCTCCGCTTGGCCAGTTCTTACCGTACATCTCCGGCTCCGGCTCCGGCTCGTTCCCTCCCGGGCGGTCCGGCAGTGTCTGCAGGGCAGTTCTTAAACCAGCGCCTCCCGCAGCCCCTGCCTTTCATTCACCGACCAACGGAGGGATGGCGGCGGCAGCGGCCAAGAAGCGCAAGAGGCAGCAGAAGAAGAAGTGAATAGGGAAGCGAGAGGCCATTCAGCAGACTCCGCCACCACTCCCCCCAGCCTCTTTCAGGAAAGGGCTGGAGGAGGAGGTGGAGAAAGGGAGGAGGCTATGCTAATCTAGACCCACCCCTTCTCCAGGCTCAGCCTCTGGGAGACGTCTCCAATTCCCACCCCACCCCCTTCTTGCTCACCCCCAGGCTCTTGCCTGGAAACCAAAGCCCCCAAGATTTCCCTTTTTTCTAAGACTGGTGCACTGAGGTCGCCCGGCTGCAGGTTCTCCAGACGTCAAACTGAGTTTGCCAAGTGGAAAGGGCCAGAAAGAGAGGCTTTTTTCTCGATGCCCCGATGCCAGCTCTGGGCATCGCCCTTGAATTGTCTCTTCCCTACTGGGGTGTTCAGGCTCTCGCAAGGTCAGGAGCCACTGACGGAAACACCCCCCCACCCCCACCCCGACACACATACAAGCCCCGGCGCGCGCGTGTCCTCCCTCCCACCAAGTGTCAATGAGAAATAGGAGGGGAGACTGGGAAACTGGAGGTATGGTTCACGAAGGCTGCCCTAGAAGAAAGCGGCCCCAGGGGTTGGGTAGACTGTGCCAGCTGGGCAATGGGGAAAGAATTGGAAGAACTGCTCCCAACCAGACACTCTTCCAAACCATTGCACCAGCCCTTCTGCCTGAGCAAGCTGAACACTGCTGCATTGGGACGTACAAGCTACTGACTAACCCCTCCCTTACTCAGAAACTCAGCTCTATCTCCAGGTGCTAGCTTTGCAACCCCCTTGCTACTCTGGGTGCCACCAAAAATCTTCCATGCTCACTGCACCAAATACTGCAGAAAATCCTCCTTCACTGCACCAATAATTGCTGAAAATCTTTGCCATCCTCCTCCCAAATTCTGAATGAAGATGGCCCTTCCTCTTCTAGCCCACGGCGGAGGGGAGTACATCCAGCCCCTTCAGTTCCTGTTAGTCTTACTCCTACGAGTTCTGAGACCGAAAGGCTTCAAAGGGCATTTAGTTCAACCCCTTTGTTTTACAGATCAGGAAAGGAAAATCTGGAAATCAAATAAGAAAATATATGTAGAGCATTATTTACAGGTGAGCTATTGTTGATAATAGTAACAATAAATCTAGTTCAGCAAGCATTACTCCGCCCTATGTGGATTCCTGCGCCCTCAGCGATACCTTTCAAAGGTGAAACCACACCATTCCTGACCATTAGTGTGTCATCTAACGGAGAAGATGAAATCTTTAGAACCATAACACAAATAAGGAGGTAATAATTGCAAAGGAGAGACCCAAAGTATTGTGAGAGATTCAAGAAGAGAAAGGTCACTTCCAGCTGGGAGAATCAAGAAAGGCTTCATGGAGGAGGTGACACCTGAGATCTATCTTACAGTAAGTGAAGGATTTCAACAAACGTAGCCAGAGAAGAAAGACCACTAATAGAATAGTATCATAGATTTAGAACCTTGGAGACCATCTTGTCCAATCCCTTCGTTTAAAAAAAAAATGTTTTATTATTGCCTTCCCCCCCACCCCCCCACCATCTGTCATTTCAATGCTATCTCCACCCCCTTCTCCCATTGCACTCTTCCTGAAGGCTCAGAAAAGCAATTAAACAAAAACATCAATATAATGAAGGCATGTGACCATGTATCCCATATTCTGTCCTACTAATCTGCTTCTCTACTCTGAGAAGGGAGAGATGCTTCTTTTTCTGTTCTCGATACCATTGTCAGTTTTTCAGGCACTCAAGATTCTATTTCCTTCTAGTGATTTTTTTTTTCATTTGCATTGTAGTCATTGTGCATATTGCTTTCTCTTGGTACTGCTTTACTTTGCTGTGCGTCACTTTATGCAAATCTTCCCACATTTCTCTGAGTTTCATTTATTCATGCAAAGTAATTTTCCATTACATTTCTATGCCATCATGTTGGTTTTTTTTTTCAGCCATTCCCCAATCAATGGACACCTACCTTGTTTCCAATTCTTTGCTACCTAAGAGGACTACAGCTGGTTGGTATGTGAGCAGCAAGGTAGTACAGAGGGGAGAGCACCAGCCCTAGAATCTAGAAGACTGAGTTCAAATCTGGCCTCCGACATTTATTAGCTGTGTGATCCTGGACAAGTCACTAAACTCTGCCTGTTTCCTCATCCATAAAGTGAGCTAGAGAAGGAAATGGCAAACCACTCCAATGTCTTTGCTAAGAAAATCCCAAATGGAGTCATGAAAAGTCAGACACAACTCACCAGTATAATATCTTGCTTTGATTTTGGACTCTTGCTCTGTCTTGGTCTTCCTCAGGACATATGCCCAATTGTATGCTTGCTAAGTCAAAGTTTATAGAAAGTTTAGTCACTTTTCTTGCCTAATTCCTAAACTGATGTAAAAACAGTTGGGTCATTCCACAGCCACACTAACATTGCCTCATGTGCCTATCTGCTTAGAGGTCCTTCAATATTGACAGTTCCCTTCATTTTTCATCTTTTCCCACTTTTATGGTATGAAGTGAAGCCTCAGAGTTGTTTTAATTTGCATTTTTCTGATTCTTACTGCTTGGTTTTCATCTAATAATTTATAGGTTGCAATTTTTCTTTTGAAAACTGGTCTTATATTTTGTCTACTTATCTACAGGGAAACACTCGATAATGTGTACTTTCCTTTTTTTCAGTTCCTTTTATATATTGGATATCAGATTTTTATTGGTGATGTTTTATGCAAATATATTTCCAAATGTCTTCTACTTGTATTTTCATTTCTTTTATTCTTACAAAAATAAAGCTTTTAAATCTTATGTAGTCAAAACTGTCTGTTTTATCTATTATGATCTCCTCTTGCCTTTGTTTAGTTTAGAATACTCTAAATACAGATGTGACAGGTACCTGATCTTGTTCTCCTCCAAAGTTTTTATAGTGTGTCCTTTTGCATATTGATTTTGACCTAATTGAGGCATGTGGTAAAATGTAAAGGGGAGAGCACTGGACTTGAAGTTAGGTAGAGGTGGGTTCAAATCCTGCCTCAGGTACTAATTATTAGCTTTGTGACCCTGGCCAAGTCACCAAATCTTACTGGGCCTCCGAAATGAGGGTGATATATTCTATGAACTCTAAGATCCCTTCCAGTTCTCAATCTATGAAGCTATAATCCTAAAATGTTAGTCTAAACTTAATTCTCACCAGACATACTTTCTGGTTTTCTAAGTAGTTTGTGTCAAAAGGGGAAAAGCCCAAGTAAATTGTGTGGTTCTAGAGCTATGCTAGAGATTTGGGTGAGGCAAAAGAAAATCTCATACCAAACATATCACTGGGCCTGGTCCACACCACATCTAAAACTCTGAAAAAGTTCTTTAGAGAACCCAGGTTTGTAAAAGGCTGTT
Source organism: Trichosurus vulpecula (assembly GCF_011100635.1). Taxonomy (NCBI): domain Eukaryota; kingdom Metazoa; phylum Chordata; class Mammalia; order Diprotodontia; family Phalangeridae; genus Trichosurus; species Trichosurus vulpecula. The sequence goes on along the minus strand of NC_050575.1, from coordinate 208,201,656 downwards.
GTTCAGTCACATCTGACTCTTCATGACTCCATCTGGGTTTTCTTGGCAAAGATACTGAAGTGGTTTGCCATTTCCTTCTCCAGCTCATTTTACAGGTGAGGAAACTGAGGCAAACAGGGTTCAGTAACTCACCCAGGGTCACACACCCGATAAGTGTCTAAGGCCACATTTGGACTCCAGGAAGATGAGTCTTCCTAACTCCAGGCTGGCCCTCTATCCGCTGTGCCACCTAGCTGCCCCAGGAAGGAGCCCTTAAGACCAGAGAGAAACTAGAAACAAGTCATACCTCCAAGGGCCATTTCAAACCAAGATTAATCCCACCTTCTGCTTTCCTAAGTTTGTTAGATTTCTAACTTAGATGTCTCAACCTATATCAGACAGAAATCAAAGAGGTATTTTCTGACACAAATTTTGTTTGCTTAGTTTTACAACATTTACAATTTTACAACAACAGCTCAAGCTTTGCAACTTTTTTTTGGTTTGTTTTAGTCACCATGGGCTTACAGGAAATATTTCTTCCAGGTTGAGAGATTACCTTTGGTAGAAAACAGCCAGGGAGCTCAGTAAATGGAGCATGGGATCTAGAGGCAGGAAGATTTGAATTCAAATTTGGCCCCAGACACTTCCTAGCTGTGTGACCCTGGGTAAGTCACTTAATCTGTGTGCCTCAGTTTCTTCAACATTAAAATAAAGATAATAACAGCACTTACCCCTCACAGTTGTTGTGAGGATCAAATGAGATAATTTTTGTAAAAAGCACTTGGCATGGTGCTCGGCACAAAGTAGGTGTTACATAAGTACTTGTTCCATTCCACTCTAATACTATGTGACCTTGGGAAAGTGACAACCTCTTGTGCCTCCTGAACCTCCATGAGGCTCAAGCTCTATGTGCCACAAAGATCAAGGGAGATAAATTTAGGTCAAATAAAAGGAAGTACCATTTTATACAGCAGGTAGAAAATTTTAGCAACTCTGACCCAATCTGGGAAACAGACTGAAGATGTTAATAGGTTAAAAACATAAATTTATGGGTGACAGATTTATAAGGAGCTACTAAAGGAAACTAGAACATTTGAAGACATTTATAAGGCTAAATGAAGTCACCCATTCACCCATCTGTGATCCCACAGCCTTCAGGATTCTAGCTTCCTCTTTTAGTCCTCAGTCTACTTTCTCATCTCCAGCCTCTGAGGCAGCCTATCATCCTTGGAGTGCTCTCCTTTCTCATCCGTGCCCTTAGAGTCTCAGCTCAATTAACGATCATCTACTTCAGGAGTTTTGTGTATTTTGGCCCAGTAGAATGGAAGCTCTTTGAAAACAGGGACAGTTTCCTTTTTGTGTTTGTTAACCCAACTGAGAGACAGCATAGCATAATGAAGGCAACCCTAGGCCTGAGTCCAGGAAGACCTGGGTTCAAGTCTTACCACCTCTAACACATTCTAGATGTATGACCCTGAGCAAATCCCTTCAGCTTTCAGTCCAACCCAGCCTCCTTCCACCCACTCTATAAGACTGTGAGTCGCAGGATGGTTGTTTAACTATCAGTAGGGAGAGTTTCTTCACTGGTAGTTTACTGCACCAAGGAATTCAAACACGCACTCTCTCTCTCTCTCTCTCTCTCTCTCTCTCTCTCTCTCTCTCTCTCTCTCTTTCTCTCTCCAGTGCCTGGCACAGAGTAGGCACAATAAATTCTTGTTAAATTGTTACATAACCCAAATGTTTTGTCCTTTGATTAAAAAACCCAGGTATCCTGACCCTCCAATCTCATATAGCCCGATCAATTAAGACTTCATTCTTCTAGGTTCCCCAGCTCAGACCACTGTTCAGTATATGTCACAGGCACTAAGCTGGCCAAAATGACTTCAGAGTTAACTCCCTTCCCCTCCCACCTCCACCTACCTGAACTGACATGGCAAGGGAGATAGCTTCAGAGAAAACATATTCAGTCCTGGGGAAAAGACCTGCTCAGGTGTTCTATCAGCAATGGCACCAGATACAGACCTCAAGATTCTCAATTAAGCTGAGTGGCCTCAACCCCAAGATTCTCCCTTAAAGCAAATTCACTACGGTGACCTATTTCTCAAATGCCACAGGGAAGGAACAACCCATAAAAATTATACTGAAGCCCAGGGACAGGTATCCTAGTACTGGGACATGTAGTGTCTCCCTCCGTCCTTCCATCCCCAAATGTGACCACAGCGGAGGTAACATTTGATTGGACCTCTTTGTCCAAAGGCAATGCTTGTGGTTTAGTTTCTTTTAGGTACCAGGGAACACAGGCCCAGAGCCACAATTGCCCTCCCACCTCCAGCCCTGGCCTGGCACTGCCACAAGAGGCTATATTGATGTCTGTCCAAGAATATATGCATAAACAAGCTGCCTTTGGCCCCAGGGCTGGTTTCCTTGTCAACATGCCCCTAAACTAGCTTCCCTTCCCTCCCCTAAATACTACCCTGGCCCAACAGTTCACAGGCTGATTAAAAGGATCCTGATAATTCTCCCTTGGCACTTTCCTCCTATGGTTAAATTCAGTCTCAGGACATTGACTTTTTTATTAAGAGAAATGTGGGATAAGACAGTGTGGCACAATGAGCACTGAAACTTGGTATTACAGGGTCTGGGCTGGAGACTTGACTCTTCCACTTACAGGTGCCATCTTTTGACCTTGGGCAAGTCACTCATCCATCAAATGAAAGGGTTAGTTGGACTTGATGTCCTCTAAGAACCCTTCCATCTGTACATGCATGAATTTGAGATCCTAGAAAGTTATCAAAGGGGTTTGCTGCCTTTGATTGTAAGTTTTTCATTTATTCATTTAGTTTTGATCCAGACCTGTGATTTCATTGGCCTAGAGCAATGTTATCCAACTCAAATAGAAATTAGAGCCACTAATGTGACATAAGGATCCCTTCTATCTGCATATTGATTTAATTTTAAAATGTGATATTATCTAGGCAGCTAGGTGGTGCAATGGATAGAGTGTCAGACCTGGAGTCCAGAAGACTCATCTTACTGAGTTCAAATCCAGCCTTAGGAGCTGTGTGACCCTGGACAAGTCTCTTAACCTTGTTCGCCTCAGTTTCCTTATCTATAAAATAGCTAGAGAAGGAAATGGCAAACTGCTCCAATATTTTTTGCCAAGAAAGCCCCAAATGAGGTCACAAAGAGCCGGACATGACTAAAAAAATGACTCAACAACAACAACAACAAATGTTATCTATGTTTTGTTGTGTTTTTATTTACTTTGTTAAATATTTCCCAATTACATTTTAATGGTTGGAGCAACACTTGACACCTCTGGCCTACAGAATTCCCAGTAAGGAGGCCACCTTTATCAATACAGATCAGCAAGTTTTCCACAGATTTGCCTTAAGGGAGAAGATACTTTAATATCTTGAGGGCTAGAGACATGGCAGTGTAGCATGGCATGGTATGACATAAAGGTTTCAGAGTCCAGAAACTTGGGTCCGTGTCGCACTTCTGTCGCTTACTGGCTATCTGACCCCAGGTCCAATTATACAACCTTTTAATGCCCCATTAACTCTCTAAGACTTTAAGTTTCAGAGCAGGTACTAATCTGCATTGGTAGAGGGAGTTTCCCCACTGAGCGTACCCTACACCAAGAGTCTTATCTTACTCTTGGGTCCAAGAAATCAGCTTCACAAATATGAGATGATAGGGCCCCAGATTTAGAGTTGAAAGAGACTTTAGAAATCATCGAGTGGAACCTACTTATTTTACGGGCTAGGAAATTGAGTCCCAGAGAGGTTAAAATAACTTGCCCAGGGTCACAGGCCTAATAAGTGTCTGAGGTGGGATTTGAACCCAGTCGTTCATGATTCCCAAGCATAGCACTCTATTCACTATAGCAAAGGTTCTCTAAATGGGGTCCACATATTCCCAGAATTCCCTGAAACCCTTTCAGGGGCTCCTCAAGGTGAAAACTAGTTTCATAAGAATACTAAGATGTAATACTAAGGCTACTTAAAATACTCTTCCCAAGGGGCAGCTAGGCAGCAGCACAGTGAGTAAAGCACCAGTCCTGGAGTAAGGAGAACCTGAGTTCAAATCCGACCTCAGACATTTGACACACTTACTAGCTGTGTGACCTTGGGCAAGTCACTTAACCCCAATTGCCCTCCCCCCTCCAAAAAATATTCTTCCCTTTTTAAACTACATATCTGGTGAGGCTGGATTTTCTTCACATACTTCGACCAAAACAACATATTGCAGCAAATTGAATACAGAAGCAGACATGAGACTCCAACTGTCTTCCATTAAACCAGACATTAAAGAAATCTGCAAAAATATGAAAAACAATGCCCTTCTCCCCACTTTTGTTTGTTTTGGAAAATATAGTTACTTTTCATAAAACTGACATTTAGGGTTAACATAATGGTTTTATTATTTATAAATGAATTGATAAATATTTTAAAATTTTATTCATTTTAATTTCTAATGTGATAAATGTTGATAGCTATAGCCCACATAAACAAGAGTATAAAGTGGTCCTGAGACCAAAACATTGGAGAACCACTGCCTTATACCAGACTGCTTCAATGGAGGAGGTATAGGTAGGCAGCAAGTCTTCTGAAAAAGATCTGGGGGTTTTTGTGGACTTGAAAATCAATGAGCAAACAGAGCTTTACACATGTCATCCCCCTTCTTGGACTTGAGGAACTCCTTTCTCAGCTCTGCCTCAGAGAATCTCTGGCTTCCTTTGAAGCACACAGCTCAGGTGTCCTCTCCTACATAAAGTCCTCCCTGATTCCCCCAGTTGTTAGCCCTCTCTCCCTATCTTGACATGACTTTGGAGATACTATGTATTTACTTATATTACCCCTAGCCCAGGGCTACCCAAGACTCTAAGCTCACATGGACTAGGTCCAATTCTGGGACTTGACACAGCACGTACAATTGTTTTTTGAGCCCAAGAGTAAGACTCTATGTTTATTACTCCTTTGAAATTTTATCTTAGTGTCAGCCCAAGAGGTAGCATGGTATATTATTATTATCAATACTTGTAATGTTTTATAATAATAACAAAGAAGCTGAATTGGTAGAGGGAACGTCCTCATCTAGGAGTTTCCAGTACCAAAGAAATGACAAGTTCAGTCTCTGTTACTAATGTCAACCCAATGTTCAAGCCTGTTAAGATCTTTTTGCATCCTGATTCTTTCACCTAGTGTGTCAGCTATCCCTCCTAGCTTTGTGCTTTCTGCGAATGTGATGAGTATGCTATTGATACCTTTACTCAAGTCACTGGTAAACACCACAAGGTCAACCATAGACTTCTGGTACACTCCAGTAGAGACCTTCTTCCCAACTGAAGTCAAATCATTAATGACTACTATTGAGTTTAAACAACAACAACAACAAAAACAACTGTGTTCTGTGTTATAGGTATAATTCTACCGAAACAATTCATCAATTACATCAAACTAATTTCAAGTATTTCTGATTAAATGGGCAGAGTTCCCCCATTCCTTTGAAAATCCCTTTCCCATAAGCCACTTCATGGTCACAATTTATAATTTTCTCAAAAAATAGGCAAAATTCCATTGTCAAGATTAAAGAAGAGTTCTTAGTTCAGGCGGCAGTCTCAGAAAATATTAACAAAATGTATATAATTTACAGAATGCACCCTCTTCCATTAAAAAAAAATCAGAACATTTGTCCTGGTCCTGAAGTTCCTCTCCTATTCTCCACAATCTTTTAAAGATCATTGACAGCATCCCTTACAATGGCATAAATCCTGTTCCGGAAAGTAGTTTATCTAGATTGGATGACTAGAACTCATCTAAGACCAGCTGGAAACTTTCTTATTATCTCCCTACTTAATCTTGGGTTTTAATTCCCTATTAGCCATTTTTATTCTGTCCTTTCAGGTCCAAATGTAATTCTCCTTGGCAGTGAAAAGAGAAGAAATATAAGAATTTAATAGTTCTAGCTTCATTTTATTTTCTCTCATCATGTTAAGGCCATGCCTTTGAAGTCTTAACTGATTTAGCTCCAGAATTCTGGCCCTGCTTTTCTCCCCCTGCACCCCACTCCATAGGTTCACTATTTCAGGGAGGTCCAAAGCATACTTCGTTTTTCTCCATACTCCTCACTGTCTTTATGCCAGGTACCTTGCTCCTGAGTTTATTTGAAACCTTGTCCACTTCCTTTCTAATTTTGGAACCACAGTCAAATTAGTACCTGTATTGCTCCTCGAAGGTATGTCAATCTGCTCTCTATATTCCCACATACCATTCCTGTGACTTTCTTTTCTTCCTGCACCTTCACTGAAAGTGGCATTTCCTTGAAGATTAAGTCACCCAGAGTGGCTCTTACCTTACATTCTATGGGTAACCCTTTGGGGCTATAGCCTTACACCATAGCTCAAGCCTCCTCCAGTGTGCTTTCTGCTAACAATCAGCCAATAGACTCAGTTAGCTATTCTGCAAAGGCATTCATTCAAATGGCATAGCAAGAACAGTTGTTAAAAACACTCCCCCCTACCCAAACCTGGGGCACACTCTCCTATAAATACGCACAGTGCATGTGAAAAGTAGGCTCAAACTTAGAGTCTAATGGTAGTGAGACACATGTTCAAGATACACCTGTGGCAAAGGCAATCCACAACTTCTAGTATTACAAGTTGTTAATATACTTTCTTTTCCCACAGTATCCTTATGAAGTTCTGGATTAGCTGCAAAGATTTTTTTTACAATTAATATTTTCCTTCTATTTCTAAAACGTTTTTTTTCTGAGCAAAAGCTTTCTAATATTGTGCCAAAAAATTGTATTCCTATGATATTCTTTGTCCCTTTTTTATCTAACTCTTCTCCTATGCATAGTTGTGAAAATATCTCCTATCCTGGTTCTCTAATTTGTTAATAATGTGAATCCTTGCAACTTTCTAAGCCAAAATATGAGTCCTGGCCACTATATATGTTGTTTGCCCCATTGGAATATAAACTCCTTGAAAGCAAGGACTGTCTTGACTTTTATATTTGTATCCCCAGCTCTTAGCACAGTATTTGGCACACAGCAAGTGCTTAATAAATGCCTTTTCATTCATTTTCTCACACACTGTAAGTCCATTTCCCAAGGTGCAAATGCAATCACAATAGTGTCAACACCACCCTATAAACAAACTATTGATTCTTGCACACAGGAAATAGAAAAAAAATATTAACAACATCACATTATCTTTATTTCTTCAAGAAGTTCAGCCTCAGCCATTAACACTTATCTCTTTGCCTCTCAGAAAATAGAGACAAGGTAGCCAAGGACAGCATCAGTTTATAACACAGATTTGACCTTCTAGATAACATTCGAGAAGATAATAGAAGATTATGAGTATTATTGCATGACAAAACAGTGAAAAGCAGTAGAAAAGGAAATAAGTGTACAAGCTTGGTGAAAGATACAACTAAGCCAGATTATCCCCAAAGCATTTATAGGAGAAACCTTAAAGACAAATGAATGTGAAATGAAACAGATCCACCAACACTTTTGTAATAATTTGTATTTATCATTGATGACTGTAACCACTACATTTATGCTCTCTCACCTCAATATCTATAGGAGGTGGGGGAAATAAACAATCAAGAAAATGAAGTGGAGAGTGTTTGGATCTGAACAAATAGATACAGAAGAAATTCTGGGCTGAAGGCAACAAAATTTTAAAGGGACAGGGATGGAAGGATTTTTAAAAATACTGTCACAAAGAGAAATATGATTCAAAAAGAAAAGAAAAATCATAGGTAATATCATTATTTTTAAAAAGAGACCAAAGGGATCTCAATAACTACTGAAACATACTTTTCCCTCAGTAAAATCTTTCTGAACATTTTCTATATACATATTAAGAGTATTCTTGATGACAACAAGAGAACAGGTAGACTTTCACAAATGATTCTTTATAGTAGATGATACGCAACCACCAAGATAACTTTGTTCCAGGGTCCTCTGATTATCAATATTAATTGAGCAAGGGATAAAATAGGAAGATGTAGAGTCGCCAAAGGTGTTCATAAAAATAATTAAGAATAGGAAGCTCCAGGGCTGCTAGGTGATACAGTGGATAGAGTACTGGCTGTGGAGTTAGGAGGACCTGAGTTTAAATCTGACCTCAGACACTTACTAGCTGTATGACCCTGGGCAAGTCACTTGACCCTGATTGCCTAAAAAAAAAGAATAAGCAGCTCCAAAGATGACAGATTCAACAGAGATGGAAAGGTTCATAGATGTTCCTGTTTTCAGATGACTTTATGTTGCTTATTTCACATCCAAAAAAACTGAGGAATCTCCTCTATGTAATCCATAGCCATTCAAAAAAGATTTGTCTAGCAGTCTATACTGGGAAAGAAACAAGCAACCAAAGAATATATATGGGAAGATGTATTGGGAGAGCTACATGGTAGAATGTGCCTACTATTGGTGTCAGGATACCAGGTTCAAATCCTAACTCCTACTCTTATTAGTTTTGTGACCATAGTCAAGTCATTGACTTCTTTGAACCACAGTTTCTACATCAGTAAAATGGAGATAACACAGTATTTGTGCAGCCTTGATGCTTACTTTTGTGAGTTGCTGATTTTATATATATATATATATATATATGTATATATATATATGTATATATATATATATATGTATATATATATTACCCAGATTATGACGTTCAATTGTATGGAAAACCTACTCAAGTAGTCAAGCATAACATATTTTAGACAGGTATTGTAGATAGATAATGAGCTGTGCTTAGCAGTAAATAGGAGAAGAGAATGCTGGATCCCATTTTGGAAAGTGAACAGTGTTTTCAACAATCTCAAGTGGAACCAAGATGGCAGATTAGAGGCAACTCAGTTGAACTCTCTTAACATTCCCTTCCAAACAACTTTAAAATAATGCCTTGAATCAAATTTTGGAGAGACAGAACCAACAAAAGGTCAGAGAGAGACATTTTTCTTAGGAGCTTAAGAGGTCAGCAGAAATTCATGACACCAGGGTAGAGGCCTGTTTAGAGCCCACATTTGCATCAGCAGCAACAGTGAGTGCAGCAGCAGCTTCAGGGGCTCTCAGCCCAGAGATAGTAATGGGGTCAGAAAAAGATTAGAGGGGACCCTTTGCTGTCACAGGGTACAACTGGCATTGATTGGCAACTCTCTTGCCCATATGAAGTTCTGGGTCACAGTTCCAGAGTGGGGAAGAGTGCTAGATGTGGATCACAAGGAAGCAAGGGCCCGGGTCACAGTTTCAAGACAAAGAGAATGCCACTGTTTGTGGCTGCAGGACACCAGGGACCCTCTCTGGGTAAAGCCCAGAGTGCAGACCAGGAGAGTAGTGACCGCACCTCTCAAAGGATCATACCACCTTCCAAGTGTCAAAAATTTGCACACCCCCAGAACTAGCTTTGAAAACAGCAGCATGGAAAAAGCCTAAACCTTGTGACATTGCCTTCCCATCCCAATGTAAGCAGGGCCCAACTTTATCATAAAGTTCAAAGTCTAAAAATATGCTGGAAAAATGAGCAAACAGAAAAAAAAGAATATAACCATAAAAATCCACTATGGTAACAGGGAAGACCAAGACATAAACTCAGAAGAAGGCAACATTGTAAAAACAGATACAAATAAAGCCTCAAAGAAAAACGCTAATTGGATGTAACCCCAACAAGAATTTCTGGAAGCGTTCAAGAAAGAAATAGGAGTGGCAGAAGAAAAAATGGAAAAAGAAATGAGAGTGATACAAGAAAATTATGAAAATAGAATTAACAGCTTGATAAAAGAGCCACAAAAGTATTGAAGGAAAGAACTACTTAAAAAACCAGAATTGACCAAATGGAAAAAGAGGTACAAAATCTTGCTGATAAAAATAATTCCTTAAAAATTAGAATTGGGCAAGGGGAAGTTATTGATGCCAAAAGGCATCAAGAAATAATTTTTAAAAGTCAAAAGAATGAAAAAATGGAAAATGTGAAATATCTTTTCAGAAAAACAACTGACCTAGAAAATATATTAAGGAGAGATAATTTAAGAATTATTGGACTGCTTGAAGGCCATGATCAGAGAAAGAGCATGGGCATGATATTTCAAGAAGTTATTAAGGAAACATGCCCCAAAATCTTAGATCCAGTGGGTAAAATAGAAATAGAAAAAAATCCACCAATTGCCTTGTGAAAGAGAACCCAAGATGAAAACTCTCATGAACATCATAGCCAAATTCCAGAGGCCCCAGGTCAAAGAGAAAATACTTCAAGCATCCAGAGAGAAACAATTCAAATATTGTGGAGCCACAGTCAGGATCACACAAGATTTACTGGCTTCCATGTTAAAGAAGTAGAGGTCTTTAGAAATGATATTCTAGAAAGCGAAGGTTCTAAATTTATAACCAAGAATAACCTACCCAGCAAAACTGAGTAAAATCCTTCAAGCAAAAAAAGGATATTTATTGAAATAGAGAAATTTCAAGCATTACTGATGAAAATGCTAGAGCTGAATAGAAATTTTGACATTCAAACACAGCATAAAAAGGTAAACGTGTAAGTGTAATCATAAGGCTCAATAATGTTAAACTGTTTATATTCCTATATGGGAAGATGATATATGTAACTCTTAAGACCTTTATCATTATTAGGGAAGTTAAAAGGAATTTATATAGACAGAGGGCATGGATGTGAGTCAATTATATTGGAAGATCTCCGCCCCCCCCCCACCAAAAAAATGGAAGGGTGAGAAAGAGGGATGCACTGGGAGAAGGGAGAAGTAAAATAAGGAAAATTATCTCCCATAAAAGAGATAATTAAGGAAGAACTTTTACAATGGAAGGAGAAATGGGGTGGTGGGGTGGCAGGCAATGCTTGAACCTCACTCACATTGGAATTGGTTCAAAGAGAGAAGAGTAGCTATACATTCAGTTGTGTATAGAGATGTTACTTACTCAACAGGGGAAAAGATAGGGAAAGGGATAAGAGTAGGGGGTGGGAGTGGGGGAGTGGGTAATAAAAGGGAGGACAGATTAAGGGAGGCAGTGGTTAGAAGAAAAAAGAGACTTTCAAGGAGGAACAGGATAAAAAGAGAAAAGAACGAATAAAATGGCATAGAAAGAAAAACCCAATTAGTAATCATAACTTTGAAGGTGAATGAATTGAGTTCACCCGTAAAACAGAAGCAGATAGCAGAATGGATTAGAAACCAGAATCTAACAATATGTATTTTACAAGAAATATACTTGAAACAGGAAAACACAGAGTTAAAATAAAGGGCTGGAGCAGAACTAATATATTTCAGCTAAATTTTTAAAAGACAGGAATAGCGATCTTGATCTCAGACAAAGCAAAAGCAAAAGCAGACCCAATTAAAAGGGATAGTCAGGGAAACTACATTTTGCTAAAAAGGTATCACAGTAATATCAAAAAAATTCACACCAAGTTTCTCTGATAAAGGCCTCATTCCTAAAATATATACTGAGTGTAGAAATGAGTCAAAATTATAAAAATAAGAGCCATTCCCCAATTGATAAATGGTCAAAGGATATAAACAGGCAGATTTCAGAAGACAAAATCTAAGTTATCTATGATCATATGAAAAAAATGCTCTAAATCACTATTGATTAGATAAAGGCAAATTAAAACAACTCTGAGTCACTACTTCACCCCTATAAGAAATGACAAATGCTGCAGGGGGTTTGGGGAAAATAGACATACTAATGAATTGTTGTGGAGTAGTGAACTGGCCAACCATTTTGGAGAGCAATTTGGAACTAGGCCCAAAGAGTTATAAAACTGCATACACTTTGACCAAGCAATGCCACTACTAGGTCTGTATCCCAAATAGATCAAAGGAAAAGGAAAAGGACCTGTGTGTACAAAAATATTTATAGCAGCTCTTTTTATGATGGCAAAGAATTGGAAATTGAGGGGATGCTCATCACTTGAGGAATGATTGAACAAGTTAGGGTATATAATTCTGATGTAGTACTATCATGCTATGGGAAATGATGTGGGGGGTTGTTTCAGAAAAACATGGCAAGACCTATATGAACTGATGCAATGTGAAGTGAGAAGAACCAGGAGATCATTGTGCACAGTAACAGCAATGTTGTAATAATAATCAACTGTGAAAGACTTGGCTATTCTAATCAATACAATGATCCAAGACAAGTCCAAAGGACTCATGATGAAAAAAAAAATGCCATCTACCTCTAGGGAGAGAATTGAGTGCAACTGTAAGTGCAAACTGGAGCATAATTTTCTCACTTTTTTCTTGCTTTCAAATTTTTTTGCTAACATGGAAATATATTCATCATAATTTCACATTATAATTAATATGATATTGCTTGCCTTCTCAGTAAAAGTCAGAGGGGTTAAAGGGAGGAAGAGAATTTGAAACTGAAAATTTAAAAGAAAAGAATGTTGAAAATAATTTAAAATGAACATTAAATTTTTTTTCATGTAATTGGGAAATATTTAACAAAATAAATGAAAATATCTTTCAAATGGGGAAAAAAGAAACCAATCCCAACTGACTTGCTTCCACCAATGTCTACCTTTTTTAACACCAATATTCTCCTAGATGTGCTATTTGACTATATACCATGGAATCACACAATCTTAGAATGATCAAAATTTCAAGAGACCCCAAGAGCATGGAAAGAAGAATGGTGGGAGTAAGAAGGAAGCAGTATATTAAAGACTTTGACTTATGAGAAAGAAGTGGTTAATATGTATATATCTATATATACATAAACATGTATACATATGTATATATATATATATTCAAGAAAAGAAGGTGAGCTACACAGTCCTACTGTTGTATTAGTTACCCAAAATATTAAAGCCCCAAAGGACAACCTACAAGGTGTTGGGTAGTCCATTGACAATGGACAATGAGAAGACTGGCATGGGCTGCAATTGTCATAGATGGAAAGTGATGCTCACACTCAGGAGAAAAAGCACATCTGTCATGAATGTATTTGTTTATCAGATTACCTAGTTGATACCTTGAAGCCTGGGAAGAGAGAGCAGAATTTTATCTAAGATAGATATATTTTAATAGGGATCTTTAATTCCACTCCCACTCTTATTCTCAGCAATAACGAATGACTATAATATTGTAACTTGTTCAAATCCATGATTTCACGTATCTTCATCGTTTGATTAAAATGATGTATATCTCTGCTACTGATACTTCCTTCTTTGAAGCTGAATAAAACCTTGGAAAGCACCCCGGTTCTAGAGTCAGAGAGCCTTGGTTTGAATCCTAACTGGCACTTACTACGTCTGCGAAGCTGGACAAATCACCCCTCAGGACCTTAGTTCTCTTATCTTCAAAACAAGGGGGTTAGATAAGATGGCCTCTAAGGCCCTTTCCAGCTCTAAATCAAGATTCTACTCAAAAGCTTGGTTAGCTTTAGAACACATCCCTGTACCAGGGCTACAATACACACACACACACACACACACACACACACACACACACACACACACACGGACTCATACATATTGTCTGAGACTATCACCTTCCACTTCCAATGAATGATGAGAAACAAGTCAGTCAAAAATTTAAAAATTCACAATATTTCCACTGTTGCATACTGCCATCAAAGGAGAAAGCCAGCCAGTAGGGAAAAGGTAAAGGAAAAAATTCTCTTCTACTTTTTCCCCTTTTAGGGGAGTTTATGACTGCCTTTATTTTCTCTCAACTTTGGCCTGAGGATACTAATTCCTTCAGGCACCGACCTGTAACAGTAGCTTCCTAGTAATCCATCAGATACTGTTACACTAGGAAGCCAAGGGGAAGGCCTACAGCCCTCTTTCTAGCATCAGCTTGGAGCCTCACTCCCCTGGAATGAGGGTAAAATTAATGTTCTACCTCCTTCGAGTGGTGGGAGTTAAGGGACTCTGGGAAGGGCCCCCACCCAGAAATATCTGTTGCTGTTGCCTGAAATTCTATCTTTGCAAGTTCCCTATTAAAGCGCAAAAAAGGCATTAAATTATAACCAACCATTCACAGCTGAATGTATTTGTAATATGTAGCACTTTCCAGCTCACCAGCTAATCCAGAATAGGTTTTGATAGGGGAGAGCACTACAAAAGAATTACTGGGGGGAAGGATATCCCACCTCTTCCCATTAAGTGACTTGCCCAGGGTCACACATTTGAACTCAGATCCTCCTGACTCCAGGACTGGTGCTCTATGCACAGTACCATTTAGGTGCCTCTTTCTCCCTTTCTTAAAAAAAGTAATTTATTTTGTTCTTTCCATTCGTTTGGGGTCCTTTGCTCTCCAGAAAATACCATTTAATAATTATTGCTCATTTCTCTCTTTCTCCTTCTTCCCCATGCCACCATCCCCTCCTTTCCACATCACAGTCATTTTCATCATCCTTTCCAGTACTTTTCCACCCCAGCTAGCACTGTGTCCATACCAGTAGAATTAGGCTGGCAGAGTTCACACTCTATTCCTTATTTTAGCAGCAATAGGCTACTCTGTCCAAGTTGTTTATGAGCAATGGACTGTAATGATCAGCTCTTTGGAACTCCTTTTTATGCCACGACCTCTGGGACAAATCATTCCAACCCAGTGGTAGACCTGGGCATAAGTACTTGTCCACAAACCACTTACTGATACATGCAAATACAGAGTTCAGTATGCACAAACACTGTACAGACAGGCCAACGACACACAGAATGCAATTTCCCCATAGTAAAGAGTAATAAAAATAGCCTTCTCCCTGGAGCCAAAAATGCATCTCATACCTCTTGCCACACACCAGGGATTATGTGCCGTGTTTGATCTGGGCTCAGATTGGGAAAGGAGACAGCTCTATAATCATGACAGCATGGAGGAGGCCTGGCATTTCTGTTAATTTATAAAGCAAGTCTGACTCAAGGGAGCAAACTGTCCCTGTCTCTCCCTCTTCCTGCCCAAACACTCCCACTCCAGGAATAAGCTTCAGGAATAAGCAGTTTCAGTCCACATAATGGTGGTCCTGAAGACAAAGCTACAGATTAAGCAGCAAAGAACAGTCCTAGATCACAGGGTGACAGAGCAAAAGGCATCAGGGAAGGGGTGCTACTGGGTTTCAATGGCATTTCCTCTTTTACCTTTTTGCAAGTCACTCAACCACTCTGTGCCTCAGTTTCTTCACCTATAAAAGGAGGGAGTTAGACTCAAAGGACCCGCCATCGCTAAATCTATAACCCTATGATCCTATGACTCTTTAATGAAGGGGAACTGAGTACTGCCTATGGCAGCCCACTCCACTCTTTGGTGGTTCTAATTCTTAGGAAGCTTGTCCTGATGTCATCCAAATGCCACCTTTATTACTGTTCCTCTGGTAAAGAGAAATACACACCCGGGAGGATGCCTGAGGATCAAATATGTCCTCTTTGATTTGTACCATGAAGAAAAAAGCAGGGGACAATGTTTTGAAGGGACAGGTTGCTTTTTCCCTAGCCCTGGGAGTAATTGAGGGGAAAAAGTTCTAAAATCTAATTGCACAGTCTAGGACTTGTGTTCCAGACAGATAGCATTTTCTTCTAGCTCCAGGGGAGTTTAAAAACAGAAACTGTGGCAGAAAAGGAAGAGAACAAGCCTGCAGCAGAGGAGAGTGGACAAAGGCTGGGGCAAGGGGCAGTGGTTGGTAGAAGCAGTGATGGTGGCATAAAGGGTGTGGTGGAGAAGAATAGAGAAGTCTCTACTCGTATTTTGTGAGGTGGATTCAGAGACTGCTGACTAGCCCTTCTGAGAAAGCTGCACACACACACACACACACACACACACACACACACACACACACACCTGGAAATGGAGAGGGTACCCATCAATTGGGGACTGGATGGCTATCTGTACATGTCACAGTATATAACCTATGCAGCTAAGTTATATATAGCGGCATAGTGGCTACAATGTTGGACTTGGAATCAGGAAGACCTGAGTTTGAATTCTACCTCAGATACTGTGTGATCCTGGGCAAGTCACTTAACTTCTCTCAGCCTCAGTTTCCTCATCTGTAAAATTTGAATAATAATAGCATCTAAGAGGGTTGCTGTGAGAATCAAATGAGATAACATATATAAAACACTTTGTAAACATTAAAGTGCTATATAAATGCTAGCCACTAAATTATAAATTTGACAGGATACCATTGCGCTATAAGAAATAATGAAAGGGGGCAGCTAGGTGGTGCAGTGAGTAGAACACTGGCCCTGAAGTCAGGAGGACCTGAGTTCAAATCTGGCCTCAGATACTTGACACACTTACTAGCTGTGTGACCTTGGGCAAATCACTTAACCCCAATTGCCCTGCCTTCCCCCCTGCAAAAAAGTTTTTTTAAAAAAATTTAAAAATTAGAAATAATGAAGGGTATGGTTTCAGAGAAAACTAGGAAGACGTGTTATGAACTCATACAGAGTGACGTGAACAAAACCAGGTGAACAATTTACATGATAATTTTCTCAACTCAAACAACTTTGAAAGACTAGGAACTCTGATCTTCTTAATGACCAACCAGGATTCCAGAGGACTCATAATGAAGCATGCTACCCACTTCCTCATAGAGAGAGGAAGGACTCAAATGCAGAAAGAGAAAGACTTTTTTTTGGACTTTGTTAACTCAGGAATTTGTTTTGCTTGACTACATGCTTGTAGCCAGAGTTGTATATTTATTTCTTTCTCAATTGGGGGATGGGGGAAAGGAAAGTAGATTTTTGTTGATTGAAAAAATTTTAATTTTAAAAAAGAAAAATAAAGAGCAAGTTGCAAAAGATTTTACCTTTCTCTGCTCCCTCCTTGGTGCCTGTCCCTGGCAGGTGATTCATATATGACTATTTCTATTTCTTCCAGGGGTGGGTAACCTGCATAAGTTCTATTTGTTAGTTCTTCTTCATGTGAAAACTGCAGTCAGCCTTAACTGCTTTGTGATGCATGTCTGTATAATACTTGTGTACAGAAGAAATTCAATGAAGGTTGTTAATGAATGGCTGGAAAAATTCAGAATTTAGCCAAGACAGAAGGCTTCAACTTGTTCCAGTGTAGTGTGGATCCTTCCTAACTTAGCAACTCTGAGCAGAAATGGAGAGGATTTGATGGTTGTGATATTTATTTAAAAATTTTTATAAGCTCCCAAGTAATAGTGATTGGCCATCCATGTGAAGTGGGACTATTTTAACCCTAAGATGAAAATACACCAGAGCATCTGGTTTTTTTTCTTTTCTTGGCTGGCGCAAGGCTGGGGTTGTCAGTTCATGTGTCCTCACCCAATCTTTCTCCTATTCTCCCCTGCTCTCTGCAAAAGTTGAGTCAAAGGTGATAACTAGAACATAGGAACCACCTGGCTGGAGAGAGAATAGGTGTGGCCATAAACTCCCAAATTTAAAAAGGGGAAGGAAAACCTCCCCTCCCTCAACCTCCATCCCACACTGCCAAGCCTTGCCTTGCAGTGACACCTGATGATTCCACTGACATTCTGTAAATCTGACTTCCTACAGGTTCCACTCATTACTTCATGATAGGGGAAGAAAGAGGGAACAACAAAATAAGTGTCTTTAATATCTCTTCCACATGACAGCTCTTCAAATACATTAACACAGCTGTCATTCTCATGCCCAGTCCCTAGGCCTTCTCCAGGCTAACCATCCCCATCCTTAACTCATCTTCATGGGACATGGAACCCAATACTCTGACCATCCTGGCTGCCCTCTTCTGGACAACTTGTCTGTCATCCCTAGAACATGAAGCTCAGAAGTGAACACAATACTATACACCAAATGGGGTATGGCCAGAACATTGCAGAATTATTACTCTCCTTGATCCCTAGGCCTCTCAGTGCAGCCCATGATCACATTAGGTTTGGTTTTGTTTTAGCTATGTTACACCATTAAAGTCCTCTAAAATTTCAAGTTATAGTCCCCTAAAATCTGCAATAGCTAGGGCAGCTTGGTGGTGCAGTGGATTGGCCTCATCTTCCTGAGTTCAAATCTGACCTTAGACCCTTATTAGCTGTGAGACACTGGGCAAGTCACTTAACTCTGTTTGCCTCAGTTTTCTCATCTGTAAAATGAACTGGAGAAGAAAATGGTGAACCACTCTGGTATCTTTGCCGAGAAAATCATGAAAGGGTCACAAAAAGTCGGGCGTGACTGAAAAATGACTAAACAACAAAATCCCCAAATGTTTTTCAAGTATCATCTAGCCAACTTCCTTTATCTATGCTTCTGAATTTCAACTTTATTTTTTAAATTTTTTATTTAATATATTTAGTTTTCAGCATTGATTTTCACAAGAGTTTGAATTACAAATTTTCTCCTCATTTCTACCCTACCCCCCACTCAAAGACGGCGTATATTCTGGTTGCCCTGTTCCCCAGTCAGCCCTCCCTTCTGTCACCCCACTCCCCTCCCATCCCCTTTTCCCTTCCTCTCTTGTAGGGCAAGACAAATTTCTACGCCCCATTGCTTATGTATCTTATTTTCTAGTTGCATGCAAAAACTTTTTTTTTGGTTTTGAGCATCTGTTTTTAAAACTTTGAGTTCCAAATTCTCTCCCCTCTTCCCTTCCTACCCTCCCTCCCTAAGAAGTCAAGCAATTCAATATGGGCCACATGCGTATCATTATGCATAACTCTTCCACAATATTCATGTTGTGAAAGACTAACTATATTTTGCTTCTTCCTAATCTACCCCGCTTTATTGAATTTTCTCCCTTGACCCTGTCCCTTTTCAAAAGTGTTTGTTTTTGATTACCTCCACCCCCATCTGCCCTCCCTTCTATCATCCCCCCTTTTTTTATCTTCTTCCTCCTTCTTTCCTGTGGGGTAAGATACCCAATTGAGTATGTATGGTATTCCCTCCTAAGGTCAAATCTGATGAGAGCAAGATTCACTCATTCCCCCTCAACTGCCTTCTCTTCTCTTCCTACAGAACTGCTTTTTCTTGCCACTTTTACGCAAGATAATTTACCCCATTCTATCTCTCCCTATCTCCCTCTCTCAATATATTCCTCTCTCATCCCTTAATTTGATTTTATTTCTTTTAGATATCTTCTCTTCATCTTCAACTCACCCTGTGCCTGCTCTCTCTCTCTCTCTCTCTCTCTCTCTCTCTCTCTCTCTTTCTCTCTCCACATGCATACATACATACATACACACTCACATATACACATATATACATAAACACATATATATATACATATATATATATGCATATTCCCTTCAGCTACCCTATTACTGAGGTCTCATCAATCGTACACATCATCTTTCCATGTAGGAATGTAAACAAAACAGTTCAACTTTAGGAAGTCCCTTGCAATTTTTTTTCTTGTTCTTTTTTTTGATTACCTTTTCATGCTTCTCTTCATTCTTGTGTTTGAAAGTCAAATTTTCTATTCAGCTCTGGTCTTTTCACTGAGAAAGCTTGAAAGGCCTCTATTTTATTGAAATAGTCTATATTTTGCCTTGGAGCATGATACTCAGTTTTGCTGGGTAGGTGATTCTTGGTTTTAATCCTAGCTCCATTGACCTCCAGAATATTGTATTCCAAGCCCTTTGATCTCTTAATGTAGAAGCTGCCAGATCCTGTGCTATCCTGATTGTTTTTCCACAATACTCAAATTGTTTCTTTCTGGGTGCTTGCAGTATTTTCTCCTTGACCTGGGAGCTCTGGAATTTGATGACAATATTCCTAGGAGATTTCTTTTTGGGATCTATTTGAGGAGGTGATCTGTGGATTCTTTCAATTTCTATTTTGCCCTGTGGCTCTAGAATATCAAGACAGTTCTCCTTGATAATTTCTTGAAAGATGATATCTAGGCTCTTTTTATGATCATGGCTTTCTGGTAGTCCAATAATTTTTAAATTATCTCTCCTGGATCTATTTTCCAGGTCAGTGGTTTTTCCCATGAGATATTTCACATTGTCTTCCATTTTTTCATTCCTTTGTTTCTGTTTTATAATATCTTGATTTCTCATCTTCATGGGACATGGAACCCAATACTCTGACCATCCTGGCTGCCCTCTTCTGGACAACTTGTCTGTCATCCCTAGAACATGAAGCTCAGAAGTGAACACAATACTATACACCAAATGGGGTGTATAGTAGCTTCCACTTGCTCCAATCTAATTTTTAAGGTAGTATTTTCTTCAGTGGTCTTTTGGACCTCCTTTTCCATTTGGCTGATTCTGCCTTTCAAGGCATTCTTCTCCTCATTGGCTTTTTGGAGCTCTTTTGCCATTTGAGTTAGTCTATTTTTTAAGGTGTTGTTTTCTTCAGCATATTTTTCAGTATTTTTTTGGGTCTCCTTTAGCAAGTCATTGACTTGTTTTTCATGGTTTTCTCGCATCCTTCTCATTTGTCTTCCCAATTTTTCCTCTACTTCTCTAACTTGCTTTTCCAAATCCTTTTTGAGCTCTTCCATGGCCTGGGACCAGTTCATGTTTTTCTTGGAGGCTTTTGTTGTAGGCTCTTTGACTTTGTTGACTTCTTCTGGCTGTATGTTTTGGTCTTCTTTGTCACTAAAGAAAGATTCCAGAGTCTGAGACTGAATCTGGGTGCATTTTTGCTGCCTGGCCATGTTCCCAGCCAACTTATTTGACACTTGAGTTTTTCAGTGGGGTATGACTGCTTGTAGAGTAAAGAGTTCTATGTTCCAAGCTTGGGGGGATGTGCCAGCTCTGCCACACCAGCACTCCTCCTTTCCCAAGAACCCCCAACCCGGACTGGACTTAGATCTTCAGCAGGCTCTTCACTCCTGCTCTGATCCGCCACTTAATTCCTCCCACCAGGCGGGCCTGGGGCCAGAAGCAACTGCAGCTGTACTTCTGTAGCTGCCCCACCTCCTGCCCCCAGGGCAGTGACCTAACCTTGAACTCCTTCTTTCACTCTGTCCCCAGCAGCTTTTCCCACTAACCTTCTCTGTTGTCTTTGGTGTTTGTGGGTTGAGAAGTCTGGTAACTGCTGCAGCTCACTGATTCAGGGCGCTAGGGCACGCTCCACCTGGCTCCTGGTCTGGTTGGTTTGCACTGCCCACAATGGGCTCTGCTCCACTCCACTCCACTCCCAGCTCTGTGCGGGGTAGACCTTACCCAGAGACCATCCAGGCTGTCCTGGGCTAGAGCCCTGCTTCCCTCCACTATTTTGTGGGTTCTGCAGTTCTTCTCTGTTGTCTTTGGTGTTTGTGGGTTGAGAAGTCTGGCAACTGCCACAGCTCACTGATTCAGGGTGCTAGGGCCCGCTCTGCCCGGCTCCTGGTCTGGTCGGTCCACGCGGCTCACGCTGGGCTCTGCTCTGCTCCCAGCTCCATGCGCGAAAGGTCTCACCCAGCAACCATCCAGGCTGTCCTGGGCTGGAGCCCTGCTTCCCTCTGCTACTCTGTGGGTTCTGCAGTTCTAGAATTGGTTCAGGGCCACTTTTTAGAGGTTTTTGGAGGGACTTGGCGGGGACCTCATGCTAGTCCCTGCTTTCCAGCCGTCATCTTGGCTCTGCCTCCTGAATTTCAACTTTAAAACACAAATGTAGGACTGTACATTCATTCCCATTAAATTTCATCTTATTAGATTTGACTCCTTTTTTTTAGCCTGACAATATACTTTTAAGATCCATTGTCCCTCTTAGTTTTATGTATTTTGCAGATTGACCAACATACCATCTATGCCTTCAGATTGAAGTCATTAACAAAAAGTGTTGTATAGAACAGGGTGATTTAGTACCCAATCTGGAGAGGACTAGTTGCCAGAATATCCCAGCCCTTGGTTTTAACTATCAGGGAAGACTATTTCTTCTATTGCTTCTTTTTTGCTCTAAGTCCAAAAGATCAAGTGGCCAGGGGTTTTAGGCAAGACTGATGACTTGCACACAGTAGGCTCTTTGGAAAATTTTTCTTTTCTTAAATTACTTAACAAATATAAACAAACACGAACATTTCATGAAATTTAGGTGTTTTTTTTTTTAAAAATCAGGCCTAGTAGCTGAGATGTTGTAGAAGGATTTTTCAAAAATAAAATTTTATTGACATCATTTTTCAGTGTCCTTCCTTCTCTTTCCCAGAAAATCAAAGATGAAAAAATAGTCCAGCAAAACTATTAAACATATCCAAAAAGTAGTATTCTACTTCTACACACACACACACACACACACACACAGAGTCTCTCACCTCTGCTTAGAAGGGAGGGCAATACCTTTGCAAAGCCCTTCCTTGGGTGTCAAACATTGTCATGAAAACGTGACAGCATTCGGTTTCATTTGTTTTGTTGACTTTATTCCTTCCATTTACATTGTTGTAGTTTTGTGTATATTGTTTCCCTAGTTCTGCTTATTTTACTTGTTATCAGTTTATATCTTCCCATGCTTCTCTGTAGTCATCCCAATAGTCATTTTTCACATCACAGTAATATTTCATTACATATAGGTATCATAACTTATTTAGCCATTTCCCAATTTACAGGCATCTACTTTGATTCCAGTTTCTTTGTTACTACCAAAAAAGTTGCTATAAATATTTTGGTGTACATGAGGTCTTTCTTTCTTTTTCAATCATTGACTTCTCTGATACATATATGCCTAGCTGTAGAACCTGTGAGTCAAAAACTATGGATAATTCAGTCATTTTGAGGGGAAGAATATTTTAACCAGATCTATGTTACCTTTTAAACTGGACACAAGAGAAGGAGAAATAATACAAAGAATCCTGGAGCAATAACACTATTACTCTGCTTATCCCCTGACAGTCACCTAGAGTAAGCTTTCATGGAAACTGTCATGTAGAGAAATGGGTGTAATATGCTACTCTTATCACTTCTGCTTCTGCCCCTTTGGAGGAAGCCGAACGGCAGAATTAAATTGTGAGAGACTCTAGGTAAAGAGCAGAGATGGATCCTGCTTCTCCATTCTTTCTGTTGTAGGAGCTATTTGCATCTGTACTTCACAAAGGGCCCCTTGTCTACTCTCTTCTGAGGCCAGTATTGACCCCACTCTGCTGCTGATACTGTAAACAGCTTTGTGTTATGTTGCAATTATCATGGATGTGGAAAAGATACTGGGATTGAGAACTGGTAAACAAGGTTGGTCTCTGAGAAGAGAGACCATTAATTCCTGGGGCTGGTGCCAAAATGCATCCTAGCATTGTCCTACTGCATTAACAATGTCATGGATGACGGGACAGTCAAGTTGCTTGGGCATGGTATTTTCGGCATTAGTGGGATTCCACTTGTAACCCTAACTATAGTATCAAAGGGTGTTGTTGAATGATATCGAGTGCCT
The DNA here is from genome assembly GCF_011100635.1 of Trichosurus vulpecula. Taxonomy (NCBI): domain Eukaryota; kingdom Metazoa; phylum Chordata; class Mammalia; order Diprotodontia; family Phalangeridae; genus Trichosurus; species Trichosurus vulpecula. Next base: position 208,178,408 of record NC_050575.1, on the reverse strand, counting down.
CCTTTTGCACTCCCCCATTCCTACCCTGACCACAGAATTAGTCAGAAGTGCAACTCTTGACCACACACACACACACAGATTTGCACTTCCACACACAAAAAACTAATAATGCCCAAGAAAAAGCCCTACCTGGGGAGGGGGGTAGTGGTAGGGGGACACAGGATATGAGATTTGTGAGCCATAAATGAATTAGGATGTTAGGAGAAATGGAACTTGGAATTCCCAAGAGGTCAGTGCATTGTCATGTAAGTTTAGAGAAAAGCATCTGTGCAAGAAGGAATGAATTGAGAAGTACTGATTAAAACATCTACCTCTAATTCAGTAATAAATCAAAGTTACTTAGTACTTTGTCATTTCTTCACCACTACCCTGTGAGATAGACAGTGCAAGCAATATTATTTCTCACTTCAAAAGAATACGTCAGACCTGAATTTAAAACTCTTAAAGGCATCTTGGATCCATGTTCCACCCTCCTTCTCCTGTACCAAACTGCCTCTCACTAGGTGACATTCATTGAGAATACATGGACATTTTCATATAAAGCCATGATTTCATCAGATAGGTATTCCTCCCATCTAAGCAGATGAATCTCCACCGCCAATTCCCACCCCTACTGCCACCATCAATACTTTCTCACACTGTACAACTCTTTGTCCATGTCTGCCCATACATCCTCTGTAGAGGATCTACCAAATAGGTTGGATTACTTTTTTTGCTCTTCAAACTTTGAGAGTACCAGTGGTACCAGGTATGCCACCAAGGCAGTTAGATGGCATAGTAGATATGGTACTGGACATGAAGTCAGGAAAACCTGGGTTTTATTCTGGTCTCAGAAGTGTATTAGTTATGTGGCAAGTCCCTTAACCTCTGTCTGCCGCAGTTTTTTTCATTTGTAAAATGGGAACAGTAAAGCACCTACTTCAGAGGGTTCTTATGAACATCAAATGAGATAGTAACATGTAAACAACTTTGCAAACTTTAAAGTGCAATATAAATACTATGCACATGTGTGTGTGTATATATATGTATATATATATATATATATGTACATATATATATATATATATATAATTTCTAAGGAACTACATGGGTTGTCTTTCTTTCTTACTACGTAACTACATGAGGTAATTGCATTGAAGAACTGGACCACTTTCTTTTCTGTTGATACATGTCCTTGATAATGTATTTTGTGCTTCTTCTCATACACAAGTTATCCTCTATGACATACTTGTAGCTTAAGCTCATTATTCAT